>NC_133659.1:96510459-96875544 GCF_037893015.1 Macrotis lagotis
ATGTCTGGAGAACCAAACCATGTGTCATGGACTCAAGAGGCCTTTGCTATCCTGTTTGCTCTTTCTTTTCTTTTCTTTTTTTCCCTTTTTTTTTTTGCAAGGCAAATGGGATTAAATGGCTTGCCTAAGGCCACACAGCTAGGTAATTATTAAGTGTCTGAGACTGGATTTGAACCCAGGTACTCCTGACTCCAGGGCCGGTGCTTTATCCACTAAGACACCTAGCCGCCCCTCTAGCAATGTTTGCCCTTTTCTTGACACTCCCCTAAGCTCTAGCAACCCAGACCTGAACACAGTGCTCAGGTAAGGGTTGATGAAGGAAGAATATAGCAAGATTGTTATTGGATCATGGATCCAGAGCAGGAAGGAATGCCTTTATTTTTCAGATCAGAAAACTTAGGCACTTAGAAGTTAGGTGATTTGCACATGGTTGCAGAGCTAATTTCCTAGGTTGGATTTTAACCAAGTCTTTCTGATTTGCAAGTCAAGTGTCATATCCTCTAAACTAAATTGTATCTCCACTGTGCCACATGATATTTCCTGGAATCAATGATCTCTTAGTCTATTCCACAAACAGCATAAAATTATATTTTGTTTTTTTTTTGACTGGTATATTGTATTTCCAACCCATATGATTTTTGCAATACAATAAAACTTCTTTTTCCAGAATAACTACTATCCGTACCTAAATGTAAGACTCTACATTTATTACTCTTGAATTCTATTTTATTAGATTGATCTTGGTGCTTTATCCTAACAAGATTCTTTTGGATCCTGATTCTGTCACCCATTATGTTAGTTAGCAACCTCTCAGCTTTATGTCATCTCTACGTTTGATGAGTATAATATGTTTTGAAAGAAGGAAGAAATCACTTCTGGTGGGGAGTAGATTTGTCAAAACTTTCGTGAAATGCCTTTGATTTGGTCTTTGAAACATTTTCAGAATTTGAACAAGAAATACAGAGTAAACATTCTAAATACAAAGTAAAAATTCTAAAGAATTCTAAATTCTAAAATTCTAAAAATTTCTAAAGAATAAAACAACTTGAACAAAAGCAAGTATGTTCAAGGAACTTCAGCCTGCAAAACATGTTTTATATATACATAGATATATAGAGAGACATCTCTCTCTCTCTCTCTCTCTCTCTCTCTCTCTCTCTGTACATATGTATATATGTATCCATATATATAGATACATATATAGATAGATATAGATTAGATATAGCTATATATGCATATATATGAAACAAATGTAAAATATAGTAAAGCCCTATCCCTTCTTAATCTGTATTTAACTCCCAAATGGATATGTCTATACTCTTTAAAATGCAAATAGTCTCATTTTCCCCAGACCAACCTTTGAAAGATCTCTGGACATCTCTCTCTTATTCTTGGGTCCACTTGGAGAATGATCCTTAATCACTTGCCTGTTTCTTAGCTAGATAACTGACCTCTTAATTTCTAGGGGGGGTTGCTTTCCTGGCCCTGATGGATAAGTTATCTGGGTTCCTTTCTATCCTCAGTATAGAACTCTAAATTTCTTTCCTTTTTTTTTTTCGTTGTTCGATCTTTTTGGTCATGTCTAAGTCTTTGTGATTCCCTCTGAGGTTTTCGTAGTTTAAAGGATACTGAACTAGTTTCCCATTTTCTTCTCTAGCTCATTTTATAGATGAGGAAACTGAAGCAGACAGTAAGTGACTTGTCCCGGGTCTCAAAGCAAATAAGCATCTGAGGTTGGATTTGAAGAAAGGTCTTCCTTACTCTAGGCCTGCACTTTATCTACTGAGCAACTAACTGTGCATTCTTAAACCCTTAGAGCTCTTTGGATTAATTTTACTTATCAGGATATTTCAGTCTTTTGGTGCCTTTCTGTTAATTCAACTTACTTGCTTGTGCCTTTCACAACCTCTACATACCATCCATTACCTTGTATGTATAAATTTTGGAAGGGAACCTTTATTATCCAAGGTCACCAGATAACATTAAAATGCTATTCCAGTCACATTAAATGAACAAGTTATTAGACAGAGATTTCCACAAAATGATTAAAGTTGTGAAGTAGAGAAAGGTGGTGATTGGTACTGAAAAGAGCAAAAGTACAGAGTCTGTCCTGTTTCTTTTCTCCGTTGAAGGAAAAATTAGCATATATTACAATCATTCTCTCTTCAGCAATATTTCTCATTGTATACCCTAAAGTTGTGCTGTTTTTCTGCCTCTAAAGAAAAACACCCAGGAAAGGGAGAGCTAGTCACCTTCTTCAGTTAGGATCCAATTAAGCCAAGAAACCAAAACTTTCACTAAGCTTTAGATTTCTGAAATTGCCCCACATATAATTTCTTTTTTTATCCAGAAGACATTAAATAGGTTCACCTTATCTATTACTACATTTGGGGTTTTTTTTAATGTGAATTATGCTATTATTATTCTATTACAGGATCTAGAGAACTGACTGGAGAGTACTCCATGTGAAGTGAATTTAATTTACCATGAACTAGTTATTATAAGCCATTAGTCTGACTGGTACAAATTATTTCTGCAGAACTGAATTTGATTTTTGTTGCATTATAAAAATGTTTTCTAGATACATAGGATATAGACAAAAAGTGCATGCAGAGGATGTAAGAGTCATGTCATATGCATAATTCTTGAAGGAGCTAATAATGTTTAGACGGGGAACAAAACTAAGTAGAAACATAACAATTTTCTTCAGGTGTTTAAAGGACTGGCATATCAAGAGAGCACAAGCACAAGCATCATTCAAAAATTGGTGATTGAATTTTCACTCTGTATTTTCCTTAGTGTACAATTTGTGGTCGTTCCCCCCCCCACTAACTTTTAAGTATGATACAATATCTGTAAATGTAAAATGTAAATGTAAATGGACAGGCAGGTGGTATTGTGGATAGAGCACTGGCCTTGGAGTCAGGAGAATGGGAATCGAATCCCACCTCAGATACTTGATTCTTACTTGCTGTGTGATGTTGTGCAAGTCACTTAACCCTGATTGCCTTGCATCCAGATTCATTTCCAGTCATCCTGATTCATATCTGGCTACTGGACCCAGATGGGTTTTGAGGAGAAAGTGAGACAGGTGACTTAGCAGAGCCCCCTCTCACTCAAATTCCATCTGTGTGCTTGTCTTGGCATCATATGATGACATGGTCTTCTTTGAGATCAAAAGATAAACATCATCAAAAGTAAAGCACTAGAATTAAGACCATTGGATGGAAGTTACAAGAGACAGATTTTTACTCAGTATAAAGCAAAATATTCTGATTTTTTTTCCTTTAAAAATTAATCAAAGTTGAGGAGTGAAGGAGGATCCAAGGGAGCCTTAAAAAGGGAAGAAAATGTTTGGAAGTGTCTCAGATGTAGAGAGCTGGCTAGTGAGTTAATGAAGAAGATATAGTAGGAGTCCCTGTCAGCACTGAAAGCCCAGTTGAGGTTGTGGACCCAGTCAGAACAGTTGCATGATTTTCTCTGTCTTCATTCAGCACAATAGGTATTGGGAATAATCCAAGGCTGAGGCTTGGTCAGTGAAAAGATAAGGGTCCCAAGATTCCCTCCTTATCTCTGCCTTTTAAAATTTCTCTGACTTTGTTCACTACTCATTCCAAATCCTGTCTTCTTCCAACTTTCAAATGTCTTCCTCTCTTAAATTGCTCCATGGACTCTAGATCTGTAAATTCCTAGTTATTTACATGTTCTGTTCCTCATTAGAATATAATCTCCTTGAGGGCAGAAACTGGTTTTGCCTTTCACTGTATCCCCAGCACATTGTAAGTATTCAACAAATAGCCCAGTGCATATTATAAAATGTGTACTTAACATGTGCTTATTGATTGAATAGATACCAGATGTGCCTTTCCTGTTATGTAAATTATTGGAACTTATTTGTGGGAAAAGTTATTGTAATGCTCTAAATCCTTTTTACCTTTGAAAATGAAAGATTGGTGATGATAGTGAGAAGAGCCCTCTACTATGATAGATAACACAATTGGCAGATGTGTGCTTTTTCTTATGTTGGTCTGAGTTTGTGACATTGCCAGTAGAGCACATGCATGGAGCATCATTCAAAAACAGATAGCCGAATTTTCACACTCCATTCTCTTGAGTGTACAATTTGTGGTCCCCACACTATTTCCAAGTGTGATATATTATCTGATTTCAGCTTGAAAAATTATCTTTCTTGAAGTAGACATCAAACAGCTTCATTTTCTGTGCCAGGTGCCACCTGTGGTCACATGCTTGTTTTCCCCACACCTTCCACTAGCACCTTTCTCCTACTCCATAGATGTTCCTTTGGCTTTTACCCCATCAGAGTTCAGCATGTTTTTTGGCCTCAAAAGGCAGCATATGTTTGCTGTCAACACTGTTATCAACCCCCACTGTGCCTGGTTCACCACTTCTGATTTATTTTTGCCTTTCCATCTTCTCTCAACTTGTGTAATTGTGCAGTATATTTTTAACCTCAGGAACAAAATTTTACCTTATTTTAAACCATGTATATCTTACTTTCATAGCATTATTGTAAATATATTTTTGGCCTCTTAATTAAAAAATCTGTATCAAAACATTATATTAGAATATTTATATTCATTATTAATGTTATATTCTATTATGTCCCCTGTGAGTATTAAATACATATAATACATAATGCATTCATAAACCTATTATACTTATCCCACTGAATTGCACGTATCCTTATGCTTTTAGACCAACTGGGTAATATTTAGAAAGTTTTTAGATTCTTAAATCATTAAACAATGAATGAATAAAATTTATGTATTAAATACATAATACAGTGCTAAGCACTGGAGATACAAACAGTAAAAAAAAGAAAACATCTCTTCCCTCAAAAAACTTGGATTTAATTGAGAAAAGTGTAGAGAAGTGGCCAAAGAAGAGTATTTTGTCTGTGATGTCCCTGGGACAACTAATAAAACATTAAGATAGTATTTGGATAAGTGGAGCTAAAGGTAGGGTTGCTTTGATTACTTTTGAACCCTGGGTAAAAAACTGAAAATGCAGGGAGGGGTGAAGTGGAATGGATGACAAGGTTGAGTTGAGTTATAGAAGTGGAGAAACACCCAAAGAATGGAAAATGACCAAAGGAAAGATGATACACTATCTCAAAGACTTCATAACTGTATATTTTATCTCCTTCCAGGCATGATCTGAGAGAAAGAAACAGTGTTTGTTATTCACTGATCTTTAACAATAGTTGATCTCAGTGATATAAGGAATTTAAAACATAGTCTAACATAAAACATTTTATTTGATAAATATCCATGTCCATTCTAGGAAAAATACAGGAAATAGGCAGTGCTTTTTAGGCTAGAAGACTATTGGAGTTGCCAACTGGCTGCTGCTCTTTTCCGATACGTTGGGTTAGAAAGTCCTAAGCACTCTTAGCTCACTTGACTTGGGAGATTGTGGCAAACATTTCATACAAGTTCAATGCTTCTTTTATCCTTTCAATAAACTTTTTGGTTTTTGTTTTAGTCCTGACATGTAGATTCAGTTCATTTCAGCAAGTATTTATTATTTGATCCTTACTCTGCGCTAGGCTGCATTCTGCTAGGTGTTAGGGACAATAAAGATAGAGATTCTGAAGAGGAAAGTAGATTGTCAGGCCTGTCCATAGAAGCAATATGAATGTAATATTGATTTGATTAACCATTTCTGACCAAAGGATAGAAAAGGGAAGTGAGAGAGGATACCTCATTATAACTGAGGAGTTCTTGCTTGGTAGTCAAGGAGACTTGAAACCTGACAGGTTATATAAAAATACATCTAACATACTTCATCCTGTAATCACCAACCACTTTAGCTCTGCCCAAATTATCTTCCCATGGATCTCTCAGAGGGACAGAGATTCAGTCTTTTACTCTAGATTCTGTTGTTTCATTGTCCTAGCTGGGCCTTGAATCAGGAAGATCCAAGTTAAAGTCTGACCCCCACTTCATTGCATGACTCTGGGCAAGTCACTTACCCTCTGCCTGGCTCAGATGATAACACCTTGCTCCCAGAGCTGTTGTGAGAATCAAATGAGGAAACGTTTGTAAAATACTTGGCAAAGTGTTCAGCATGTAGTTGTTTTAATTAATTTTCCTTCCTCTCTCCCTTCTTTGTTTTTTCTCTTCCTTTCTTCTTTCCTCCCTTCTTTCTTCCTTTCTCCCTCCTACCTCTCTCTTTCTTTCTTCCTACATTCCTTCCTCCCTGCCTTCCTTTCCCTTCCCTTTCTCTTTCCCTATGGATATTTTATATTGTTTCTAAAGTTGTTTGCTTGCTAGCAGATCCCAGTTTTCAGTCAACTGCAAATTCGTATATTATCCAAACAAAGATTTAACTAAATGGCCATGGATTTCCTTCTTGCACAATAATATGCATGATTCCATTAATTTCTATTCATATCACCCACCAATTCTTAGATAGTTGGGTGCTTGTTAAATATGTTAAATAGAGGACTGTGCTAATAGATGTTTTTTCTTTGGTGCCAGTTAGTTATAACTCCATAGTCTGGAGTTCCTTACTTACAGATTTGTAGCAATTGAAGGAAGGAAATGATGTTGGAGAAGGATGAACCTTTCTTTAGATTACATTTCTTCCCCATTCTTCCATTATCCCTGTTTAATTCCATCCTTCCCTCCAAATCAAAGCCTCCTTTCCAAGAGCATTCTTATTTCAGTAAAGATTCCTTGTATAAGGAATATTCTTACTATTTAGCAGACTTATTCATTAATACTATTTTATGAATGTATTCTGGATATATTGAGCAAGAGAATACTTTATGATTTTAATATGCAGGAGACTAGTATTGATGTTCACAGTAGTATAGTAAAGGTGTTTTGTAAGTTTTTAAAGTATCATCAGACTTTTCTTCATGGGAGATAGTTTTGCTTTTGTTTTTAGTTTAGCTAGGCAAAATTCCTAATCATTTTTTCTCTGCTTCTTCACTTCTGGGTCATTGGAGGGTTCAGTTTGTATTGCAGTTAAGGTGCTATACTAAGGCTAAACTCTGTAAAATGCTAGCATTTGTTCTTCTTTTTCCCTATCATCAATCTTTCACACTCATATCAAACCCCTAATGTATCAGCAGGTTTCCCAGAGCTACTGGTTAAAATTACCTCTGCTTTTGGTAAACTATGAACCTTCAAACCTCAGTGTTTTCAGCTGCCCCCTGTGGATTCTGTGAAGCCTCTTTCTGGCACATTACTCACTGCCAGTTACTAGCTTTATGTCTTGAAACAAGTAACCTGTTCAGAGCCAGTTTATTATTAAAACTATTTCACCTTGCCTTAAATGGAAGAGGAAAGTCAATCTGAAAACTACACTCTGTAGTTGATGAGAAATACAAATAAAACTTCTGCTAAGAAATCACAAGATGTGATAACTTCTTAATTCCTCAGTATAATGGTTGAAAAGTATTTTAAATCAAGCTCTAGTAATTTTGTTTTTGTACTACTTTTTTTAAGTTGGAAATTTTATATGACATCTTGAAACTCAAAACTATATTCTATATGTCATAAAATAGTAAATTTGATGATTATTCTTTTTAAGATATTCTTAAAAATATTAGTAATCACATATCCCTTGCTTTCTTGTCTACACACCCTTTTGCCTTTTTATGTTAAAAATAACCATTCCTTGTTCATTTATTTAAAGGAGTTTTAGACATTATTAGTGAAATTTTATTATAATATGTTTTTATAATAATCATAAGCACTTTTGAAATATTCAGAATAGTGCAGTTACCTGCGTAAGTATTAGAATTAAGTTTTTTTGTTTCTTGTCTTAGAAAAAAATTGAGTGCTGGTCTTAGGAGTTCACTAGAAGAGTGTTTAATGGTGAGATTCTCTTTGCTGTGTTGAGGTTCAATTTCTCATTAAGTTTTGTAGTAAATACTACTTACTGATTAATCTTAAAAACTAAAAGAAAAGAAAAATATCCTACTTTGAATAAATAGCCAAATATGCCAAACATTTAAGTAGACTTTGCCCCAAGCAAGAAGGTCTCACAGATGTTCTCACCCTGGAATCTTCTTCTGGCAAACCCTTAGGCCAGTGAGGGTGAGATAATTGCCATCTCAGTTTGAGCTTTAAAATAGTCACTTTGGAAATTACTTCAATGATTCACTTTTGAGACCTAATGATATATATTCTTTTGATTTAGACACTGATGTTTACCAAGTACTAAAATACACTAAAGGGAAGAAGCAGGTGGAATTCAATCAGGAAAATATTTAAATATAGTATCTTTTTAAGATATGTCTTAGTAAAAATAGTATTTTTTTGTATTCTCCTCCAAAGACTTAAAAGAGCTTTGACATAGGTCATTGCATATCCCTTTAAAGTACATATATTCAGCTTCCTAAAATGGAGCATCTGAGGCATAGACCATTTAAATGAGTCGTCTAGAGTCCAGGTTTTTATTAAAGCTAAGATTAATTAGATTTATAGAAACTTTTTGGTAAACATTAAGAAACAGGATTTTTTTTAGAAATGCTATATGACAATGTAGTCCATTTTGCTATTTTTAATTTTATAAGTTGTTACTTTATAATATTTTAAACTACTATTGACTATTCCAGATGTGCAAACCAAATGTATATTCAATGAAAAAATAAAGTCAATGTGAAATGAATCTGAGTTTCCTTATTCAGCATTTTGTTTACTCCATTTTTAGAGTTTTACTCACTAGAGTTATGCCTAGACCAATCAAAAGCAAGTAAATTGAAATAACTGCCATCCCCACAAAAAATGTGTTTTATATGCTATAATTTTTCACATGGTGTTTCCTTTGTGGGTTAAGTAGAAAAACAGGAAAAATAAGTATTTAATTAGTATTAGCATTATAATAAAGAGATATGATTTTCTTTAGATAATAATTTTAGAGTCATTTTGTAGGTAGTAAGTTGGTGCATATGCTTTAAAACTATCTGTATCTTTATTTTAAATCTTATTTGTTTTTTGTGGACATTTTTCCCTCAGTGGGTACACCTTACTACATGTCTCCAGAAAGGATACATGAAAATGGATACAACTTCAAATCTGACATCTGGTCTCTTGGCTGTCTACTATATGAGGTAACCCTGATAAATCCAATAAGCCTGATGCATTGATGTGCTTTTATTTTATACAAGACCCTTACAGTGGGATACTTATTTAAGATTTTGTTTATCGGTGTTAGCTGTCATTTAACCTTTTAATCATCAAAAAAATTTTGTGAAAAGATAGTCATAAGAATGAAATTTACTGTTCCTCGCTTTCTAATTTTGAGTTCTTAACTTCAAAGTATGTTGAAAATGTGTACATGAATACCTCTGAAAATGTGACTCTGTTTCATAAAGGACTTTAAAATTATAAGCATCCTGTATATTTTTCCTTTATATGAAATTTATACTTGACCAATTATTATGATATCCTTTTTCTAAATAACACTAGCTTTTACTGTTATTGATATTTATTTTCTTACATTTGAATTTGAGTTTAATTATAATAAGTGAATAGAGTGAATGGGGAGTGCATTTTAGATATTTTGTGGATATTTTTTATTAGTAAAAACTATTGAACTGTTTTCTTTTCAGTTCACTGTTCTATATAAGGAATTTTTAAAATATAGGGGGCAGTCACCTAAACAAATAGACCCAAACATCTGAAATTGGAAGTGAAAGCAAATTGAAAACATTCATTTTTTATATCATATGAATTTTAAAAGACTATATTTTTTTAATTGTAAACATATGAATTTTCTTAATTAAAATATATAATGACAATGATAAATGGAAATTAGCCTACTTCTTAATTTTTCTAATAAAATGTGGGAGAAAATAACTGTTTCATGAATTTATTTCTATAATTTTAAATACAATAAGGGAAAAACTAGCTGTATGGGCTTTAATGTTGTTTTCTAAAAATGATTTTCTTAATCTGTTGAATTCTATTTCATATAAAGCTGACTTAGTATAATATATGTAGGCAATAATTTCAAAATTTTCTCACCAGTACTTTAAAATAGCTTTAAAATGGACATTTGAAATTGGACTCAAATCACAAAATAGATTTATAGTTTGTCTTTATTATAGGAATTAAAATTTTCAATTTGAGCTCTTTGTTTTGAGTACCTGAAAGTTTATTAATCTTGATTTTGTTATCTATTAAAATTACTTTAAAGATATCTTGATAGTGTTTAAATAAAATAATACCTCTAGAAACATGGTGATATTTTAAATTTTTTGCTAGTGAAAAATAACTTCAGAAAACAGGATAGAAAATAAATTACTTTAAGATACTTTAAGAAATCTGATTAATTATACTAATTAGTGTACTAATATACCAACTATGACTTTATTTAACAGATTGGATCAGTTTCTAAAGTTTTTTAAGAGGATAACATAGCTTACAAATTATTCATTATAATACTTAGGTAACATGTTTTAAAGACATTATATATTATGCAACATTTTTATTTTAAATAGCATTGGTCAACAATGTTTAAACTAACTGTTCCTATAAATATCTTTCAGGTATTTTTTGATTTACTAAGATGCCATTCTTTTACAAAACTGAAAATAAAAAACTTAGCAGAACTTTAATAAGGGTTTTCTGAAAGTTTCCTATAATGATTTAAGTTCAGTGACCTCCCCCCCCCTTAGAATTGAAGTAGACCTTTCATACTTTGCCTCGGTTTTTCCGAGGCACTGACCCATTTTTAGTGCATGCTCTAATTAAAATGCTCATCAAAATGAAAGCATAGTATCCTTAAGACAACCAAGACTCTCCACCTCCTCCCATCTATGTGTTACATATTTCATATACCATTTTCAGTTTGAAGGATTTGTGTTAATTTCATATTTTGTATTTTCTCCAAATAAAAGTAGTTTAGAATTGTGACTCTATTAAATATATAATTGACCTTTATATTGTACCTCCTCTTTAAATATATTTTGATATTTTAATCATCATTATCCAGAAATTTAATTTGAAGAGAAAATCAGTGAATTTAGCATCATGTTGATAATATTTTATACCAGATCTCACTAAGGATTGATTGTTAACAATTTAAAGCTTGGAAGCCTTTTTTAAAAAATGTACCTTAAACTCAAAAAAATTAGACTTTCAAATATTCCTGAAACCTCAAAAAAGCTAGCTGTGCAGTTTTAATTGATATGCAACAAAGTAGACTTTACTAATTAAAATCAAGATGCTGTGCTTTTGCTACACGGACCTTTACATGGAAAAGTAGGTTTTACACATTTCCTTTATTGTTCAGCGCAGCAATTGCATCCTTACAGGGTTGTAGGTTGGTGGCTTACAGTTCAAAAAAAAAGAGAGCTGCCACCAGCCCCGAAGACAGACAGTGGGCTTTCGTCCCTCAGACACCCCCAGAATACTAATCAGGAAAGTCAGACCCTGGAGGTCAGGGAGCAAGTCAATCATTCTAGCGATCGTCTCAGTGTGGAGGATCAAATTAGCCTGAAAAATTCAGCTGCTGGGAGGAGAGGGCGAGCAGCTGTCAGGGGCAGCATCGAGATGCACTAATGAACCAGATGAATAGTGCAAAAGCTTGAAAATAAAAACAGGACAGTTGACATTTTTCATCTGTCAAAGCAGGAGATGCATGAAAATATAGTATTCCTGTTTTAACTCCTTAGGGGACATTCAGACTTTTTTTTTTTAAACACTGCAGTATTCAGACAAGTATCATAATGAACTCCTAGCATATGATAATGACTGTGATTTTTTACTTAAAAATTTTACATCTAAATTCTTTTAATTTTTACCTTTATTTTACTTTTCAAAGGCCTTTTTAGTGTTTTCATTTTGTGGTAAAGTGCGTCATCTCATAAACCAAAACTTATGACTGCCAATGTAGTTTAGCCTTGAGAAAAATTCTTCTTGAGTTCTATTTTAGGACACCTCAATAGCTTCCTATTTTCTTAAATTAATATGAAAGTGTTCATTACTACTTTAGGAATTAAGTTCAGGCAACACCTGTTAGAAGAAACATTTCTTAATTTCTTTCATGTTTTATAACCCACCCGACTGCCCTTCCTGCTGAGGCTCTGAAGGAGTTAAAGCTGCTTCGGGAGGACCCCAAGACAGATGAGAGCCATTTTCAGCTTGTCCTGTCCCTGCTGAAGCTCACTGAGTAGCTCAGCGTGGACTCGCGTGTTTCACACACACTCTGCCTGTCTGGGGAATGTACACATTGTCCTTCCAAAATCAAACTTATTAGCACATGTAGAAAAGGGTGACTGACTTTGGGGCAGCGAGGCACTCTAAACTGCGTTCATGCTGCCGCGGTTCAAAGATTTAGAATCTTTTGAACAGGATAGGAACATTTTAAATTGTATTTTAGTTTGTAATCCTCCTTACTTGAGTACTTGTTTGCACTTTAAATGTCAAATTAGAACATGATCTTAAAATAAACGTTTTCAATAGTGTCTTCTTTAAAGTATGGCATTCTTTGGGTGCATTTCTTCTGAAGAGAATCCTTTCATTTTCTGAGATTGCCACTGTGCCTCTAAATGGAGTTTTCATATACTGTTTGTGTGTTTTGTAAGATATTTCCAGGGGAGAGATGGAAGAGATGCTGAAATTTCAAACTGGGTTTCTTGTTTTGCTTTCATAAACCACACATTTTAAAGATATGTTTGTGGATGTGCATGTGTGCGTGTGTGCGTATATGTGTGTGTAACTCATTTTTCATCCAGGGTTATTTTTCTTATCTCATGTAAAAATTAATTTCTTAGTCATCCAACTAAATCAAATATTTAGATTAAATTAATTTTACCGTAACATTATTATAATTTGAACATGTTTCAAATACACTACAGTAATCTGGTTATGAATAAGTTGTATAGTATTGTTGAATCACTATATCAGAGAGGAACTTTAAAATGTTAGTAATTTTCCATTTCTAAAAATTGCTAAATGCTAACTACAAAATTCAATTTTTGTCAGATGAGAAAAAGTCTGATAAAATTTAATTGCTGGGGAAAAGAGAATTTTTTTTGAAATAAATTAAAATTTGGGTCTTAAGCAATTCTCAGGATAGTTAACATATTAAATATATTGAGTTCATATTATTATTTTCTTCTACTGTTTTTAATATGTTTGATTTTGCTTACCTTTTGATTACATCTTATCATATGAGTTTTGTTGGGGCATTTTACAGATGGCTGCATTGCAGAGTCCCTTCTATGGAGACAAAATGAATCTCTATTCTCTGTGTAAGAAGATAGAACAGTGTGACTACCCACCTCTTCCTTCAGATCACTATTCAGAGGAAGTAAGTCATCTTCAAATCCACGTGTTCTCCTGCTGTTCCTTTTGCTAACTTTTACATTTTATTAAGAACTTATACTTTCTCTAGAGATACAAATGAATGGCATAAGTGGCAGAAGCAGCACTTTTCACTGCTTTTATTCTTTCTCAGACTCACTGGTTAAAGAGTTGACTCTGCAATTCATAAAGTGATGCACAACACAGCATGTGGCATAGTATATGTATTGGATACTTCCTAGGTATGGCAAGAATAGTAACTTTCATTATAGCACACTATGCATAGCAAAGGGTAAAATTAATATTCGATCCTTGATATATTTTTGCAGAAAGCTGTCCACCAGTCTTACCCTCCCTTTTACAAGGGCTTATTCTGTTTCTTCTCTGTCTCAGAAAATAATAGGAAAAGAAGATGGCAGCAAAGAAAATTTGCTTTCTCCCCCCACCCCATCCTTGAACACCCTTCCGTAGTCATGGAGGAGATTGTCTTAACTCCTTTTCTCTATATACCTCATATAATTCTTACATTTTCCTTTGACAACAATCCTATCACTGACCTTTCTTAGTCAAATTTCTTTTGTGATATGTTGTGCAGTTACTGTAAGGGACAAATTCCATGATTGCTGGAATATTATCAAAACTTGTAATGTTTTCTCTATAAGTTAGTATCCTTGTTTTGGAGATCTTAAAATTAACATATTTTAGATTTTGTCATATATTTTGAAACACTTCAGAGTAATAGCTCCATGAGACATATTTAGAAAATTCAGCACTATTTTATTGTATGTTCTGATTAGCAATATAGATCTTTGACAGAAGGAAGTAGAAAACAATAAAGTTTACATTTGAAGTTATAATGTTACTTTAGGATGGAATCTTGTCATTCTTTCCATTAAGAAATGAAGAACTGCCTATTGTACCAAAAATTGAGGCTGACTGTGTATCCTCAGAAATCAGAAACTCTGAAATATCTCCTCATGAAAGCTTTGTGCACTTGAAACATACATTGTGCTTCTAGGCAGTAAATGCATTTTACCCCCAATTGATTTTGTATTAAAGATCGCTGTCCAGTCTTTATAGCACTCATGGTTATAATTTCCCATTTACTTTAAAATAATTGATATGAGCTTATTTTAATGATTTCACATAAGAATCTAAAAATAATTTAGAAGTAGTATGTCTTTATGAGATTTTTCTAGCTAATACTATATTAGCAACTTTTAATTATTATTTTGGGGGTAGAATCCAAATATGGCATTTCACATAACCAACTTCAGAACTGCAAGGCCTAGAAATACAGTAGAGTGTGAACAATGATGCAGAATGAGAGCGAGAGTGTCAGGGGCCGTTCTTTGTTGTGTCATTCATGCTGTCTTCTTTTTTCCACGAAGCCCATGAATATTTCACATATCTGCATCCTCATCCCCTATTCTTCTTGACTAATTTTCAGACTGTCTGAATTTGCATTTCACATGGTAGCTGATTAGGAGATGCCGAGTGCAGCAGTGAAGCCTCAGCAGGCGGTTACCATGGTGACCTTCAGCAGGATTTTAATGATGATACCACTAGTGGTTCGTTGAAGTCGGCCTGCCTGCAGGGCTACTTCACTGGAGCTAAGTGTGAAGTTGGATATACGGATTCTCAGCCAAGGGGCAAATATCAAAGTCTGGCCCAGATAGAAGGTCTTGGAGTTAGGAAAGGGAAAGAGATTCCACTTTTGACTTCACTCTATATAGTTTCCAGTTTGGGGGGAAAAAAGATACAAAGCAAAACATGTTATATTTTGTTCTTCCAGAATGACAGTGTGATCACCCATATTGGATAAATCAGTTTTTATACCTAGTTAAAAGAAAAACTTATATTTCCAGAAATATATAAAAATATTGTATATATGACAAGTGACAAATATAAAATATTGCAGGTTATGTAATAATGTTCCTTTCATTCATTTAGATTTGTGAATCAGTCCCTAGGATGAAGGAGTACTTTGAAATACATAATATAAATATACTTGCATGCACATATATATTTGTATAAAATATAATTTTTTTTCTTTCTTTAAATATGAACAGTTGTAGTTTTTGCCTTTATTTTTTTTTTTGAATCATTCAGTATTATCCAGCAAAGACTTGGATAGAAGTAGTGCTGAGGTATTAGAGTAATATCCTAAATATTGTTTGTATAAGTCAATTTATAAAAC
This sequence comes from Macrotis lagotis, assembly GCF_037893015.1. Classification (NCBI taxonomy): domain Eukaryota; kingdom Metazoa; phylum Chordata; class Mammalia; order Peramelemorphia; family Peramelidae; genus Macrotis; species Macrotis lagotis. The sequence continues at coordinate 96,525,949 of NC_133659.1, forward strand.
TACCCTCAGTTTGTCACTATTAAGTTGGTAAATAGTAAGTCAGATACATTCAATAATGAACCCAGATAATGATCTTTGAAAATGAATTTAAAGAACATATTCACTATGTACCATCAGTCTATGTAAGTGAATAGTCCCAAAACTCACTAAAACAATGTACTATTCGAAAAATATAGTTTATAAGCAAAGTAATTTTCACAAAATCCCCCCCAGTTTATATAGAATAACATGTGCTTATATAATTGTTTTTAAAATAGATCTTCCACTCAGATTAGATTTGAAGTAGTCTATCTACATTTGAAGCATGGCAAGAGAGCAGTAACAAATATCAAAGTATAGAGGCCACTTGAATTGGAAATAATTTAATGTGGATTTTCTCAATTATTAATTTCCTAGTGAGAGACAGCTTTAAAAGTTGGAAGTCCCAAAATATTTATTACAGAATTGTCAATGTTTTGAAAACTTATCAAGTAAAAATTCCTGTTTGTTTCTTTTGTTTTTTAGTAATATTGTGTTTTAAAATATATAGTTGTACAAATGAAAATGAGCAAAGATTTTATGGATAATTAACTGATATGTCTGATCTTCAGTTTTAAAAATATTTACTGACATTTTTCATATTATTTGCAGTTGACAAGTCTCTTATATTACTAATTATTTTAAGGTATAACTCCTTATTTAATTTGTTTGAAAATTCACACCTTACAGTTTTTTAAAGATGCCTTTAAAGGATCATTCTTAGAGAATATAATTCTTTCTTTACCCAGGAGTTAATTTGCTCTACTTAAAAAAATCTCTGATTGAGAAGTCAGAGAGAATATTCTTTACCTCAACTCCTAGTTTAATTTGAATATAGTTATGCAAGAGCTCTTGAAATTGACATTACTAGAGACTGACTAGAGAGGAGTGGAAGGTAAAAAAAAAAAGGAAGTAACAGCAATAAAATTATTTTCTTAAATCCTCCAAAAGGAAGTTCATCATACATCCAGTGTTCTTGCATGAAAAAAACCAAAAACTTTTTTTCTTAATAACATTTTAAATTTCTTTTAGAAGCTATATTGACACTACAATTATAGAAACTATTCCTACTCCACCCTCCAAAATTTGACTAATTAAATTACTTAGCATTTTTAAAAAATATGAATAATTAGATTGATAACAAATTTAAAAGCAAATTCTGGCCATTTAATGTATTATTTTTATTCACAAATATAAAATATATAATTTAATATCTAAACATTTTAATAATAAGCTTTATACAGACTCGACAATTTACAGCTTCCATAAATACTTGTTAATTGATCTTTCAGTATTCATTCATTCAGGTTTGTTGAGAAGATACAAGAAAGGTTAAGGAAATATCTTTCTTTCCTTAGTTTCCTTTAATAATTCTGTTTTAGCCTTGGGCTTGAAGAAGTATGTTCTAGAGTGTGGAGGCTGGCAGTGAAAGTGGAAAGAAGTGGAAAATTGGGGTGAAAGGGTCCCTCATGAGGTGAACTTGGTATGAGTAAATAGCATGGTTAAAGTTTGAGGACTAGAAATTAAATGCAGAGGAATGATAATAAATTGTAGCACTTCACAGAAGAGGCTGAAATGTGTTCCAAAAGTTTTGGCAATCCATTTTTCAGTATATTATCTTTTGAAGAAATAGATTATATTATTGAAATATAAGAGGAATTTATTTTCTCCATTTTTGTCTGTTGTGAGATGCTTGAATCGTATATCACTTCCAAGAATTCTTCCCTCATTCCACTAGTCAAAAGCATTTTTGCCTTCTGCAAATTTTCTTAATGCACTTTGACTCTTTCATCCTATCTCATTCAATTCTGTATTATACTTGTTTGCCTAAATATGTCCATTTTCCTCCTCTACTCATTGAATTATAAGTTCCTAATGATGTCAAGAATAGTATTTTTCATCTCTTCAACCTAGCACCAAGTTCAGGGCCTTGTATCTAATACTTGCTTAGTAAATATTTGATTAATTATTCAACTAAGTTTTATATTTTTATAGTAGTTTCAAATTGACTTAAAATAGATAAATATTCCATGAAGAATTTTATATTTTTGTTTACTTTGCCTGTATAATTAAGTTAAATTTACAAAATTATTAATTTGCTCAGCATTATTTGCCTGATTTTTTCAAAAGAAAAAACATGAAACTTAGTAATTCATTTAAAAGTTAGCTCAAAATATTAATTTGATTAGTCTTTGAGGACTTGTTCATTTCACAGTCACAATATGTGATCTGCAGAAATTTAACCTTTATTTGGTCTTAATACTGTAAATCATAGCTACTCATAAAGAAAATAGTATTTGTTAACAAATTATTTAGATAGACTCATTTCCCAAAAGCAAATTGACTTATGATATTGACTTTTAAAAAGATTACTTTCTTTCAAATGGTTAATGTCTAATGTCTCAAAAAATTTAATCTTTAAATATTCAAAAGCTTGCAAAAACATTTTTCTTTTGATCAATATTGTTTTACAGTATCATTATTGCTACATTTAACCATGTCCCTCTATATTTTAGACAAACTCCAGTATTCTACTGTTATATCATTGTCATCTAATAGTTGATTTTTATAGAGTACTTTAAAATTATTAAAACATATATTGCCTTGTTTGAACCACATAAAAATTCTCTAAAGTAAGTGCTATGGTTATTGTTATACCCATTTTATAAATGAGGCCATTGAAACTAAGAGGGATTAATTGACTTGCCTGTAGCCAATCACTAATAATTATTAGCCAATAACCCAGTTCTTCCTACCTTTAAATCCAGCACCAAACTCCTCACATTCATAATGCCTTATACTTATACTACTTACTGTTTATATTGGAATTGTAAATACTAATGTTTCATCTAAAACATTTTTATGAAGACAGTAAATTGCTTTTAGTAAGAATATTCCTTCATGTATTTCTACCATCTAGTTATTATCTACTTTTCTGTGACAGTAGCTCCTTTTGGGGAGATGGGAAACTAAAAGTTACACCTAGCATAGTGTAAGTGCTTTAAGGGTCAAGAACTATTTATCATTTTTCATCTTTGCATCTTGAAGATATAATAAGATCCACAGAGTAAGAACTTCAAAAGTAAGTGCTTTCCTGAATTGAATTAGGAGAGAGGTTTGGTTTGTGTTTTTGTCGAACTGACTTGTTCATGTAGTATTTTCCCTACATCTTCAGTTTCATTTGAGTAGGAAAAAATCAGCAACCTTTTTAGTTTTGTGTAATGTAGTGAAAATCTTTGAATTCCCTGGTGTTTATAATATAACTTAATGCAAATTATGCAAAAAGAGTGACATGTTCTATGGCTCAGCTGTGGAGAATAAACCAGTCCATATGTTTGCCATACTTTTTCTTAAATATTATGCAAAATATTGCCTTGTTTAAACCCTGAGTGTGACCTATAATAATGGTCTTCAGATAGAGACAATGAAAATAAAAGAGATCAGTAATTATAAAGTATTCATATAGACTGTCTCATAGGCAACAAGTATTTTTTCCATGAAACAATTGTCTTTTCTGATGCTACTGAACTTCAAGGAAAGTATATGTGGTATTCGCCTCTTTTTGCATATGAAGAAATAGATCCCGGGAAGTATCTCTAAAGAAATTGCTGTATTGTGGCAAGTTTTGTCACAGCAGACATTATAATTTAGGTCTTTGTCAAATGATCTTTCCACTAATGCATACATTCTATAGTTATTCCTTTGACTGATTTTCAGATAAACTTTTTAATGATTGTCATTTCTCAATTTTTCTCTTTAGTTTGTTGTTCACTAGATATATTACAAAGAAAACCTCTGTTATGAGGTGATATGATGTAGCTACTAATAACTTTAAAATTTGTTTTTATTAATGAATATATTTGTATATACAATATATATGGCCATATACATCACTATTTCTTCCCAATAATGACCACCATTGAGGTCTCTCTCTTGAACAGAGAAAAACGGTTAAGCAAAAAAAAATGTTACATCAGCAGAGGTGTTTCATCAGAAGTAGCTCAGAAATAGCTAATGGTACAATGGATATATTTTACTGGTCCTGAAGTCAGGAAGACCTGAGTTCAAATCTAGCCTCAGACACTTGCTAGCTGAGTGACTTTGAACACTGTTTGCCTCAATTTTTTTGTTTGTTTTTTACTGTAAAATAAAAATAATAAACAGCACCTACCTCAAATAAGATAATAATGTAAAGAATTTAGCATAGTGCCTAACCCATCGAAGTGCTCTCATCTCTTCTTACTTCCCAGTGTCTGATAGAATATATCACTACTTCATCAAGAAGAAGAAACTATGTTTTGTCATCATATCTATCTTTACAATTGAGCACTCATAGCAATTAATTTCTTTTCTTTCTTTGTGTATGTTCTCTCATGCTTTTTCTCACTCTCTTATTCTGTATCTGTGGGTATGTGTATACACACAATATACTAGATTTTACTTATTTTATTCTGCATCAGTTCATACAAATCTTTTTTTTCTATTATGTAACTCTGAATCTCTCATTCATTCTTTTTTAGCACAATAAAATTCTTTTCCAGGTTATTCCTATCAATAAAAAAGTGCTCCTATGAGTATTTTGGTATTTGCAGCACTTTTTCCTTTTGTCTTTGTCTTCTTTGTTATATGTAATTAATAGAAATTATATAGAGGAAGAAGTATGAATAGTTATTAAACTATTAAAAGTTATTAAACTTTTCTTGCTTCAAATATTTTTTAGAATAGTTGATTTGTTTCATAATTCTGCCAAGTGTATCACTATGTTCCTACAGCCCCTGCAAAATCAACTATTTCTGTCTTTTACTATTTTGTCAGCTTAAATGGTGAGTTAAATGTTTGAAATTTTTTCTCTCTTATTACTGTAGTTGATTGCTGGTGCTTTACTTTTTCTTTTGAAATGTTTCTTTTCTTTGACCATTTACTTATTATTCATGGCCATATTTTATTTCTATTGACTTTCCATATAGTTTATTAAGCAGCACTTTATCTGAGATAGATGGTACAAAGACTTTCTTCCCATTCAACAGCTCTATCTGTCTTTGTTGATTTGTTCATGCAAAATGCATTTCTCTGATTAAAGTTCTATAAAATAGCAATAGAGCTTGATTCTCTGATTTCATTGGTAAGGGGGCTCTCTCTCTCTCCCAATGCAGGTTGTTAACTTCTCTGCAGTTTATAAGCTTAGAATGTTTCCTGGAGCACTGAGAGCTTATGTGACTTATTTAAGTCATACAGCTGGTAGGTGTCAAAATCACAGCCACAATACCAGTATATGTCAGGGTTACAAACTATCCCCAGATTTGCCTTGCTTCATGGTCAAGTGCACCTAAGATTACGCCTTTATCAAAATTCTATAGTTTGACATTTTGTGACATTTTTTGATCCTTTGATTAAATGTTATTTCTTTTCTTTCTTTCTTTTTTTTTTTTAATTTTTGCAAGGCAAACGGGGTTAAGTGGCTTGCCCAAGGCCACACAGCTAGGTAAGGATTTGAGGCTGGATTTGAACTCAGGTACTCCTGACTCCAGAGCCAGTGCTCTATCCACTGTGCCACCTAGCCACCCCTTCTTTTCTTTCTTTTTAAAAAAATTTCCTATGCACTTTGTTTGCATATCCATTTGGAGCTTACTATGATATGTATCAGATCCTGTTCTAAATTTTCTTTTGCCATACCACTTTTAGTTTTTCGTAGAAATGCTTGTTAGATAACAAGTCCTTCCCAAATAATTTGTGTTCTTGAAGTGATCAAATACCGGGATGTCATATGTGATTACTTTTGAGTCTTATTTATCTAATCTGTTTCATTGAAAACTCTAAAAATAATGTCTAGTGGCTTTTATGAATTCTACTTTGTAATCCCATTTAAGATGTTAGTCATAGATTCTCTTCATTATGACTTTCTATTATTATTTCCCTTGAGATTTTGATGCTTTATTTTGAATTTTGTAATGATTTTGATCAATTATATAAAGTAATTCCTTTATATTTGTTTGGTATGGACCATAAATAAAAGTTAATAGATGATTTTTTTTTTTAGGTTTTTGCAAGGTAAATGGGGTTTAAGTGGCTTGCCCAAGGCCTCACAGCTAGGTAATTATCATTAAGTGTCTGAGGCCAGATTTGAACCCAAGTACTCCTGACTCCAAGGCCGGTGCTATATCCACTGCACCACCTACCCACCCAATAGATGATTTTAATATAGACTATATGGCATAGAGGACAGAGCTATTGACCATAAAGACAGACCCTTAGTCAAATCCTATCTCTGCCATAATGCAAACTTGGGAAATCACTTAACTTCTCTTGATCTTCAAATCTTTTAATTTTAGAGATTGAACTAGAGAACCCCTAAGGAACCTTCCAATGCTGAATCTATAATCTTATGATTACCTCAGCAGAAGTACCTCACCCAAGGAAAACAATAGCCATGGCCATAGAATGAGAAAGAGTTGGTTACCACCCAGAATTTTTAGTTACTAATATATTTCAGGAATGTCAGTAAATAAAAAAAAGGAGTTGCAAAATATATGAAAGTAATATGCAACTGACTACTCATGCACAAGATATGTGCTGTTTTCTCTAGTCGAAGAAATGTCTTCATTATAATCGGCACTGTGGAGGAAGGGAAATAAAATGTAAGCTGCTTGAGGACAGGGAGTGTTTTTAGTTTTTGAGTTTGTGTCCATGAGATCAAATCAGATATCAGACACTTACTGGTTGCATGACCCTGAGCAAGTCATTTAGCCCTGTTTGCCTCATTTTCCTCATCTGTAAAAGAATTGGAGAAGGAAATGTCAAATCTTTCAGTGTCTATGCCAAGAAAACCCCAAATGGGGTCACAAAGAGTCATACATGACTGAGTAACAATGAAAACAAAACTTCTTGTTCTGTCAAAGCATATTCAAAAGACCTCCTTTCAATTAAAAAAAAAAAGCATTCGTAGCAAGCTTTGGTTTCTTGGTCAGAAATAATTTTTTTTAACCCCAATCTGATTTCTTCCATCCAGAGAACTTCCAGGTAAAGAAACAACCTCTACCAAAGTAAATCAGCAGCTACTCTGTAATATAGTGCCTTAGAAAGTTACTTAGGGATTAAAAGGTTAATGAATTGCCCAAGGTCACATAAGTGAGTAAATGTCAAATCCCTGCTCTGAAGCCAGCTCTGTCTGCTATATTATGCTGTTTCTCTACCATTAACTAACTGAATGAAACTGGACAACTCATTTAACTTCTCTGGGCTTCGCATACCTCATCTGTAAAATAAGTTATTTGAACTGAATGATCTCTAAAATTTTTTTCTGAATGTAGACTAATTAATGATTTTTAAAGCTAAATTATTGGCATATAAAGTATGGCATACTTCAAATTTATTTAAATATTGTAACATGCTTATCCATCTAGTTTTCCTAAGCAAGATTACATGTAAATTTATATGTGGTGCACATGTACATATGTAGATATTATGAATAGACTTTAAAGGAAAACTTGAAGAATTGAAAAGGCACATGACCTTGTTTTAGCTCTTATCAAAGAACAATATTCTGGAAAGCAGAGGAAAAAAAAAAGAAAAAATCCCATAAGTTATTTTGTATATTTTTAATGAAATTAGACTAAATCTATAAAATTATATTTCATCTGGAGACTCCATATTCCTTTTATTTTACATTTACTTCAATAACAGATTGACAACATGTGTGTGCATGTATTCACAGGAGTAATTGAAATTAAACCTATCATGTTAATTGCCATTTATGGATTCTTCCCAAGAGATTCTCTGTAGAAGGTTTAAATATGTATGTTAATCATATTCTATGACCTACACATCTTTTAGAGGTAGATCTGTAGTTTTTTGGAGGCATATCTATTCTTTCTAAACATAATTGAGCTTAGACATGGAGATAAACTGAAAATAAGAATTGAATTGAATGCTGGAAAGGTAAAAAATATACAAGTAGTGTGGCCACTGCTATATAGCTCATCCCTTATTCTCATATATTGCCATTATTTTTAACATTTGATATTTTCAATATAAATTTTTCAAAAATTTTCCACAAAAGTTGTTTTTGTGTATATGAACTCTTCTCCTTTGTAATAGAGATTGACCACATTATTGAAATCTGCCATGTAAATCTCTAAAGATCTCTGAAAGGCCTATTTTTTGCTTTAAAAAGCATAGTTAAGTAGGGTCTCTGTTCACATATCCTTCTGAAGTGGCCCTGGAGACTTTTTTCTTGAAGAAATGAATCCAAATTGGTGCCCTGTTTTAGATATCATATGGGATCATGCAGAACCTTCTAACTTGTCCTGCAGGTCTTCCAGAGTTTACAGATGGCATGGAATTATCCGATTCTTATGAGATACAAATATTACGTCTTTGTTATTAATTGTTTTCCTATTGGTCAGTCAATTGACAATATCTAATGATTATATGTATATATATATATATATATATATATATATATATATACATATATATTTAAAATAAAAGAGATATTTACACCCACTTTGGAGCACTAAAATATTTGTCCTCGGAGAGAGAAATTGGGAATATCTGGGAGACTGACAGAACTTAATTGGTCTCAGAGGGATGAGGTGGGAGGGGAAAAGGAACAATACCAATAATACCAGTTTTTAATATTCTATTGAGAAATGTATAGTGACTCAAAGTCATGATACACAAAAAAACTATTGTTATTTATCTGAACAAAACTAAAATTGATAGATTAATGATTTATTACCTTGGCAAGGACTTATTGGAGTTCTCTCTCAGTGTATATAATACAGGCTCATTTATGCTATATTAATATAAGAATTAATATCCCATGAGAAAAATGCATGAACAATTATACCTCTTCTTTGAAAAGATAAATTCTTAGAAAATTATGTTTCTGTCTTTTGCAATTTAAATACTGAGCATTCAGCTGGACATTCAAGGTTTAATTTTGTCTTAACTTGGAAACCCCTTTTTTAAAAAAAGTTTTCTTTCTGGATTTCCAAATTTCCTCTGAATTCATAAATTGTCTCTTTTGTTCAGATATGGATATGCTGAAAAATAGTCTATCTGACTCCTCAAATGATAATTATTTAAATGTTGTATTTGATCTCTCAATGGTATTCTGAAGTTCACAGTCATCCTATGTTTGACAAATTAACTTTAAAAAACAATACGTAAGTAATACACAGATGACAGTTTTTGGATGGGAGATATAGAATTGATGAGATTAATTTTTTTTACTTGCTTTTGGCAGATTGATGTAGCATAGATACATTTTGAAGAAGCATGTTTAACATCTAAAAAGCAGTAAATTGGTCTTGAAGAAGAAAAATATTCTCTTTTATAAAATCATTTTTCCCAGAGTATACCATAGACCCTTTTAACATTTTTTAAAAGTTTCAATATTTTAATAAAATTAGACCTGAGATGCATTTTTATTCTTGACTTGTCATTTGTGCATGATTCCCGTGCTTCTCCCTCTCTCAATGTAATGTCTCTGCTGGACATATTGCCTGGCCAGTTTCCCTGAGTTTTTCTCAGCTCATCTCTGACTCCCAGGAATGTTAGTCTCTCTTGAATTTGTAGTAAGATCTCTTTTCCCTTTCGGACCCCAGAAACATTCTCTACTCTGACTGCAGGAGTAGCTCCTCTCTGGTCCTTGTGGGATGGGATGTCTCCTTTTGGTCCACAGCTGAGAAGTGCTATCAGTTGGGAAGGAAGAAAGAGAGGGAAATCCCCAACCCTTCCTTGCTACCTGCTAGTAGCAGTGCAGGGGCCATATTCCACAAATTTACTTCTGCCCAGACTGTTGATTCCCACCACAGTTCATGGCAAAGTTGGCAAGCTAGCTTTTTAACAGCCACCAGGGACAAGGTCAGTATTTGATTGGCAAATCACTAGTAAATTGGCTGCTTCCATTTCAAATATCCATTTCAAACTAGAAAACTTTCATACTTCTTAAGGAATACAAGATATAGACATTTTTGCACTTAGTTTAAAAAATAGCATTTTATTATCTTCTTACCTTCTGTGATTACATCGTAGGCTTGGGGAGTAGTAAATCAAAACTTTGCCTCTTTTCCTCACTGCATACATTAGTGTTTGTTAAATGGAAATGAATTAAAAATAATTTTATTGCAAAGAATTTGTAGGATTTCTTTAAACATAAAACCCCTTTGGTGCACTTAAATATGAGTCCATTTACACGACTCCGTTTACATAAGGCTTTCAAGAACAAATTCATGTTCCCTGTACTCTGGGAGGTGCTCATTTATATTATTTTAAATTGGACTTTTGGAAAGAAAATGCTTTGTGTATATACAGTGAAACAAAAACAAAATTTTAAATTGGTCCTAAAGAGTATATTTCTTCAACATAAACAGATTCCAATCAATGAATAAACATTTATTAAATGCCTACTATTTGCCAAGCTTTGGGGAGAGAGAAAGAGAGAGAGAGAGAAAGAGAGAAAGAGAATAGTCTTTGCCCTCAAGGACCTAATAATCTAATAGGTAAGACAGCATGCAAACAAAGATATACAAGGCAAGTTATAAACAGGATAAATTGGAGATGATTAAAAGAGGTAAAGCACTAGAATAAAGAGATATTAGAGGAGGTTTCTTGTAGTTTAGGAAACATATAGATATAACTGAAGCTCTTGTAGTTGATAAAATTTTAAAAGTTGCCACGAATATCCCATATTTCTTCCTTATAACATTATCCAGGCTGTAAAGGCCACTATTCAATTTCGAAACTTGTTGATCATTCTTCCATTAGTGTCTGACTCTTCATGATCCCCATATAGGTTTCTTGATAAAGATCTTGAAGTGGATTGCCATTTCTTTCTTCAGCTCATTTTACATGAAGCAGCAAACTAATAGTGATTTGTCCAAGGTCACATGGTCAGTAAGTGTCTGAGGCCAGATTTAAACTCATTTACTCTTCCCCAGGCAAAAATCACCCCTAAATCCTTCTTCTTTTCTTCAATACACACACACACACACACACACGCGTGCACACATGCTGAGACCACACTTCTTGTTATCCCAAACTGCTTCCATTGCATGGAAATATACCAAGAGAACTGTCTGTTCTAAAATATCTCCCCCACTTTTTCCTTTCTTTCACCTCAAAGGAGATTATGCTTTCTTCCTCCGTTTTCATAAACAGGTCATTTAATTTCTGATATCTTAGCTTTGGTTTTTTCATGAAAAAGAGGACTGAATTTGTAGAATATTAAAACTGGAAGTTTTCTTAGTAGCCATCTAATCCCCTGTAGACTTAGGCAGGGATATTCAATATTACTTCATATTTTCCACCCAGGCATCACATGCCACTCACTGATGTTTTAATGTTTTTCCTTATATTTCTATACTGCACATGGCTTTAATGAGGAAGGTGCTTTGCAAATCTTAAAGTAAGTAATTGTTATTTGGAATAATAGCATAATTTTATAGCAGTTCTAAACCTTCAGACCTTACATATATTACACTCTAGGACCAAGTAGATCAGGTCTAATTCTTTTTTGAAAAAAACCTACCTTTATATTTATTTTGTACATGCTTTGAATCTATTTATGTACATGTGTTTCCTGTAATAGAATGCAGGCCCCTTGAAGGAAGGGATTGTTTTGTTCTTGTCTTTTTAGTCCCAAATGACCATGGATACATAATTCACATTTCAGCAACACAATGAATTGAATCCTTTTTTGTGAAGGAGCCAAAAACAACAAACACAGAACCAGAGACCGCTTAGGAAACTGGATCTTTTGAAGGTTGAAAGATTCTGTCCTAAGCATTTTGTGAGATTGCCTGGAAGACCCTTTGCTACCTATGAAAAGGCACTAATTTACAAGGAAGATATTCAGAGAACTCATAATTATCATATATCAACTTGTCCCTGTCTTACTACCCCTACTCAGTGTGGAGTAGTCCTCTCAGATCTTCCATTTCAGTGTTTCTCTGGTCCTTTGCCCTTCCACTTCAGATTCCCCTCTTCCCTGTCTTTGATTTAATGCCATTCTTGATTGAGTTCTATAATTAGCAATTATTTTTATTACCCAAACTCTGACTCAATATATATGAATAACTGCCAGATTCACCTCATCTCAGTAATAGATTATAGTTAAAAGAGGCTTTTTTTATCTTGATGCCCATCATGGGGGATTTTTGGTAATCTGTTATGTGAAGAATGAATTGAAATCCAGTGGTCTGGTAGAGGAAGTTCTGCATTTGAAGTTTGAAGACCTAGTTTTGAATTCTGGTTCTGCTACTCTGTTGAAATGAAGGGTATTAGGGGCAGCTAAGTGGTGCAGTGGATAGAACACTAGCCCTGGAGTTAGGAGAACCTGAGTTCAAATTCAGCCTCAAACACTTACTTATCTGTGTGACCTTGGACAACTCACTTAGCTCCATTGCCTTGCAAAAACAAACAAACAAATAAACAAACAAACAAAAATGATGAAGGGATTAGACATTGCAATTAGATTATTAAAAGTTGATGGGATCTTAGACATTTTCTAGTAAGTATAATGTATATGTGTGTGTGTGTGTGTGTATGAAATAGTTTCACAAATATATAATCTTTTAATTGGTTATGTTTGGGAGTTTTAATTCAATCAGAATAAAAAAAATAACAAAAAGTTCCCATGAACAAGCAAAACAACATTTAACAAAAGAAAATGCAGCTGTAATCTGTTGAAGTAAAAGATTGATGAAGAAAAAGACTATCCTTGGAGGCTGTATAATATAAGGAGAAAATTTGGAGCTTTCAGATATCACTGTGACTTCGTGGATGACACCTTTGATTCTGAATTGGTATACTTTGTTAAAAAATATAGCAGTGGGGAGGGGGAAGAGAGGATGTTAAATCATGCTCATGGAAAAATCTAAGAACTTGAAGGAAAAAAGCATGATAGAGGTCATTGGGTATATATTAGTTGACAGAAAAACAAGCAGTTTTGTCAACAGAGAGAATACAATGGTCCATCTGGAAACAGGTGATGTTTGGGAAATAGATAAGCATGACACAGAAATAGTAATATTAAGGAGTCTCAGTTATCCAAATCTGCTTATATATATGCACCTCTCTCCCCCCCTTCTCTTCCCCCATCCCCTAAAAGTACAGCAACTAATAAATTCTTGATCTGCTTTAATACTTTAATTTCATTCTTTAAAGTGGGAAAACAACAAGGGAAAATTCTGTTCTGTATGTGATTCTCACTAAGAAAAGCTGGTAACTATAGGTATCAATGTTACCTACCTTGGGGAGTAATGACCACTGACATGCAGTCTAGATGTAAGGGGGGGGGCGGGGAGCATATTTCAAAGCCATCAAAGGGAAAACTACATTGGATCTCATGGATTAAAATTCTACTTGGGATAGAAAACTCAAAAATGAATTTATCATGATAGAAAAGGAAATAATTCTGATAATGAAGAATCAAAAAGCTCACCAACCAGTTAGTCTGTTGATATTGTTTTAAAAAGAAATATACAAATGTCAGAAGTAAAGGTAGATAAGAGAAAAATGACTATAAACATGACATAGTAATTTAACAATAGTATCTATAATGCTAAAGTCCAGCATGAAGTAAAGTATAAAAGGTAATCAAAAAGGGTAGGTTTTGTTTTGTTTTCTGATGTTGGTTTTTGGTAGGAGTTATCTTAAGGAAAGAGAAGGGTCAAAGAAAGATCATAATTTGTAGCTGTATTGGTTGGATTATTGATAACTAACAAGAAAGAAGTTTTTATTAAAATTCAGAGTTTACTGAATTTCTTTTGTTCTTTGCAAAGTAGATTAACATTTGCTCTGGAAAGGACAAAATAAAAATGGCAAAATGGAAATTTATTGTCAATATAAAATAATTAATTAAGAGTATCTCATGGTCCCTATGAATTCAAGTCCTCTAGTTCCAGTGAACTCTGTCCTCAGATATTCAGAGAATTGATTGGATATGATTGCTGAGTGAGGTTTGAAAATCCATGGAAGATAGAGAAGGTTTTGGAGAGCTAAAGATGAACTTTATGGTAGTCTGATGTAATAATAACTATAATAATAGTACCTAGCACTTATACAGAGTTCTACAAATACCTGGTTTGATCCTTCAAAAACCATGGAAGAAAGGAATTTTATAGATGAAGAAAAAGAGGTAAATAGAGATTAAAGTGACTTGCTTAGGGTCACCCAGCTAGCAGGTATCTGAGGTTGGATTTCAGTTCAGATCTTCCTGATTTCAGGCCCAATAATCTATCTACTACACCATTTAGTTGCCCTTTCAGAGGGAGTCAGAGACTAGAATCTGCTAACTAAATGCCAATTTCCTTTTCCTTGACTTTTGGCAGAGTTCTAGAATGGGTTATTAAAGAGGTGATTAATGAACATCTAGAAAAGAAAATGTTTATCCCAGAGAATCTGCTTGACTTCAGCAAGAATAGAGGTCTTGCCAATCAAATCTTATTTCCTTTTCTTGTTTCTAATAGTTACGAAGCAAGTAGGTCGGGGGAATGATGTAGATACAGTTTAACCAAGACATTTGATAAATTAAGCTATTCTTAGGAAATCTTGTAGGGATGAGTATACTTTTTATGTTTGGGTTCAAAAACAATCTTTACAAATACAATGTAGGGGTCACATGGTTAAAGCACTGTTTGAAAAAATAATGAGGATATAATGGACCACAAACTCAATATGAGTCAACATTGTGACATGACAGCCAAAAAAAAAGTGAAGAAGATCTACACTGATAGACAAAAAACTTAATGGAATAGAGAAATATAGTCATACAGTGATACTCTGATCTGAAAAGACCACGTTTATAGTATTTTCTTGAATCCTGAGAAAAGAAATAGATAAGATGAAGAGAATCCAGAGGAGAGCAACCTGTGTGATGAAGGATCTTGAGTCAGGATCAGAAAAGAATCATTTGAAAAATTAGTGATGATTACACTGGAGAAGAAACCAAAAAGAGACTGATTTTAAGTTTGATATCTTAAAATCCTACAAACAATGAAGTCTGTTCAGAAGTGGAATATAAGACCTCACTGGATGTGTTCAGACAAAGCATAGATGACAAGTGTTGGCTCATTACAGTGGGAATTGTGTGTGTGTGTTCAAGTACTGGAATTTCTTCCAATTCTAGAATTATTTGATTAATTTAAGAAGTTGTATCAAAGTTGTCAACTGAATTTTTCTGAGTTTTGTTGATGTCTGGCATTGTTTTCCTTTATATTGTTGAAATCATGTATGGTTTCCTCTTGATTCTGAGCTTATTAACATTCATCTCATACAGGGTATTTAGTCATATGTTCCAATAAATCTTGTATAACTCTTAAACCACATAAATATTTGCCGCAAGTATTTTAATGTAGAATGTGGTATTTGAAAATCTAAAATTTGAAGTGATTATACCATAATGATCAAATTTATTTGAGAAATGTCTGTTTTAATAGAAGTAGCTGGTCTGCAGTCAGAAAAGTATGTACATGCATTTTATAAGTTTATAAATGCAAATTTATAAATGCAAAATGTTGTTGAATGAAACTTTAGGATTTTATTTACCCTAATCAAGTATCTGTATTTAGGCATAATGCATTTTTAGAATAAAACTGTGAGTATATATAGTTTCTCATAATAAACATCTTACCTCTATAGTACTAGTATCTAATGTGGTTTTGGTTTTAAGATTTTTTTTAATTGTTGTGGTTTTTTTTTTCAGCTACGGCAATTAGTAAACATGTGCATCAACCCAGATCCAGAGAAGCGACCAGACATAACCTATGTTTATGATGTAGCTAAACGGATGCATGCATGTACTGCGAGCAGCTAAGCACATGGCAGATCATGAAGAATAGAACCAGAAAATGTTAAAGTATTTTTGTGCAGATCATACCTCCCCTCTGTTGTCTGTATGCTAAGTATAGTTTTTCAGAGCTGACTGATGTGCTTTGAATCCTTAACCAGTTTTCATATTGGCTTCATTTTGTACCAGTTCAAATTTTCTCTTACCTAACAAGTCATTTTGGGAACAGAAAATCTTCATATTAGAACTTGGGAAATATTAGAACTTTAAAATTAGGAATAGTTAAGTATTTTTAAAACAGTTTTGATTGCTCCTACTGATAAAGTTGTGTTCAAATACACATCAAGTGCCAAAATACTGATGATGGAGCTTGGCACATGTCATATTAGACTTATTACCTGAGGCAAAATCTCAAAGCATGTGTTTCATCTATTGTTTCATCATTCCTGGATAAGCATGATTGTGAAATTTAAAGTAATTGTATAATTTTTAAAAGTTGGCAGTTTGTGTTTTAGTTCTTAATGTATTGAAGTTTTGAAATTAACTTCTCTGAGTATAGACAAAATTATTTGAACGTTTGTGATTTCTCACTTATGTATTAAAATATAGCTCTGAAATGTGAAAGTTTTGGGAAAATATGAGTCAATACTGATAAATTTATGTATATTTTATCTTCCTTTCGTTAAAATGGTATAAATGAATCCATAAAAAAATGGTTAAGGATTTGTTTGGCTGGTGTGATATTCATTTTAAAATTTGCACGTTGCCCAAGGCTTTCTGTGTGTTTTTATTGTTGTTTGTACATTTTAAAGCATTTTTCTTTGAATGACTTTGCAGTACTATATTTGAATTCCTTTATCAGTTTAAGTACATTTAATTCATAAAACCCAGTGACAAGATATAACTGTGCACTATAATGTAAACATATGTTTTTATTCCTATATTTCCTGATGTGTAAGATCTGTCCCTTTCAGAAATATTTTTTATATTCTGCAACAGTTGCTTTCTTATTTATATTTTTAAAAGTTCATTTTATTCATTGATATTTCAAGTGTGCAGATTACATGCTGATGATACCCTTTTTAAGTACATTCAGTTTACCAGTAATTTTCTTGAGTTGAATAGCAAGTTCAGTATATGTTCTTTTACTTTTTAAGATATTGGTCACTGTGTATGCTTATATGATTATTTTATTTTGATGGAGAGGAAGAAAAGACATGTTTTGTAATGCACCTGTGGATGTTAATGCAAACAGCTTCAGTGATTTGAATATTGAGATAGAGTTTTAGCATATGTTTAAAGCTATAAAAATAGGTCATTACTGCAACACAAATTTTTATGAGATTATTGTTTTTTAAAGAAGATTCAAGAGAAGTCTTGTGTTCTGTCCTTCACATATAAAGATAACACATAATTTGAAGCTTCTTTTAGGTTAAAGAAATCTACAAAGTATAAAGCACCTGTAGTTAAGTCCTGTTTTGATATGTCTGATTTAATGTGCATTTGACAGTTGTACTCAGAGCCTTAAATAGAATTTTTGAGCCAGAAGGGAATGTTAAGTTTAGTGATCAGAGTAGAGACACAGTAGGTTGTATTGTTAACACAGAAGCTTCATGTGCATTAAGGATATACACTAGAGGACAATCTTGCACCCATCATTTTTAATATATTTTTCCTTACATGTATGTGAATATCTGAACCTTGAATATACAGACAGGTTTTCAGTCAGTTTTTAAACTTCCAAATTCATAAAATATTCATGATATAATATGATTTTTATCTTTCTAAAATTTAGTCTATGATATTTGGGGTTCTGATATATTAATTTTAATGTGAAGAAGCTACTCATTCTTTAACCTGAAACTAAATGTAATTTATTTCTTTTGCCCTGAGTATACTTTTAAGTATCCATAGAAATTTATCTTCAGAATTATGAATTGAATCATTTTAGTTGACCATTGATGTCATATTCATTTTAATGTTGCAGTAAAAGTGATTGAGATGAAGTGTTCTCTTGTTGGAACAGGATGCTCTTCCCTTCCTGCAGTCTTTTAAAAACACATGGGTCTAAAATTCATTAGTTTGACTATTCACTGTGCCTTGTAAAGAAAGATGTGGCCATTCTTAATATATCTGTCTGCTAAAAGACCATATGGAGGGGTGAAGACAATGCTTGAGGAAGACTCTTCCCTCACCATACTTTATATGTTGAAGCTATAGGTTTCATAGATTGTATCATTATTTTGACTTAAATGTGCTTATTAATTTTCTGAAGAAGCCATGGTGTTAAAAGTCAAATTTTAATTTTTAAAGGGATCATTTCAAAGAAATTATGAAGATAATTATGAGTTAGTTGACTTCCCAAACACACCTACAAAATGTTCTCTTTATATTTCAGTTTGTGATTAAACTATTATATTGACTAAAGTAAGCAGTTAAATTGATTTCAGAAGCAATAAAATGAAAGGTACATCTGATTCTAACATTTAAATGTGGCAGTAGTTACCCAAAGAATAAAAATTCTTGTAAGTTTTTTCATATGCAAAAGTTTACAGAGGGTGAATGAAGCATGCCCCTATTTAAAATAAAGTGCTTAATAGTATGTGATGATTGTTAATTTAGTACAAATTATTAAAAAAAAAACCATTTCACGAATGCCTTACCATTCTAAATAGTATCTATTACAAAACACCTTTGTTGTGTCCATATACTATAGGTGTTGCTGTTAACATTTACCATGATATTTATTTTAACCAAAATGTTAATTGCATTAAATGTTTATTCTTTAAAAAGAATGTATTATGTTTATAACCTACAAATGTATAATTATTCTATGCCTCATTTCAGTAGTACTGTAACATTGACTTTTGTGAAATACTTTTATTTTGTTAATGCTTTAAATACACATGCTAAAATGATTCTCTTAGTGGCTTTTGAAGACTATACAATATACTAGTATAAATAAAAATATAAAAATAAGAGTAATATGATAAGATTATGTACTGATTACTCTGAGAGTCTCTAATCTTTTCTCTAAATAATATCTAATACTCATTTTTCACAATTTTGTCAAATTGTTCAAACTCAAAATTCAGTAATACACGTGACTGATAGCTAAGTGGGACCAAGTTCATCCCTAGATTACTAGAAGATTCAAAGAGGATTTGTTTTTATATTAGATTTAGACTTTATCTCCACTTACCTCTTTGAACACAGAAGAGCCACAGCTTATTAGAAAAATGCCTAGACCCTAGTTATTTAAGACACTATATCACTCATATGATCTTCATATGAAAGTGTTTATAGTTTCTGGTTGCTTTTTTTGCAGTTTCTCTCTCAAATGATAAATGGGTTCTAGAGCCAAGCCTTGGGGGTTATAGAGCCTAGGAACCCTTTCTGCCTCTCATGTGCCACATGGAGAGGGGAAATACAGCTCCTTACTGCTATCATAATAGCACAGAAATATATAGTATTTGTCCTAGCATACCAGATATTTAATTGTCCTAGAGAGGATGGGAATTGTATAGCTTATGGTATATATCACATTAAAGACTTGAGTGATCATTTCTAGCTTTAGTAGATATGGGGAAAGATTTAAATAGAATAGTAAATAACCACTGAAGAAATCTTTTGGGGAAATGGCATAAGCAAAAATGACTGATATCAAAACAAGGCCCAAAGCAACTTATTTTAAAAATAAAATCTAATTTTAATTATATGAAGAAAATAAAGTAACTTCTCTTCAGCTAGATTTCAAAACTTTTACAAAGAACCATATGATCATTTTTATTATTTAATTACTTTCTCCTGTAATGAAATTACAAATAATAGACATGCAGAAGGAGACCAAAATTCAAGGGCATATTTGTATGTGAGTGTATGATAACTAGAAAAGGAAGTAGATCAGCTAGGCTGAGAAATGAAAGAGAGATAACATTTGTACTTTAGTGAGTAAAATAAGACCTTGAGAATGTTGGGAAGACACTCATTAGAGGACCTATAAGGAAACAGACTGATTGCAAAACATGCAAAGGTATGGGTGGGTAGGAAGAGGAAAGTGCCAGAAGGATAAAATAATGAATCCATCACATTTTAAGTTTTAGCTTAAAATTTTACTTTGACAGTATAAGGTTCAAGATAAAATTTAAATCATGCATGAAATGATAATTAGGGATTACAGTAGATAAGGCATTGACACTATAGTGGTTCTATCATTGTTGATTTGAATGTTCTATTGTACCAAAGTAGGGGAAAGTCAACATACAGTGACTAGTCTTAACAAAACAATGTATACAATATTCTATTCCCCAATTTGTGTGAGAAGAGGCCAGGGTTGGGTGTTATCTATTCCCTGGAACCATTATTGGTTCTTCAGTTGCCTGAGATTTGACTGTATTTTAGTGATCTCAAAAATTATATTTTAATTGGACTAATAGATTGTTAGTGACTTTCAAGAAGTTCAAAGTTCTCTTAGTACTTTGGAATAAAACTTTTTTCTAGGTCTTCATTTAGTCATTGGTACAAAGAAGGAAATGGGAAGTTCAGTGATACTATATCCTGGAGCACCAATACCTGTGGAAGAGAACCCCAGTTGTGTATCTTTCTAACAGCAATATTTATTCCTAACAATGCTATGGGGTTGATAGTGCAAGGTTTATTATCTTCATTTTATAGGTGAAATTAAAGTCAGTAGTTAGGTGACTTTTCTTGATACTCACACAACCAAATAGCCTGGATTGTAACCCAGGTTCTCTTATTCCAAGTCTTAGGTGCTCTCCATTATATCACATTGCCTTTCAACGTGACTTTCTAAAGCATGAATGAGGGAAGTAAGAACTTTTGATCTCTTCAGTTCCATAGAAGGGACATTGTATACCCTTTAAATATGAAAGAAATATTTGTTTATTGTTTAAAATCTTCTGTAGCCAAACTTCCAAATAAATAATTGTAGAAATAATGTGAAGATTCTCTGCCCCGTTAAACAATAATGAACACAGAAGAAAATAAGTAGCACCTTCTAATAACTCATTTCATTATTTACTTAGCCTATCAAACAAAATATCTACGTTGCAGAGTACATAGTACATTTTTCTTTCACTTTACTGGGAATGTGTTCAAATTGTGATTTATTAGATAATTTGATAAAGTGATGTTTCAGAGTAATTAAAAATTCCATAGGATGTATACAAACATAGGGAGGAATAATCATTTTTGGTGATTTTCCTAAGTTAGTATTTATAGAACATAATTTAGTTGCAATTATTTTTACTTTTATTTGTTTTCATTTTATCTGTCAAAGTGAAGAATATATTTTGGAAACAATTTTCCATGTCAAACCCCACTACACTGTTTAAAATAAACTAAATGGAAAGCTTATCTTTAAGTTTAACTGAGGTCTAACTGTAAGACCAGTTCTCTATCATTTTGCCACAGTGCCATTCATAGAAATTTTGCTGATCAGTTTGCTTCACTGTCTAAATCAAGTTGTTGGCTTTTCTATCAAGTTATATTAGACTTATCTTGAATTGCCTTTTGATATTAGTTCAAGAGCTTTTCTGAATCAACTTGCAAGATCTCTCTTTTTTAAAAAATAAAGGTTGGAGAATTAGGAGTTTTAAGCATTTTACGATTTGCATGGCACTTAATCTCAATTGATTCTTGTTACAGTCTCATGAGGTAAGTATGAGGTCTCCTGTCACTCTCACTAAAAAAAAATGATCTCTGCTCCAACTCTCCCAGAAAATTATGGTAGGGTGCACAATTAGTGAACTACTCAAATATTTATCAGTTTGCTTACTATATGCTTATATAGATAAGAATCTGTGTGGACTTGAATAGTTAGAAAAGGCATCACAGAAAAGATACAATTTGAATTGGATCTTGAAGACTAGATTGATTTTTTTATTCAGTTTTATTTTTCAGTTTTGAATTCTCTCTCTCCTACCTTCCTATTCTCCACCCATTGATAAAGAAAAAACAAACCCAATGCAAATGTGTTTAATTGAACAAAATAAATGCTCTCATCAACTATGTTCAAATATATGAATGTATATAACATGTATATGTGTGTGTGTGTATATATATATATATATATATATATATATATATAATTTGTGTGTGATTCAATCTGCACTCTAAGTCTGTACTCTACAGTCTACACTCTGAATCTAAGCACATCTGGAGGTGCTTAATATGTTTCATCATGTGCCCTCTAGTATGGTGGATGATCATTGTGTTGAAAAGAGTTAAGTTTTTCAAAATTATTTGTCTTTCAGTTATTGCTATTATTGTACAAATTGTTCTGGTTATGCTCACTTCACTTTGCATCAGTACATACATATCATAGAGTTCTATGAAAGTATCCCCATCATCACTTATTATAGTGTAATAGTATTCTATCACATTCATTATATACCATAATTTTTTCAGACATTTCCCAATTACTGGACATCTCTTGGATTCCTATGGCAGATATAATTTGGATAAATTGAATATAACAGGAAAGAAATTTCAAAGAAAATAAAATCAACAAAACAAGAGATAGGAACAAGTAGGAACAATGTAAGGCATTGACTCCAGTGAATGTTGAAATCTAGTTGGGAGGAAAGGGTGGATCTTCAGTTGATAGAGTGGAGGTAGGTAGGTCTGTAATGTAGAGAACCTTGAATGCCAGTAGAAAATGTTATTTGATTTAGTATAAGTTAATTGGTCAAAGCACAAACATTAAGAATGTGTTATTTGAAGGTAGCTAGTTGTCAATGGATAGAGAACTGACCTTGATGCCAAGAGGGTCTGAGTTCAAATGTGGCCAGACACTTACTGTGTCACTTGTCACTAGGCAAGTCACTTTAGCCATGATTGCCTCAAAAAAAAAGTTTTAAAAAAGTTATTTTAGGGAAATTTTTTGCACTATGCAAAATGGATGGAGAAGTGAGATTGAGATTAAGGAATCTCTGGTTTTAATTAAAAGGCTAGCATAGTAATAAGTGGCAAGTCAAAAGACTAAATAGTAAGTCTTGGTGACATTGTAGATAGAACTAAAAGAAAAGTAGAAGATGGCTTTGAGCTCTCTAGCTTGAGAAACTGGAAGAAGGGACAAAATTCTCATGAAAATGGAATCATTGGGTAAATGAAGCAACATGAGAACAAAGGCAGTGAGGCGACTGATGACCTCATGTGACTCAAACAGTCTGGACCTCAGTTTCTTCACCTGCAAAATTAAGGATTTGGACTAAATGACCTCTCAGATCTCTTCCAGCTATAAATGTATGATCCAATGAAGGAGGTATGTGCCTATCTGAGAGGAGGTGTTGGGATTTACTTATTAAACATTGTGACACAGGTACAAATAAAGGTTGTCAAGTGTCAAGACAGTTCCTATCCTAAGAATATATATATATATACACACACATACATGGAGTCCTGGTTTTGAGCAAGATCAAGCAAATACTCACTAAACAGAGCCTAGAGTGGAATGGGGTGTATTATGTCCAAAATAGAAGCAGTGTGGGCAGCTAGGTGGCACAGGAGATAGACCGCCGGCCCAGGAGTCAGGAGGAACTGACTTCAAATGTGACCTTAGACACTTAATAATTTACTAGCTGTGTGACCCTGGGCAAGTCACTTAATTCCATTGCCTTAATTTTTTTAAAAAAAGGGCACAAAGTAGAAGCAGTGTGCTGTGAAGATGTCCAGGAAGATCAAGGTGGAAATGTCCTCTTGGCAGTTAAAATACAGAATTGGAACTAAGGTAAGTCAAAAAGAGATGTGCACTTGAGGATCATAAGATATGGCATTTCAAGCCAAGAAGGTGGATGAACACCGTAGTCACTGAACCTTACTGAAGACAATCATGAAACTAAGTCAACTTGGACACTAAAACTTCCATGAATCAGAAATCTCAAATATGTCAGTGTTCTTTTTTCCTGTACAAATCTTGTTCATGTGCTGCCCCAACAGTGTTTTGATGCTCTCTAGGTCTTTAGATATTAGAGTACCAATGAGCACAAAAGATTGCTCTTTTACTCTGCCTTACTCCCTGCAAATATATCCTCATTATGTGCTCTTCTGGTTGCACAGTAATTCTTGAATTCTACCTATATTAACTGAGACTCTAAAATTCACTTCTCAATGTCCCACCCCATCCACTTAACAACTGGTATCTCATAGATCACTAAAAGATTGAGACCATTTAATCAGTTCCATTACCTTCTTCCATTCATCAAAACTACACAGTATTATCACTCTCTATTTTTTCCTCCCCTGAAGTTAAAAAAGATATATTCCCACTTATTAGGTTTAACCCTTGACACAAGCCCTGCATTCCATTCCCTTACAATTTCTTTAGGCCCTACCTCTAGCACTTATTTTTCCTCTCTTTCATCTCTCTAACCTCTACTCCATTTATTACTTTCTGCCTGCAAACATGGTCAGGTCTCCCTTATCCTTAAAAAAAAAATCTTTCCATGATTATTCTCTTCCATACAGCTATTGTCCCATTACTTCTTTTCTTTAGTAACTTTCTTGGAAAATCTACATACACTTGAGATGTGATAGAGAAAGACAAAGAGATACACACACACACACACACACACACAAACATATACACCTACATCTATCTAATCTATCTATCTATATATATATATATATATATATATTCATATATGTAGATATATATATATATATATATATATATGCATACTTCCTCATTGCTTCTTACAATTGAACTTCTGTCTCCTGACATATTACTAAAACTAGAAAATTGCCTTAGAGCCTAGGCTCTTCTCACCCAGGAACATTCCCTCTGTCATTGTAGTCTCCATTTGGTGAATTCCCCCAATTTCGAAGAGGGGTCCAGCCCAGCCCAACCAACTTTCATTCCCCTTCCTCTGCTTCTGACTTTCTGGATTTTTTTTTTGCAAGGCAAATGGGGTTAAGTGGCTTGCCCAAGGCCACACAGCTAGGTAATTATTACATGTCTGAGACTGGATTTGAACCCAGGTACTCCTGACTCCAAGGCCGGTGCTTTATCCACTACGCCACTTAGCTGCCCCGACTTTTTGGATTTTAATATCACATCCTTGACCTGTAACTTTTTCCAGCTTTCTTTCAGCTCCTTTTTTTTTTAATAGTCTTTTCCTCTTCAGAATGTAAACTACTTGAAGGAGAGAAGTCCTTTTTGCTTGTAGTACAGTGCTCATAAGTTTTTAATAAATGTTTGCCCCTTTACCTGTCCTCTAAGGTGACCCGTGATCTCCAATTTGATAAATCCATTTACTTTTTTTTTTGCTCTTCATCCTCCTTGACCTCTGTAACTTTTAATGTTATTGAATAATCTATTACTAGATACCATCTCCTTGCTTGGTTTCCAAAACACTACAATTTAATATATCTCCTACTCTGTCATTTTTATTGTCTCCTTCTATTCCTGACCCCTGTATTCCTCAAGAGTATGTTTGTGGTCCTTTTTTCTTTTGACACTAGTCATTTACACCAACATTATGAATCTTTGCTTTCATATTCATTACTCTGAAATCATGTGAGAGAACCTCAAAACTAAAAATAATTTACTGGAACTTATCCAGATGGAAAACCCTGAATGTAGCTAGGCAGACAGATGAACTTATCCTAGGTTTCCTTTGTTATACATATTATTGTTCCAATGTTTTTCTCATTCCACTCACTTGCATGGGAAAGACAGAGTTGTAAAATTGAGGAACCTTTTTACTTTAGGAACCTAATTGCTAGAACTCTTGATGAGTTGTTGCCATTTGTGGATGATGAAGAGGTGTAATTTTTAATGTGAGAAATTCAATAGAATATCATATAAAGTCCCTAATTAAGAGTTAGGAATAGTGGGATATTTCTAAAAGTATTCTCATTTACCAGAAAATGTAGCTCAAAAAATAAAATTAAGCCTTCTAGTTTTCTAGAAGTAGTTCTCCTTAGTATTCCAAAGAGCTTGGTACCTGGAGCAAGGAGTCTTCTGGAGAGGAAAACCTATCATGGCATCGAATCTGGGGAAAAAAATACCAGTTATCAAGATTTTAAAAAAACTTAGGTATTTTGGGATTTTTTTTTTCTGTATCACAGAGGTGAAATATGTTAACATAGCTTTCTAAAATAGCTATTAGAAATATAGAAAATAGAGAAAATTTTAAAGTATGGCAGAGCCTACTTAGCCTCCTTTGAGGAGGAGAAGATAACCCAACTAAGGACTTCAGTTGAAATTAGAAGCCAGAAGCAAAGTTGTGGCCAGTGGAATGACGCTGGAGATGTACAGAGATTGTATCAGATAATATGAATAAAGAGATGGTCATATGGGAACAGCATGATAATATCAACAGACAGCAGCTCTATCTGAAATTATAGCTACTTCCTCTCTATAGCTACATCCTCTTCCAGGATGTGTTTCTATTAAAAGTGCACCTCTACATCTTCACCATAGTCACTATATTCCTTATTTATCTACCTCTCTAAGTATGGTCCCTATATATTTTCATTCATCTTAATAATAACATGTATATTTGTGGAAGATTTGCCTTAGTTTATAAGGAAAAATGTTTATTGATACTATTGCTACTAGGCTACCTTACTAAATACTTTGAATCTGAACAATTATTGTCTTCTGATCAACAAGTCAAATTAGTCCCACTGGTGAGTGCTTTTCAACCCGGAATGCCCAAGTCCACTTGGACTTGTTCTCAAATGCTACATATACCTCTACATCTGATCGCCCTTCTTAGCTATAGGCCCACAGCATTAGCCCCCTCAATGTTTCACTGGTAGGTCAAACTCAAAATGCCCCATGCAGAGCTTATTACCTTTGTACCTAAACCCATTTTTCTTCCTTACTTTACAATTTCTGTATTAGCACAGTCATTGACTCATTCTCTAATCCTGATATTATTTTTCACTCTTACTTCTTATAGTTACTCAGTTACTAAGTATCTCCTCATCTTTAGTCCCATGCTCATCAACCTTGGTATAGAGACTCATTACCACACAACTAAACTACTATTTTAACTTTCGAAAAAAAAATCTTCCTATATCCACTCTCTCTCTCTCTTTCAACTTATCCTTCATTCTAATATGCTTTCTTATGCAGAAATGAATCTGGTTATTCTTTTTATTAAAAAAAATGTCTTAGCCATTCAAGGAGTTCTACAATTTGCTACTAACTTACCTTTTCCACCTTATAATAATTTCCCAAATTCACTCTATTCTCCAGGCAAACTGGAATACTTTCTCCCAAATACACTCCTTACTTTTCTTTGCTCGTATTTCAGCCTATTTCTAAAATGGTCCATCTTTACCTCTATTCCTATATAATTTAGATTCTGCCTCTTTCATAAAGTTTTTCCTTGGTTCCCTTATATTACCCGTAGCACTTACATAACATAAAGCTATAATTAGTTTATTATCCCTACTCCATCTATGAGGAGAGGGAGTAAATCTTCCTTAGGCCTGTATTTCTCCTAGCACCATGCACAGCATTTTTTTACATTGGGACTGAGATAAAAATAGGAACTGAGCCTGTATTTTCATTGATTTTAGAAACTTTAACATGAGAAATGATTCTACCAATGCAGGTCTGAAGTTCTAAAGCACTGAGAAGTTAAGGAACTTACTCAGGGTTACACATTAAGAACATGTTAGAGGGGAGGTGAACTTAAGTATGCCTAGAGAACTGAGGCCAGTTCTATAATCACCACAATCATAGTCATTTGTTATACACACATATTTGAATGAATGAATAGGTTCAAAAGTTTATGCAAAAGTATTAGTCTTAATTAGTAGTAGGATTATCTCTTATATGACCAGAGGGAGGGAGGAGAGAGCTCCTGATTCTGTGGAAAAATTGCTTTGAGGATTGTATTTGAGGACTACATCATAGATGTTCTCATTCTTCTCAGTGAAGTTACCCCCCCACCCCAGTTCATCTGTTTTACTTATGAGGGTGGGGGAGTGGTTAGGAGAAGAGACAAGGAATTGCCTCTTAAGATTTAAAACTAGAAGAAACTTAATAAATTTCCTAGTTCCAATGTCCTCATTTATAGTTGGAAAAATTGAGATGGGGGAAACAACTTGCCCCAAGTCATATAAGACAGAACCAGAATTCCATCACTGATTCCAAATCTTGTGCTCACTGTATTATGTCCTGATGCCATCAAATTATTGTTGGATGGAGATAGGTTAGAACTTAAGAATTATTCCATTCAAGGAGAGTCTAGCTGAAGTACTGTCAAAAGTTTAATTTTGCAACTTTTGTTATAATGCTTAGCATCTCTGGAATGGTTATAAAAATGCTATTCATAGAAACAAAGAGTTAAGGAATTCTTCAAGAAATTGAGACCTTATTATGAAGGCAAGAGATTTCACAGTTGGATTGATGAAGTAGGGTATTAGAGATCAGCAAATAGGTCTTTTATACTTCATTTGACTAGAAAGCAAAATGGTTTCCATATCCCCCTAACAGACCAGCTTAATCTATATCCTCAGAGACACTATCTAATATATAGGAAACTGGGAAGATCTGTCAAGGAATAAAGGAGTTAATGAGGAGACTGAAGGAAAGAGAAAGGAGGAAGAAAAGGAGCAGTCTGGTCTCTCTTCATTAATGAAACCTTCAAATGCCTCATTTGCCAATAGTGCAGAATGATTGTTCCTGCTGTAGTCTTCTGTCCATCCTTTATTAAGTTGCTCAATTACTCTTGGAAGTCTTATGGCACATTCACATTCTTTTGGAGGAGTTCTAGTTAAATTTATTACTTTTCTTCCTCTAGCATTCCCCCCTATAGCTCTCCTGTACCATTTATTTCTTAGGAGGTTTAATTTGTCTTTCAATTCCTTCAGTTTCTCTGTTGGAGATTCCTGTTAATTTTTGTTTTCATTTATTTGGTGCATTTTTAGTTTTTCTGAAAGAATAAGGGGAGCTGGACTTATTAACAATCTCATTTAGTGGAGCTATCAATTCTTTAATTGTTTTGCTAACTGGCTATTTTTATATTCATTCCATTCTCATTTCTAAATTGTTCTTTTTTTGTTATTGTAGGATTTTTTCTTCTAAAGATTACCTGTCCATTTAATAAATTATTATTGAGACACTATACCATCAGCAAAGCATTTTTAAAGATACAAAGAAAAAGAAAAGGACATTGCCCTCTAAAAGCATGCCAGTTCTGGAGATTTCTCGGTTGCCATTAACTCACATTATTTATTAATTATAGTAGATCCTCTTTCTGGCTTACTCATCATGAAGTCACTTTGGCAATTTGAGTAAGGTTTCCCCCACTGAAATTTTTCCTTTCCTTTCTTGTTTTTGTTATTTTCTCACATTTTTATTTTGTTTTATTTGGCACATTTAGTGCCATTTTGACATTATGAAAGAAAGTTGTAGAATGGAGTTGAACCTAGAGAAAAGACAACCCAAATTCAAATTAGATCTGAGACACTAATTAATTGTGTGATCCTAGGCAGTTCATTTAACCTGTCTTGCTACCTTGCTTTGGTTTTCTCATCTGTAAAGTGGGAGGAATATGAATATATATATATATATATATATATATATATATGTACATATACATGTATATATAATGCAATTTAACATATAATGTAAGAATATTATAATAGATATAATAATCGAACCTATTTCCTATTTTTTGTTCGTAAGACATGTTTTTCTCACTGAGCCATCTTGCTATAAGTATCACAAAGGTATATTTAGACAATTTATTTTTTTTCCTTTTAAGAAAGATTTATGTTCATCTCTTCTGAATTTCATCCTTTAAAGTTTCTGGCCTCTCTTGGGACAGTTCTCCTGTAGGATGTTAGAACTTGAAATTCTACCTATCTTTCCTCTGAACCCTTTGAAATCTTCTCTCTTCAAATCAGGTATGTTACATATCAGGTTATGCAATCCTTTCTTCAATCATGAACTCTAGTTTGGAATGTTCATTTGACTGGA
This sequence comes from Macrotis lagotis, assembly GCF_037893015.1. Lineage (NCBI taxonomy): Eukaryota > Metazoa > Chordata > Mammalia > Peramelemorphia > Peramelidae > Macrotis > Macrotis lagotis. Next base: position 96,555,726 of record NC_133659.1, read on the forward strand.
AAAGGAAAAGATTTGTTGTTATTTCTACATCAGTAGCCAGTTCTCTCCAGAGAGAGAGAGACAGAGACAGAGACATACACAGAGATTCAATAAATTTACAGAGAATTCATGTCCCTTGTAAATAAATTAACATGTCTCCTGACAGATAAATAATATTTTCCCAAACTCCTCACTTAATTCCTCCTTCTAGATGATCTGTATTACCCTTTTATATGGTGGTCCTTACAAAATCATATCTTCTGTTTTTATCTTGATTAATCCTCATGCAAATGCTTTACACCATAAATTTCCTCACTTGAGAATACTATTAATATGTAATGCTAATCAATATTCCTCTTCCAAGTCTTTTCATTTTTAATAAGATCTACCTTTCCACAACAAAATTGAACTCAGATGTCCTATTCCATCAATTTTCAAGATGCATGTGAGGTCAAATTTAGCTACTTGCTTCTTTAACATCTCTATTTCCACCTCCATTTCCCCCCACCCCCATACTACATTTATATATTGTCTCCTGCTAATTACTCCTTTCCTGCTATTCTTCCTTTTGTATTGTATCTGTCACTTTCTGTGGAGCTAGGTTTCTCAGATCAATGTGAGGAGTTTTCTCTTCCTCCTTCATTTTCGGTTTAAAGTCATCTTGTTTGGATTTATAAGACTTCAAGGATATCTTTTAACTGACTGTTATTAGGTGAACTTGATCCCTTGTCAAGAGCCCATCATTCTTATACTTTAAATCAAATCTTATTCTCAGATGTCATCTTTTAAGTTATCTATTCACTTATAAATTCTGTTGTTCTATTTCTATCCTACCTTCAATCTGTGGAAATAATAAAGTGGTTTTGATTTTTTTTCCCACCTTTGATTTTGTTGGTTGGCACATAGTGGGCCTTTAATTAAATTTAGTTGACTCATTGACTAATAGCATTGTTTGACTACTTAGAAGTGGGTAATGATAATTAACTTCAGAATTTCTTGGGAGCCTGGTTTATATCCCACGAAATATCAGCAGATTTCTCTTTTCTTTTCTCTCAGTTTGGAGATTATCATCCCAGTTTTACAGATAGAAAAATTAAGTGACTTGTCTAAAGTCACATAACTGCATATTGGCAGATCCAGGACTAGAATGCAGGTCTTTTGGTCTTCAGTTTGGTCTTCAATCCAATGCTCTATCTATTCTGCTTCTTGTGGGCAAAATTTAGGGAAATTTGGAAATAGAAAAGGAAATCATTAACTACCTAAGAGAAAGAGAAGAGGATGCAAGGAAAATGAGAAAGTTAAAAAATAGATATAAAAGGAGAATTAACCCAACAAATGTAATAGGCAACAAAGATGGCAGTGACACTGGCTGAACATCAAGGGATATCCCTTTCTACACAGGTAGTCTGTAATACGATGATCACATGGACAGATAAAGTATGGACTATCATTTAAACGGAGAAATTGGAATGATAGTTAATTCTCAATTACTCACTTGTGCTGTACCTGTGGTGAACCAGATTCTTTTCTCCCAATTCTTTATTAAAGTATAGAAAAAGGACTGAGTCAAAAGATAGGACACTGGATCATGAATAGGTCAATTAAGCTTATCTAGAGCTCAGTTTCTTTATGTGGAAAATGTGGGATCTGATTAGGTGACTAAAATTCTTTCCAGTGTTGACATACCATCATTTTTACAAAAAGCCTAAACTGAATGAGGAGGTACATACACATGTTTATGTTTCACTGAATCTGTGCATATAAAAATAAAATAGATATAATTTCTAAGCATTATTTTCTATTTTGGGGGGACTCCTCTATTATAAATATTGATTGAATATATAAATGTAATACATTAAAAATCATCTCCATTTTAATCATCAAGACTATAATCAGAAAAAAAACTAGTTACAGGGGAAAAATGAAATCAGTAAACTAATAGGAAAAAGTATTGGGAGGGGCAGTAGAAATTTAATTGTGGAGACATTAAAATAAAAAATAGTTGTGGTCTTTTACTCATTGACTAGATTTTTCTGTTTTTGTAGAGAGTAATTACCTGTTTGGCAGTATTTGTTTGAAAGGGAATAGACATAGAAGAAAGCTGGATTTGCAAGTATGGAACCTAAGTTCAAATCACAGTTTTCCACTTGATACCTGTATATTCCTGAGCAAAGTCGCTATACTGTTTTGGATGTTGGTATTTTAATCTTTAAAATAGGAATGGGGGAAGCTGACCTAGGTGACCTTCAAAGTCTTTTTTCAACTCCAAACCTATGATACTATAATTCTGAGTGTCAATAGGGAAGGTTGTGATTATTTTTTTAAACTATCATGACTATTCATTAAGAGCAGCAAGGAGTATTAGATAGAGAGATACCCTTGAATCAAGGAAGAACTGAGTGCAAATTCTTCCTACAACATTCACTGACTGTGAGCCAGATAAAGTCACTTAATCACTCAATGATGTTAGATCAGAGGTATCAAACATGGTGAACTTGAGGAGGCCTGCAATATCCCTAAAGTGTCTGGAAGAAGAAGAAAATGTAATTGGAGAATATATAACAATAAATAAAGAGCAGTGGAACATAAATAATATTAATTTTCATTTTCTAAATCATTATCTGATCTGTTTCTATTTGAGTAGGGACACTAGTATTCTTAGCAACTTTTAAAAGTGATAAATTACTGGGAGGGTGGCAACTCTGGACCTAACTGGAAGATTGTGATGGCGGGGGGGGGGGTTGAATTAATAGGTCCATAACTTTTGTAGTTGTTTTTGGGTTGTTCGGTCATGTTTAACCCTTTGTCTTTGACTTTGGATCATACTGTCCACTGGGTTTTCTTGGCAAAGATATTGGAGTGATTTGTGAATTCCTTTTCCAGTGCAATAAGTCAGAGGTTAAGTGATTAATGAGTGTCTTAAGCAGAATCTAAACTCAGGTCTTTCAGACTCAAGGTCCAATGCTTTATCCACTGAAATATCTAGTTGGCTTTGCCCGTGAATACTAAAACAGTTCCTTTTTGGTACTCCCTTTGATTCATTAGGAAGATGTTTATATTTAGGACATGGAGACATCTGGTAGCCCAAACTGTGTTAAAGTAGAACTGCTTTAAAGAGGCAGTTGGCCTGTTTTTAAAGAATCATTGCATGTAACACTCATCTCTCATTAGATATTTAAGAGCCATTGTAAGGAATTACATTAACCAGACTTTGAAGGGGCCTGCAGTGATCAATCGACAAAGATGGCACTGTATCGGTAAAAGGTGAGTGATATTGTTCAGAATCCTTTGCTGAGCGAAAGTGTTTCGTGGATCTGTCTTCAGCAGATTTTACACCTGAGACAGGTAGGCACAGTGAAATGTGGCAGGGATGTAGAAAAGGGGTAAACTACCCAGAGGGAGAAATCATACCCTATGCTGCAATGAGTTGTCTAAGCAGCAGAAGGGTGGAGAATCTACCCTGGAGTATGCCAGAGGGCTGAGTAACAGAGGGAAATGTACCCTGATATGGTGTTCTCCCAATCTCCCTGCCTTTTGGCAAAACTCCAAGGACTCTGGCCTATTTACAGACCCTGGGATTTTGGAAAGGATGAGCCTCGACTTGAATTTTTCTAACAATCAGAAATTTTATCCTTAAAGGCCTTGGCTGTCCTCATTTCCCTTTATTTTCCAGCATACAAATGGATAAGGGAAATTAGAAAGAATTTAACATGGCATGATAAATCCTGAGTTAGATCTGGCACCTGCATTTTCTCTTTAACTCGCAATTGTTGGCCAGATCCTGCCCTGGTAAAGGACACCCCGCTGATAATCCCCATAGTAATGAGGCAATAATGAGATATATTATGTGAAAATCACATCAGTGGGTCCTCCCCACCCCCTGTTTTTATTGATTTGTCAAAACACTTTATAGTGGAAAAATATAAATGAAAACAATTCTCTTCTTTCTCTCGATAAGAGAGCCTGCTGATGGGTGAGTGTTTACCCACAGAGCTGATGAGCTCTGCATATATATTCCACTCAAAGCCATCCTCCTGGAGCTGGATAGAACAGGATTGCCTCGCACAATATCTCCTGATCATGTTATAGCCTGTGTATAATGTGTGAAGGGTTTTCTTCCTGTTAAGGATTTAAAGGTTGCTCTTATGTACACAAAACATCGAATTTCTATCTTTGTGCCACAGAATGAAACCATTATTTTGTTTTCCAATAGACTTGGTTTTCCTGTGTGTTTGGCACCATCGCTACCCACTGTTGTTAGCAAGGCTCAGACTCTGGGGTAAGCTTCATTAAATAGGGCCCCGCTGATACTGGCCATTGATCCAACGACTAGCTCAGGTGCATTTGACCACAATATTTTCTCCCTCTACTCTTTACTTCCCTCCGGGGATAACCAATCAGAAAGAATGACCCTCACGCCTAGTGTTTGGAGATGCTGAGTACAGTTTGATTTCAATTTCCAAGCTGCTCACTAGAACCATAAATCAAACTTCAATCTTCCCAGGGCAAAGAGATCATGTAGCCCGCTTGTCTTTTTTTTTTTTTTTTGAGGGAGGGGAGGGGAGGGAGGATGATTGCTGTGGGAGGGTTGTTCCTGTGGTATTGTATTGTAAGATCTGATCTTTCCATAAGTCAAGCCACAGGAAGCTCATCTCAACACAAAAACAAGGTATTCAAAAAAAAATATTCACTCACTATGAGATAGGCTTAGAATTCTTAAAAAAAAAAATCCATCACGAGAGCACAGGGATTACTAGCCAGTTCCAGCTTTGCGAAAGGAGCACACAAAGATTACATGCCTACCCTGAGACCCCAGAGAAGAGCTCCCTTCTTATATGTAGGTTTGTATTTATCGAACAACTTAGTCTTAGAGAATCACCTCAAGGATTGGGAGTCCCTTAGTCAGTTAGGTGTCAGAGTCATATCTTGAACCCAGACCTTCCCAACTCTAAGTCCTGCTCTCTCTACATTATCCTATGTTGCTTCTCTAATGGAGGTGACATTCTTTTTTGTCACATATTCAGTGGTCAAGTGATAGGGAGTGATATTCTTTTTTCCCCTCTTAGTGTCCCTTTTGCAGTGTGGGTCCAGGGTTTCTGTTTTTAAAAAAGAAAATCATGAAGAAAAATATATAACTTAAAAATATGCATATGCATGTAGATGAATGTTGAAAAACTTTCATAACATAATTGGAAAAATATAATAAAATATCAACTGAAAAAATAAAAAGTAAATCATGAGCCAAAAATCTATCTTTTTAATGGAGGCAGAGGTATGCTGATAAATATTTAACAATTGACTTTATAAAAAAAAATCAGCACACAATTTTAAAGTTTAAAAGTGATATTAACATTTTTAAAAATTATGTTCTTTAACACTGAACAGTCAATAAAACAATAAATTAAATCTTGATTTGTAGGATTTGCTGATTTTCAATGTGTCAAATGTTCACACTGAAAAGTTTAACAATCAATTCTATGCTGGTTCCAGCACAGTCCTGTTTGGAGAGATGAAATATGATGCAAGGCATGAGTTCAACAAACATGTATCACTATATCTATATCTATGTTTATATCTATATCAATCTGTAATATATATATATATATATGGAGAGAGAGAGAGAGAGAGAGAGAGAGAGAGAGAGAGAGCGAGAGAGCCCTGTATTGTGTGAGGTGGATAAATAAGATATTATCCCTGCCTTCATGGAGTTTATAATCTAGTGTGGGCATATAATAAAAAAATATAGCTATCATGGAAGGGGAATCATATTGGAGAGATGGGAAACTTCATGGGCACTGCCAATTAAGCTGATCTCTCATGATCTTGGCTTTTTATCTTTGAAGGTGAGACTAGATGATCTCTAAAGCCCATTTCTGCTTGAAGTGTTCTCCAGATGTTTGAGGAGCTGATTTCTTTACAATGCAGGAAACTTGTATCACCAGGTCTTGATATTTCCACAAAACATCAGGGATGCTGCTTTTCTTAATACAATGAACAGATAGCAAGTATAATAACAAAAGTAAAGCCTGTCATCCAGCTCCTTTGAAAAGATTAACCTTCTAGGCCCTCTGACAAGCATAGCTCTTTAGAGAGTGAGGTTATTTTAAACTCCAAATTATATGTTTAAATATATTTATCCCATATTTTTAAAAGTAACATTTGGAAAACATCTTAAAACCCTAAACATGCCACAGTTTGAATCAATATTTTACATGGTAAATGAATCTCAATTATGATTGTTAGAAAAGTGGAAGTAATATAAATGAATTTTTTTTTCTCTTTAAGGCATTCTAACTTCTCCCTTTCAATAAAAAATAAGTTCGATGCACTTCAAATCAACAAACATATATCAAACATTTACTGCTTCCAAAATACTATATGGGTATTGAGAATACTGTCTTCATGAAGTTTATAGTCTTATATGGGTTTATAATGAAAAATAGAGCTATCTTGGAAGCAGTCCAATAAACCCTGTGAAGTCTTTCAAAGTCTCTGATACAAAATGAAGGAAGAGTCCAAGACAGGAGAGGAGGAAAAGAATCTTACAAGTTGGGGGATCTGATCAGTAATAGGACAGGAAGATAATCCCGAGAGAAGCCTCCATGCCTCTTCTTGGGAAAGGAATAAGTGGAGAGGGACCAAAATAGATTCTTGGTCACTGAAAAAGAAATCCCTGCAACTAAGCATGGAGGGACCATCCACACTGACAAAATTACAAATCTTTGAAAATTGTAATTATTACATTTAACATTGGGAGATATATATTTTAAAGAAAATAGAGACAATATTGGGGTTTTTTCTTTTTCCTTTAATTCAATATTTCTCAGTATCTGGTAAAGATTATTATTATTATTATTATTATTATTATTATTATTATTATCATCATCATCATCATCATCTGGTAAAAATAGTTGTTTTGGTCTTTTTTCCATTTTTTTTCTTTTTTATATAAGAGATGGCTTCCTGAGGAGGGGAGGAGGGGGAGATGAATTCAGAAATACAGGTGATATAAAAATAAAAGGTATTTTTAAAAAAAGACTATATATTAGTAAATGGATGTTTTAATACCATTCCATATTTACATATCCTTGGTCTATCATTTCTGATGCACTGGACTGGGGAATTAGTGAATCTGTACATCAGTTCTCTGATGGGTATCCTAAGCAGAGTCCTTCAGTACAAGATTCATAGAAGCTAAAGCAAATCAATCAAAATAATCTAGCACCTGGGGGAGGAGGGAAGAGCTTCCTCTATGTGAATATATAATTTGCTAAATAGCAATACATAATTTTCTCCTCCATACAGTGGTTAAAAAAAAGTTGGCTGGTATATTTATTGGAGAATGAAATAAGAATATTAGGGGGTGAATTTGTAGGTATATATTATCAGGGAAGATATCACTCAGGCTACATAAAGAAGAATTGACACTATAGGAAGGGGTTTAAGAACTAATTCTGTTCAATGCAAGGAACTGAAAAATAAAAATGACTTCAGACTACCAGAGTATAAGGAAATCAATTCTTCTTATACTTAGTATTGGCTAGTGTCTGCTGCTGTTCTATGTTGCTGCCATTTTAGAACTACAGTATATGAGGAAATAAGACATTATACTTTTGAGCTCCAATAGGAATGTCTTTTAATGTCTCAGACTCTCCCTACCTCCTGTAAAGGAAATTGCAAAAGATATCAAAAACCTTTAAGACTATGAAACTGTGTCCTGTCAAATCTGGTTTGGACCTGCCCATATTTATCTAATATGACCATCTTTGTCAGCTACATAAATGTCTTAATAGTATGAGTCACTGTTCATTTGCAAGGCACTATATAGGAGGATTGAAATTCTGAAGAAAGATATTGATAAATATACTATAGAATCATAAATTTGGAGCTTGAATGTATCTGAGTGATCATACAATTCAATTCTTTTCAGCTTTCAGAACTAGAAAGAGATCCAAGAGACTTGGCTGAAGTCACAGTGTCATAAAATGTCAGATAGAAGATTTTAACCCAGATTGTTTTACTCCAAAGTCAATAGTTTTTCTTTGTAACACACTTCTCCTAAATATTCAGATTATTTGATGTCTTTTTACTCTATATAAGATCTGTCTAAATGTTTGAGATGAAGATTTTTTGGAGGATAAGATTTAGAGTATAAGATTATTGTTGATACTCAAAAATATAGATAAGGTTACAAAAGACTTAACCTTTTCAAAAGTACTTTACTTTTGACAACTTGTCAAAGTTATGAGATATGTAACAGTAATATTCAATAACAAGTTAATATAAAACTTTAGTCTAGAGGGTTGGTTAATGTTCACTGTAAATAATCCTTCAGGCAGGAAATTCAATTTGTAAGATATATAGTAATGATCATAGCACCTCAGAGCAGGAAAAGACCTTGAAAGTTATCCAATCCTTTCATTTTGCAACTGAAGAAAACTAAGGCCAGGAGAAGTTTGTGACCTACTCATGGGCAGACATCATACAATATTTGCTAATTAAATGAGTACTTCCTAGCATTTTGATTTTCATTGAACAGTAGTCAGCATTTAATGTTCACCTTGGTTTTAGCCTGCTAATAGTGATTATCCAGCTCCTAAATGTTGCCTTAAAAATATATGTTTTTGTATACTAGGGAATATGCATTCCATCCATCACTTGGTCAAAATACTTATAAATTTCTTTACAGAGCTTTCCCATCCTCCACCCCAAAGAGAACTAAGGTTGTTTGATTTAATTTTTCATTTTGACTCTGAATGAGCTAGAACACTAAAATTTGGTACTTGGGAATGTTGCTTTTTATTTTCATTCAGTCATTCATTAATATCTGATTGTGAGTCCACGGACCATCATACACCAGGTAATTCTATCCTCTAGTATTCCAAAGTCTGCAATGGTAACCATCTGAAATGAACTCCTTCACTTTCACTCTTACTCTGCAAAGCCTTTTTCCTCTAATCTTTTCATCCTCCTCTCTAGTTTTTAGATTCTAAACTGCAGAGACTGTATCAATCTATCCAAGTTCATGTTCATTGTTCCCATGACACCATCTATCCATCTCAATCTCTACCATCCCCTTTTTCCTTTTGTCTTCAATCTTTCCCAACATCAGAGTCATTTCTAATGAGTTACTTCTCATTTTGTGGCCAAAGTATTTAAACTTAAGCTTTAATAATTGACCTTTCAGTGAATAGCCTGAATTATTTCTTTAAATATTGATTTATGAATTCCTTAGAATTATGTAAATTATGTAAAGCAAACTCTCTCCAGAACTTGGAAGAATCTGATTATTTATTTTATATAAATATTATGGTTGGTGCATCAACCAAATCTTCAGTCTAGGGGTAATGCTTTTCTTCTCTTGTTGTGGATTTCCTTAGTCCCATATTCCCTCTGTGTAAATTAAAGTAATTTAAGCAAGGGATTATAATATGGTTTACAATTATGACTTTTGGCAAAAAGTTAAATTCAGAAGCAATTATCACTTAACTTTTTAGAATCTGGTTGATCCAATTTAATAAGCAATCACAGCCATGTAAATTTAAGAGTCATTTTTGCTGGTGAAATTCCAGCTGTGAGTACCAATAAAGAAACTTTTATTTCCAGAGAAATTAAGATTGTATATGAATGAATGCCATGAATGCTGAAGTTTAAACCAAATTATTTCTCTGGAACTCTGAAAAAAATATTCCTTTTTGTTAGTCTGCTACCTGATATGCCAACGCCTATTTTATTTTTCTGACAAAAATTCAAGCTCTAGATAAAATTCTGACAAAAATTCTAGATAAAATTCAAATCTAGATAAAATTTTGACAAATTCAAATGAATCTTTTTGATTCCTGAAAACTCTTACCTAGAATCTTATAATACGAGATATGTAATTATATGATTGTTAATGCATGCATACTATCATTCATGAACAACCGATTCAACTAAAGGGAATTGTCATCATTGTTGCTGACATCATGATCATCACCACAGCTAGCAATTACATTAGAGTTTCAAAGTTTGCAAAGAATTTAGCAAATATCTTCTTACAAAAATTCTGTGGGGTTGGTACTGTTATTATCGCATTTTCCACTTGAGGAAACTAAGAAAGACATAGATTAAGTACCTTGTCCAAGACCATATAGTCACTAAAGCTAAATTTGAACTTGGGTCTTTCTGATTACAGGTTCAGCACTTTATCTACTGTGCCTCCTAGTTGCCTGGCATATAAACTTGAACATTACTCATTTAACTGGGTAATGAAGGTGAATCTACTTTTCATCATATCTGTCAATCCTGATTCAGACAAAAAATGATGGTCAATTTTCCTAAGGAAATATTATATCAATAACTGTGCAATTTTGTTAGTTCCCTTCCTTTTAGTACTTTGATATAGCATGTCTAGTGTCAAGAGTTCTTAGATTTAGAATGGATCTTGCTTCAAAGTCCACCTGTGATACTTGTATGACCAGGGCCAAGTCATTTAACCACTTTTGTGCTTTAGTTTCCTCAGTCAGATAATAACATCTATCTCACAGCACTGTTTGGTGTAATGAATCAAATGAGAAAGTATATATAAAGTGCTTTTAAAACCATAAAGGACTCTATGTTAGCCAAAATCACAACTGATGGATCTCCTCAATATGAGTCCCTCTTCCAACAAAGCTGATAGCAACCCATTTATACCTTCTCATCCTATGAGTGACTCATTAAGCAAATAAAAATACAACTTTATAATAGAATCTAGAGAACCATTAGAGAGATGTATTTTATTTCACTGAATAACATTTGGAGAAACTGGTCATTGATTGGAAGTGATCAAATTTTGGAAGGCCCTCTGCCTTAATGGGTTACTGTTTGCATTTGGCTTCAGCAGGAAGAATGGAAATTTGAACTGTTTTCCTGGTTTATATTTATATTTTTATTATATTTATATGATTTTATAAAATACTTATATGAAATATTCATATTTTATTCTATTTATACTTTAAAGTCATTACCACTTATAAATCATCTGGCAGGTCAGTTTTGAATTGTTCAGCTACATATAAGGTAGTGATCTTCGAGAAGTGACTACAATGAGTGCATAATATAGGCAAGAATAAAAATTATTTTACTTAACAATGGGACCAATAAAGTTCATCTGCTTAATATATATATCTTCCCAGATTGTTGTTATTTGTCCTGTATTTTCCAAGAGAAGCAATGACTTCAAGAGAGTGATTTCTTGACTTGCAAATGAATTGTGAGACAGAGCTGTGTAAATTCAACAGCTTCACTCTCTTCTAGTCCAGTGGAAAGAAATAGGTCAGGATGACTACTATTGGCCCAGGATGCAGTGGGAGAAAAGGAATGACCTTTCTATGTCTGCAATGCAGATTCCAAAGCCTGAAATGGTAACTATCTGAAATGAACTCCTTCACCTTCACTCTTACTCTGCAAAGCCTTTTTCCTCTAATCTTTCCATCATCCTCTCTAGTTTTTAGATTCTAAACTGAAGAGAATGTATCAATCTAAAATGATAGAGGTAGTTTCCTTGTTCAACAATTTTCTATTTTTAGTGAATCCACATGTCTGTGTTTAGTCCTTGTCCCTATACTTTCCATCTTGGGGGGGAGGGAAGCTTTATTTCTCAAACTATCTTCTTATTTTTACCTTCTTTTTCTCTATACTTCTAAGATAAGGCAATAACTTGGAGGGCCTAACTACCAGTCCTCTGCCATTGCTAGACATTATGCTAGCAGGCTTATATTAATTAGTAACTGAAGCTGAATGTAATTAATTATGTTATTGAATTCATGAGGCCACACACTTACAGATTTGAGGTCACATGACCCCTGCACCATTAAAGAAACTTTGATGCCTCTAGATGTAGAGGCAAACAACCTATGTACTCTAAGGGTATCACTATATTACACAATTTAGTATACTAATCAGTTTTCATTATAATAATGTCAAAAAGGTTAAATATCAAATATTCCACAAGCTCTAGGAAGAGAGAAAATGTAGAAACATTTGAATTAAAATGGTTAAAATAAAAATAAGCCATGGCATTTTAGTAACAAGCTTCAATTATCTGAATAATTCACTTATGTGGAACACATCATTTCCAGATGATCCAAAATGAATTAACTATTACTCAATTTTTCTTTCTAACAGCCTAGGGAAAGTGCTTTCGGTCTCTAGTGATGGGGGTGGGGGTAGGGGTAGTTCATCTCCTCTGGGCATTTTGCCAAATTGGAAAGTCATTTAATTTAATAATTTTCTCTCGAAATTGCATATGCTTCTTGGAGATTTGTTTCATTCACAATTTCATGTGAATTGTTCCAACTGAATAAGATCTAACTAATTCCAGTGTTTAGAAAATGAGAGTTTCATTTGACTTTCTTATACTCTTGGTTAAACTGGTCTATTTGATAATACAAAACATTCCACCTCTAACCTCAGTGACTTTATCCAGATTGTCCCCATATGCTCTTTCTCGTCAGCTTCACCTCTTGGAATCTCTATCTCCCTTCAAGAATCAAGTGACAACTCCTATGAGAAGTTTTGTTAGTATTTTGTTGTATTTTTCTGTATACCTATTGCTTCACCCAATATCAATCAATCAATCCACAAGCATATATTAAGTATGCAGACTTTGTACCAGAATGTAAGCTCCTTGAAAAAAGAAACTATAACCCACCACTTAATACATAATAGGAGTTTAATAATTGTTTGTTGATTTGAATTACATTGAACTGAAGTGAGAAGCGAACCTCTGCATAGAGCAGAAGAACTTCCTAAGTAACTAGGATCAATCATACTTTCCAGTTTTTTATTAGAATAAATCATATTACAACCAGTGAAATTGCCTAGGAATTTGGATAACTGTATCTGGGATGAAGGGGGGGTATGGAAAAGCAAAGGGGAGAAGGCAAAATGGAAGGATTTCAGGAGAGAAATGAAAATAAATTTTGATTGTTGACATTGTGATGTTGATGAAGAATAGAGATCTTTATGGACCAATGAACATAATGATGGTTGGATTATTTTCCCCAAAATTAATTTGCAAATTTTTAAACCAAATTTCTCTTTGTTTCTGAAAAGACAAAGGAGAGACTATCGTTATATTCTGTAGTAACAATAATACCAGCTGATGCTTACATAGTGCTTATAAGCTTTACAAAGTATTTCATGTATACCATATTTCCCCATGTATAAGGCATACTCTTTTTTGAAAAATTCTGGGTCTAAAAACTGGGAGTGCTTTATACAATGAATGTAGATTTTTTTACTTGCATTTCCTGCTTTTTTGTGCTTGTTTTTGTGCTCATTTCTTATACATTCATTACTGCCATATTAGGTTATATTTTGCCACATTCTGCCCAGAAATGTCTCAGAAAAGATTTTTGTGCCATGCTGAATCCAGTTTGCAAAAGTGAATGGAAATCATGCTGCTGAATATTAGTTTGGTCCTCCTCCAACTGGAAAACAATCTGAGACTGGTTATGGGAAGAAGAAACCCAACTGAAAACACCCTGGCAGAAGAAGGCCATGAGAGGCAAGTCAGCCAAATGGCCTGAGTTAGAGAGGGAAGTGAAGAGATGGATTGAAGAGCAAAGGGCCATTGGAATTCCTGTGTCCACAAAGATGGTTCATCAGGAGGCCGGGAGAATTGCTGATGGAAAAAGAAGTGACTGATTTCCAAGGAGGACACAATTGCTGTTTTGAGTTCATGAAACAGAATGGACTAAGCATGCATCCACACATCAGACTTACCTAAGGAGTGCTTGTAGTCAACCCCAGACCAGAGCACAAGCAAGAGAGTGGTCAGAGCCTTTCCTAAGACAGCGATTCATCATCAAACTCATATGAGAGCAAGCTAATGGATAGGAGTTTCCACAGTGATGAGAAGTTGTATGAATTTTATGATGAATAAAATGAGTTCAATAACTTTATGTAATACTTTTTTTTCAAATTTCAGGCCCCCAAATTAAAGTGCATCCTACCAAGGGGAAATATGGTTATCACCTTGTGTTATATACATTATTTCATTATTTGTAAAGTATCTCTAGGAAGTCATGCAGTGGGAACATGTCAGCATTTCCAGGAGAAAAGAAATATGACTCTGGAGTCTGGGATCTACGTGTGAATTTTAGCTCTTAATTATACCTAGGTGACTTTGGGCAAGTCGCTTTTCTTCTGCAAAAATCCAGGGATTGAACTAAATGGACTTTTTTTTTTTTAGGTTTTTGCAAGGCAAATGGGGTTAAGTGGCTTGCCCAAGGCCACACAGCTAGGTAATTATTTAAGTGTCTGAGACCGGATTTGAACCCATAAATGGACTTTCAAGTTCCCTTTTGAGCTCTTTGATTCTATGTTAAGATACTCTCTTTGTTTCTCCTCCAGACAGCAATTAAGTCAATTTAGTCTTCTTTCTTTAATTTCATTGTTAATGATGATGCTAAATACCATCTTCCATAGAACTTTAAGATTTGCATATTTACAGCAAACCTGTGAAATAGTTACTGCAGATATATCCATTTTATAGGTGACTCATGGTTCAAAGCTCATGTCAGACACTTACTGGCTATGTGATCCTGAGCAAGTCACTTAACCCTGTTTTCTTCAGTTTCCTTGTTTGTAAAATGAACTGGAGAAGGAAGTGACAAACCACTCCAGTATCTTTGCCAAGAAAAATCTAATGGGGTCATAAAGAATCGGTCACAATTGAAACAACTGAACAACAATAAAAAAACAGCTTATATTTATAAAATCCTCTAAGATTTACAAAGCACTTTACATATATTATCTCATTTGATCCTCACAATAATCCATGAGGTAAGTGCAATTACTAATCCCATTTTACAGGTGAGGAGCAACAAAAATGTGCATACCCTTTGATCCAGCAATATCACTACTGGGTCTATACCCTAAAGAAATCATGAAAAAAGGATAAAAACATCACTTGTACAAAAATACTTATAACAGCTCTGTGGTGGCAAAGAATTAGAAATTGAGTGAATGTCCATCAATTGGGGAATGGATAAACAAGTTGTGGTTTGTGTACATTATGGAACACTGTTTTATTAGAAACCAGGAGGGATGGGAATTCAGAGAATCCTGGAAGGATTTACATGAACTGATGCTGAATGAGATGAGCAGAGCCAGAAAAAGATTGTATACCATAACAGCAACATGGGGGCGATGATCAAATTAATGAACTTGCTCATTTCACCAGTGCAACAATCGGGGACAATTTGGGGTTGTCTGTCATGGAGAATACCATCTGTATCCAGAGAAAGAATTGTGGAGTTTGAACAAAGACCAAAGACTATTATTACCTCTAATAAAAAGAAAAGAATGACTATTTCTTCAAAGTTTGGTACATACTAATTAAAATGTGATTGGAATAATTTAAAATGAAGATTGAGTACTCTGGAATCTTTTAAACTAACAACAACAGTGATAATAATAATAATAGCTAATATTTATATAGAATGTTCCAAAAATCTTAGTGCAGTTTTGTTATTAATTATTATTATTATTGTTATTATTATTATTATTAATGTTTAAACTATTACACTTAAAATGTCACTAAGACATTGGGGCAACCCAGGGTAGTGCTTTAAGTTTTGCTAGGGACTCTACAAATGTTATCTCATTTGAACCTTACATCATTCCTAGTAAGTAGATGTGATTAGTATTCTCATTTTATAGATGAGGAAACTAAGGTCTGAGAAGTTAAATGATTTGCTCAGGATCACTTAGCTCATAAGTATCTATGGCTGGATTTGAAATCTAGGCTTTGTTATACCAGGTCCAATGTTCTTTATCCACTATGCTTCTTAAAAAAGCCAATATGGTCTTTTGTTAAGTCAAAATGAAAAATGGAGAAGGGACATTGCTTATAACATTCTAGAAGAAAGCATATCGATTCAACTTTACTTTTTTAAGGTGATGGTCACTTTATTGGGTCAGAGGCTTCTTTTAGAAAACCTTTCTACTGTTGCCACAGGCAAGCTCAGTGTTAGTAATTGTTAGAAAATCTCTTTTCTCACCCATGCCCCTCCATGTCCCTGGTTTAAATAAGAGCCTTAACTAGATATAAGATACACAAAGTCAACATTGCAAGGATCTTCATTTCTTAACAAAGGCTAAAGGGTTGAGATTATCAACTGCCCTTATCCTAGTGTATCCATGACCCTCAGTGGCTTTGCTTCTCACTATTCTTCCCAGGTACACAATGTCAGTGTCCATCATGACATACCACTCACTGGGCCATGCTGCTAAATCATCATGTGCTCAGCCAGGGGGAATAAGAAAGAAAATAACGGCATAACGGAAGAAAAAAGCCATGCTCTGTTTTCCAGCCCCTCCCTCAGCTGGTAGAAGCAGCATGGAAAGGAGGGTTTGAAGTGACTGCATACAGGATGGCAATAAACAAACTGGAGAAACTTTATTGATTTCCTCATTCTTTGAAGGGCTAAGAAGCAGCATAGAAAATTGTGAAACAGCACTATCACAGAGCTCAATAAGGCTGCTCTTAGAGCAGAACCAAATAGACTAGGGAATTTACAGATCTCCTGCTGCCCAGATGCTGTTGTGCTTTGTGTATTATTTCTGAATACTGAAAACTTGGGTAAACAAGTCTTAGTCTTTTGCAGTAAGGTTGGAGGTTGGAGGGAACACATTTCAACCTTGAATGCCGTCACCCATTTATACCTGAGATTGGTGTTCTGCAGTGAGGTCCATGAGCTAAAATCAACGTTTGCCTTATTATAAAACTTTTCAGCACCAGTGCTCAGAGAATTAAGAGTATGAGTCCAAATTCTATTCCCCAATTTTTTTTTTGTTGTGGTTGCAAATTGCACTTCTGAAGGCTAAAGAATCTTACTGAAGTGAATCCTTTAAGATTCACAAACTATTTGGTGTATAACCATTATGTAGCAAGAGATAAGAGCCCATACTTCATCCTGGCTGCTACTTTTTTTTTTTTATTAAATTGTTAGTGGGAAATAACTAGTCTTTGGAATTGCTGTAAAATAAATTACACTTTTCTAAAGCTCTCAATTATTGTCTTCACATTCACTCCAAAAGCCTTGCCTAAGTTGAAATGCAATATTTCACCACTGACACTTAATCCATGAGGATGCCCTTGGAGATCTATTACTCCTTTAAAATAATTTACGTATGTTCTAGAATGATTGTGTTGTGTTGAAGGCCCTAGCAACATCCTTTGGGTTTTGTATCCGTTTCAGCAGTAAATGTAATGGAAAACTTTGACATTTTGGTTTTGCTTTTGGATGACTATGTATTTAAAAAATGTATTCCTTCAGTGTCCTTAAAAAGGAAAAACCAAAAAACAAGAATGTCTTCCAAATAGTTAACACAATTCGTGATTGTTAAAATTGGAAGCAAAGCTAGATATCACTTATTCTTCCCTTCTACCGCCCCCCCCCCTTGAGGATTTTACAGGTAAGGAGGCAGAGACCAAGCCTTGTCCAAAATCACACATTAGCAAACTCAGGTTTCTTCTTCTCTCCAACTCTCCCCCCAATAAGTTAATAGAGCTAGAACTGGTAGGGACCTTAGAGAGCCCTGGTCCTTCTAGTCTTAATTTTTCAGATGAGAAAACTGAAGCTGAGAGAGAGAGAGAGAGAGAGAGAGAGAGAGAGAGAGAGAGAGAGAGAGAGAGAGAGAGAGATTGAATGATTTGTCCAAGGTTACAAAGAGATTAGGTTGATAGAACTAGGATTCTAATTCTAAAGCTATTGTTATTTTTCTTTTAGCACAGTACAAAGGACTCTAGGAGAACTGGCAGTTGTTTGAGCACTTTTCATTTTACTGATATATTAGGAGTTGCTCTTTCAGGATCAAAGATTTAGAGAGCAAAGGGATTTCTAGGGAGAGGTCATCTACTCCAAACTTCTCATTTTACAGTAAAGGAAACTGAGTCCTAGAGAGGTTAAGTGGCTTGCCCCAAGGTCACATGAGTAGTAAGTTGCACATCTTACCCTAGTTGCTCTGACTTCTTCCCATTCACTTTCCCAACCTATATATGATAATGGACAGTATAATTTCTTCCTTCCATCTTTCAACCCCAGGTGTGACAGATGACAATTCCAGGTAATGTGAATAGCCCTGGTCATTTGCCTTCTAGATATTTACACAGATTTGAAACTACAAGAGAATAATTAGAGTGGGGGACTACATTCGAGTCCCACAGGGAAACACACTGTTTTGTTTAGTGTCTGGACCCTAAAAAAGGTCACTAAACTTGGAGAGAAAAGGAGACAGCAGAGTACAATGGAAATAACACCTATTTTGAAGTCAGAAGACCTGCATTGAAGTCCTACCTCCCACACTGATTACCTGCAGTTGCTTAACCTTTCTGGGCTTTGCTTTGTTCAAAAAATAAAATGAAGGCATTGTATTAGATAAGTTCTGGTTCTTTTCTAGTTCTAAATCTAACATTCTCAAATGCTCAGCCTGCAGCTTAATTTCTCATCTCTACCTGAAGCGTGTTGGGGTGGGGAAGGGAACTGTCCAAGTTTTACAATGATGTGATGCTTCTTTATTTCAGCATAAATAAAATCCTAGGCAAGTAGGTAATTTCCTAGTCAGTATCTCAGGGAAAAAAAGCATGGCATAGGGGAAACAGTGATACAGTGATAGGGGGGTGGGGGAAGGATACTGTCCTTAGTCAGAAGACTTGGATTTGAATCTCAGCACTTCAAGCTGAAGACTTTCAATGGTCCTATCTTCTCATCTGTAAAATGAAGGAGTTATTTTGATCAATGGTTCTCAAAATGTGGTTTAGGGACCTCTGGATGCTCCCAAGACCCTTTCTTTTTTTTGGGGGGGGGAGGTCTGTTAGGTCATGCCAAAAATATCTTCATAATACTATTATATTTTACTGTTTTTTTATGGTCCAAATAGTATGTCTGATTCTTTGAGATCCCATTGGCAAAATATTTCTTGGGAAAGATACTAGAATAATTTGCCATTTCCTTCTTCAGTTTATTTTGAAAGGGACAAACAGGGTTAAGTGACTTAAGTGACTTACCCAGGGTCATAGTTACAGATGCCCAGTTACATAGTTACTATCTGAAGTCAGATTTGAATTCAGGATGATGAATTTTCCTGTCTCTGTCTCTGTCTGTCTGTCTGTCTGTCTGTCTCTCCCTCCCTCCTCCCACCCTTAATATTAGGACATTATAATTGCTAAAACAGTATAATGATAGATGTAAATACAAAAGTTCCTTGGGTGTGGGAATCTTTGATCATTTTTAGGAATGTAATAGGATCCTAGGACCAACAAATTTGAGAACTGCTGGTTTTGAGAACATCATTAGGGTTCCTTCCAGGTGAAACATTGTGATTCTGCCTCATTACTCAGTTCAGCCTGACCTACCTTAAAATAGCAATCAGCTGTTATTCTCTTGGGGTAGGATCATGATTTCTTAGGACTCTGATGTGGAGGTTGGGCTAGGTTTTCCTAGGGCTCTTGACCACCCTTCTCTTCCATAGGCCACAATAATTTTCCCATGAAATATATTGAAGCTAACCTGGACAGTTAATTGATCCAGGGGACTAAGATTGTAGACACTGATCTGTTGAGAGTTACTTTTACCCTATCTGGAATGAAAGAAGGAATAAACACACACACAAACACACATACACACATATTTAGAGCACCTAAGATATGCTCAGTACTTTATAAGTTTTATTTCATTAGATTTTCTCAACATCCCTACAGGAATGCTGCTGTTCCAATACCTATTTTACAGTTCAGAAAACTGAGGCAAATGGATAAAGTGAGTTACTCAGGATCACACGGATGGTATTACATCTGGATTTGATCTCAGGTCTTCCTACTCTCCAGGACTCCAGGTCCAGCACTCTATCCACTGAACCATCATCTGCCTCTACCATTTTCATATGGTGACAAGGCTAGGGTCGGGGAGTGGGCTGGGAATGAAACCAGTTCTCTACATCCTTTCTATGCTGTGGCTAAATAACCCTCCTATGGTCACCAGATAGATGGTTCACAAGTGTCTCAATTCATTCCAATATTGAACCTGAACTAACAAAGTGACCTGAGTCAGGTCTAACCTTTCTCTGCCCATTTCTTAGCCCCTCTGGTCTAACTTTCCTTTCTTCAATGAGTGAAGGAGTTCTTTTCTATCTGTTTTATCTTGTTCTTGCCCGAAAGTTCAGGTCATATTTCACTTCAGGTCACATCCTGATACCCCCAAACAGTAATGATTTCTTAGTTTCTCACTTAAAATAAATTTTCTTGAAAGGTCATTCTTTTTGCCAATCATCTAGTTATTACACTCCCCACTTCTCAACTCCCCTTAGTCGGTATTTGCTCTTGGGCCTTTCCTAAAAGAATTGGTATCTCACTGAAATAAAATCATCCTGCTTTTTTTGTTTTGATTGTTGTTGTTCGTCCTTTGTTTTCAAAGGGGACCATTGACACCATGGGGCAATATCTTAGCATGAGTGTGAATTGAATTTAAGTGAGGCAGAGTTGGCAAAGTCATCAGTCTCACTGTCTTCCAGAATCATCAAAGTCCAGTGTCAAGACCATCTCAGGATGCAACCATGACCTGGGATGCAGTAAACGACCTTAGTGTTCTTAGATGTCTTTCTAAACTCCAAGCCTTCCCCAACATCTGCTTCACTCTCTTCATGGTTTTTAAACAAATTGTTCTTATCTGCCCATTCTGCTGGAGAATTTCCTTATGAGATTGAGGTAGACATCCCCCTAACTCACTAACTGGGTTTGAAGCCTCCAAGTTATCCTTAACCTGATTTAGTCTCTCTACCAAGGTGATTTTACTGTGGCATAGCTGTGTGTGCAAGCTACAGCTGCTTAGAGCTACAGGTGAGAGTTGAGTGAAAGGTGGATACTAATGATGGATGGGTACATATCAGAGATGCTAGTCCTCCCTGGTCACTCCATACAACCTCTGCTGTTTTGATACTAGCAGAGTGAATAAAGCACAGGATTTGAAGGGTCACAAAAATTGAATTAAAATCTGACTCCAGACCCTTAACTAGCTATTGAGGCACATTGATTAACCTCTTTCAGTCTCAGTTTCTTTACCTGTAAAGTGGAGATAATAATAGTACCTACATTAATGGATTGTGAAGATCAAAGGAGATGACGTATGAATGAAATCATTGAAGTGTTAGATGAATGCTAATTATTAGTGAGATCTTTGCTCTTCTCTTGGAAGTAGCTGCAGCCCCTGTCCCTTTGGTTCATGAGTACTGATCTTAGCCTGTCTTAGCCTGACAATCATTTAATTAATCTTTTGAAGCTCATTATTAACTTTCAAACTATGTGGAAAACTGTTATGTACCTGATATGCCTGAAAGAAAGGAGCACTTCACAAATTCAGAAAACTTTTCTGCTTTGAAAATGGCAACAGTTACCATTTCAAAGTAGAAAAAGGAATGCGGGGATGAATTCTTTAAGGGATCTCAAAACCTGAATTAAAATGGCCCGAGAGCAAAGAGCAACTAAGGGCAGTTGAGGAGTGTGGATTGTAATAACTATGTGGTTGGCAAAATGTGTGATTTTCCAGGAAACTAGAAATGAAAATATTTTTCTTGATTTGCAGAATGGTTGAGGATGTAGTAATCAGTATAGTAAATATAGAAATGGCAACTTGCTGACTGACAGATTGTTTCTGTACATTTAGAAAATTTTTTAGTCAGTTTTCCCTAGGGATGGAAATTAAGTATAAACAAAAAACAAAAATATGTACTTTTCTTAGACTATAAAACACAAGTCTGACCACAAATCCTCTTTACTCAGGAAATCTTCATTGACTTCTTGTTTCTTCTCCACTTGGTATTTGAAGTCTTTCATAAATTGTCTCCAATCTATTTTTTCAAAGTAACCTCAGATTACTCCCTTCTCACACACTCTATGTTCTGAACCTTGATGTTTCCCATACATAGGGATATTCTGGAGCCAGCCCTTAGCATCTCTCTATTTGGTAAACTTACAGTGTGATCATTTATGCCTTGGAAATCAGCAAACCCTACAAATTTGCGCTAGAATTATTATCTTGCTAATTGTCTAGACTTAAGAAAGTGATGAATAAAAATGTTAATATTACAAGTAAAATTTTAAAATATCCTGCATAATATTTTCTGGAGAAAAAAAGGTGTTGAATATTTACTAGCATACTCCTGTTCATTCAGGATATTTATTAAGCATATAATACCATATGTGTTTCAGATATTATTCTCTGGAAGGAGCGTCCAAGTTGCCCACCACCTACCCTCTCCAACCAGAAGGATTGAGCGGCCCCAGGGTCAGGGGTTAAATATAGAAATAGTTATTCCTTCCACATTGTGACTTTCCCCAACACAGTTTCCATATATCATGAGTCAGCATAAGACATTAAATGGGAATTTTGGGGGGAGTTTTGTGGAAACCACAGATGTCACCACAAGGTCTGTGGATGACATAGAAAAGCTCTTTTTCATACAATATTTTTACTTAACTTTGATATACATATAGCCTATGACCAATTATTTTACCCAAATTTTACAGCAAAGTACTGTAAATAACTCATAAAAGAAAAAAAATTATTTTATGCACATTCCAGTTTGTGGGAGCATTACCATAACCCTGGTGATATTTTGTAGACTTACTGAAGAGAGAAGAAAGTGTATGACTGGTGTTGGGCTTTAACAAAATGGATTATCCAGTGAGTCTACTCATTGTTCATGTTCAGATGAAAGCTTAAGTAAGCCTTTGCAAGGTTTAAAATCCTTTCCTTTTCCCATTCTGCTTGATGTGATTCTCTGGGCTTGCAACTGAAAGTTGCCTCTTAAGTTTCCACTAGTCAGTGATTCCTACTGTTTGTCAGCTTTGCTTCTTCTTCTTGTACCAGCCTGGTGCCTAGTCCCTGTACAATAATAATAAATAATTAATAATATTGTACAAATGCTAATTTAAATAAGAATTTTCTGTCTTTTTTTAACTCTCATGCTTTCACTGTATATAGAGGAAGAGAGCCACAGAGAGGTCAAAAAACCTGCCCACTATTAGTCCACTTACTGGAATAGGTGATGCCAGTCAGAGAAGAAAAGATCTTGGCACCTGACAACCTTGTATTAAGGCTGATCCTGTATTGTAGACACAAATTGAGAGATGGGCAATAGCTCTCTTATGATGTCAGTGTATGACCTAGTATATGACCAGGATTGGAGTCAGAAAACTACATTTAAATCATGACTGTTACTTAATGCTTGTGTGACATTGAATCACACTTGGACAAATTATTTTTTTCCCTAAGGCCCTTAGTTTTCTCACTTGTAAAAGACTAGTTGGACTAGATTTCTATTGGTCCTTTCTGTCTTTTTATGCCATTTCAAGGTTTCAGGGGATTTTTTGTACATTTATTTAATGTTTATAATTCTCTTTGGAGTCTTACTTTAATGTAAGAATAGTAAACCTCGGGGTTCCTTTGATATACATGATACCTTAGTCTGAAAATCCATTGGTGGGGTGGTGATCTTTACCAATGAAGAGAGAGTCCTATATCAATAGGCTTTGGGATGAGGGTTACATTCTTAGTCTTCCCCAAGAGAAGTTAGATAAGCTCTTCTTCTATTTCGCATCTTGTTGAAGAGGTGTGAATCCCTTAGACAAGATGACTTTTTCCCCTTTCCCCAGACCTTTGTTCTGACATTGGGTCAAATTTATAATGAATTCACATACCTGAGCTATACTCTTGGGCTTGACCTTTAAGGGGGGTGGGAGATTGGAAACAGTCATTACATAGTTATCAGACCTCTGATTCTGTCAGAGATCTGTCAGAGTACATGAAGTATGGCTGGATACAAACATGAAGAACTGTAAATGTCCTGTAAAGCATATTTACAGTGTGGTACTGTAAAAAGAGCAACTGGGTGTGAATTTTAGAAAGGATATATTGATATGTATGATAAACTTCAGTGTGATTACTTAAGAAAATATTCTTAATATTTGGTAGTTTATTAATCCAAGGACTTGTACTGAAACTAAGGATCTTTAGAGAAATACCAATCAAGTTCCTAATTCCTAAAGGAAATCCTGGATGGGGTCCCAAATCAAAGATTCTAGTATTTTTCAATATTTAGTTATAAATATCCATATTTCTTCTATCAGAGGTTCCCTACTAAAGATGAAGAATCTGGTTACATTTTGTGGACCTCTCACTTCATTAGTTCACCCAGATGACCTAGGAACATCAGCGAGGGTAGTCTCTCCAAAGATAATCATCAGCTCCTTTTATAAACTCATAAGCTAACAGGGTTCAAAACACAGTTACATCTGAGTCCAATGAAAGTAGCAATATTTCCCAACAAGCAGATCTTTCTTAAAGGCTTCTCTAGATTCCATGACAAAGAGTACTTTCTTGAGTAGAGTCTCTAGTTGGGGGGGAGTGTCGTTGCTTCTCTCCATAGCTCAACTGTGCACCACACTGAAGATTTCTAGTAGCTTTTGTTTTAGACTATTCTCTCTACACTGTTGCTTCCAGACAATATTTCTGTTCTTCTCCTCTATTGTTCTACTGAACCTATTCTTAGTTTCCAGCAAGTGGAAGTCATCTCACCATATAGTGTCCTTCTTGCCTGAAGCTCAGATTTTACTCCATTTATTTGTCTATGCTTTTGGCTCTGATTTGGCAGTTTGGCAGTTCTTCTTTCCTCCAACAGATTGTACTCATTACCCTTGCTTTTCCTTGTTCAGTTCTTGCTTTGTTCTCTGTTTTCCACAGCTCTGCATTGCCCCCCCCCCCAGAAGATGGTATTTACTCCTTTTCCCAGGGAATCAGCTCCCTAACCTGGCCAAAATGACAATAGGATTATCAAGAATGTATCTGCTAACTTCCCTCCCTGTATATATATATATTTTTTTCATTCTTTTTTTTGTAGATAGTTCCCACAACACTAAGCTATCTAGAAGGATTCTAGAAACTCCTGCCCTTATATAACACAAGCTGGCAAGTGAATCTTTGTCTCCAGTAAAAGGTTTTGGTGAATCACTATACACACATATGAGAAATCAATCAAGTATTTATATGAGCAATACAGTCAGACCTTACATTTGACTAGTACAAGTAAAAATAATTTTGTGATTTGTATCACTTAGTGATAGTGAGTAAACTATCAGTCTTCAATCTAGTTTAGGCTTCTCTTTTTTCTGTGGGAATTATCCTATGATAAGAAACGTGGTAGGCTTCAATAGGCTTTGGAAATAGGTATTGCTGGTTTTTGTGAGAATTGTTGATGATAATGACATATTTTTTTTTAAAAAATCTATTTTACTATACCCTGAAGTTTACAGGTTATGACTTTTCTATGACCCAAACATAGCTATCCGTTATGATGTTCCTACAGGAGATCATAATTTGCTTAATTTCTGGTAGTTGTTTCTCTTTCTAGGCCCAGATTTTTATAAGCCTGACAATTTCATAGGTTCATATAGGATCATACTATTAAAAGATAGTTTCCCCTCAGGTCCTATGACTCCAAGGTCAGCGCTCTTTCCATTGTATCACGAAGACATGATGTTTGATTTTCTCTCACAGTTTCATAGGATCATATAGGATCATACTATTAAAAGATAGAGTTCCCCCTCAGGTCCTATGACTCCAAGGTCAGCACTCTTTCCATTGTATCATGAAGACATGATGTTTGATTTTCTCTCACACTGCTAATTTTCAGGATTGATATGTGTATTAAGATATTGAGTGTGACTATCACCTTGGTGCTAGATAAAGTCCAGGAAATGAAAATTTCATTTTTACCAAGTTTTAGTCCTCTACAACAAAAGGTTTTTTGAGGGGTTTTTTTTGTAATTTCCCTCTCCTCCCCTTCCCTTCCCTTTGTCTTCTATTTCTTCTTTTTTTGGCAGAGGGGGTAGCTTAAAGTCTTTCCACAAAAAAAAAGATCATATGTGTGTGCCTGTGTGTATATAATACAAGGCTGTTTGCATGTTGTATATCCCTTTTAGACTGTAAGTTACTTGAGAGCAGAGCATGGTGTTTATTATGTTTTTCATCTTTTTATTTCTAGCATTTAACATAATGCCTTTAATAAATACTTATTGACTTGTCTTAATATTTTAATTTAAAGCATCAACATATTAACTTCAAGACTGACTTTTAGAAAGTATTTTCCCTTTAGGTTTTTTTTTTTGGTAGGGGAGGATTCATAAAAGGAAGTCACACTAGAAATCATAATGTAAATAAACCTCTTTCAACTAGAAAACTAACTAGTGATTTATATAAAAGTGGAAATCAGTGTCTGAGATGAATAAATTTTCTTAGGCAAATACAGGAGAAAATGATCTGTTGTTAACAAAATAGACATTTTGCTACATTTCAAAGACATGATCTTTGTGTGACCATTGGTTATGAGATATGCACATGAAGAGAATTTAATTGAACTCAGAACTTTTTGGTAGGAATTTCTGCATCAAATGCTGAAATCTGTATTTTCTCGGTGCTTTCCATTTCTACCTTCTTCCAATTATCCCTGCTATTTTTATTCATTCTTTTAAGTGAAAGATTTTGAACCTACACTCTCCTTTCATCAGGCTGTTGCTGAATTCAGCCTGCTTCCTTCCCCACCCACTTGAACAAGTTCAAACATTAGCCTTACTTACATCTTTTATTCTTCAAACCCAACATCAACAAATGAATAAGTTTCTCTGGGTAATGTTTGTTAGTTACCAAAAATGCACAGGTGTCAACCTTAGCTTTGTAAAAAAGGATGCTTGGATTACATTGACTAAGTAATTGAATATCATCCAAATGTTATGCCACTGTAAAGTGTATTTTTGTTGTTTTTAGGACCTACTGTATTTAAATGTATTTTGAATGCCTATTTTCAGGAGAATTCTTTGTCCCAATGTTTGAATCCATTGGTATTTTAATTCAAGCCAAAGCTATGTGGAGGGTAGCCCTCTTTGGAGCTGGACTAGATTTGGTGGCATAGTTAGTTTTCCCAGCCAGCACCCGCTATTGGGTTTCAAAATTGTCCTCTGTTCTAAATACCATGCCATACCTCAGAACAGACTAGAAATGAGATCATCTATATAAACTTTAAAACTCATGTAAATGTCAGTTATTGCTATCTCACTAGAAGAGTATTCTGCACAGAACAAATATTTAATTTTTTTAATTGAACTTAATCTATTGATCAGCTAGCACATTGTAATCAATACTTAAAGAACTTACTTGGTGGGCATCCTCTAGTTATAATTTCAAATAGTATAAAAGAAAATATAAACTTTATCCATAAGCAACAGTGAAAGATAGCAGGATCTCTAGAACATTCCTTTTAAGTGAGATGGTGTCCTACTTCACCCTGTTTTAAACATTGGTTATGATTATTATTGATGTAAGAAAGCTAGGGTTCTGATCCCAAAGATTTCTCAAGAACATGGGAATTTCAGGGCCAATGTTTATGACTTATGTTTGTTTCTAGAATAGCTCACAGTCCCTGAACCTAAATGCACTTCTGTACTCACCTGCTAGTTTGACCTTAAAATCAAACTGTTTACTCAGTTCTTAATCAGCCAGAGGAGGGATGCAGTGGATTTCCTTCTTTATCTTAAATGATTGAAAACAGGTAGGGAATGAAAGTACAGCTGGTCTATCTCCTGGAGCATCCCTGTGTTTTCTTTATGTGTTTTATTGAAAGAGATTTGTGTTTGGAGGGGATACAGACAGGAAAAAAAGGCAAGGGTCATTGTTAGTCCAAGAGAGTCAATAGCTAAGGCGGAAATTCCCCATAGGAAGTGAGGCTAACTTGGTCAGGTCATAATTAATCTATGTGGCTATTTCCTTGGTGCCCATTTGCACTGAAGCCAATCAATACTCTGAAGAACAGAGGTCTGAATTTATCGTGCAGTGTTACAGTAAATGTTTATTGCCCTTTTAAAAATAAAATACACATTTTCCCCTTTAGTTAAAGGCAGTTTAAGGTTTGGGGTGCCATATCTACAGAAAGTTTTCTTGACCTCACTTCCTAACCCTAGTCTTCAATTAACTGTACCCTCTTCCTCTTGAGATTACTTTGCATTATTTTGCATGTGCTTTGTAGTTACATGTAAACATGTA
Organism: Macrotis lagotis; assembly: GCF_037893015.1. Lineage (NCBI taxonomy): Eukaryota > Metazoa > Chordata > Mammalia > Peramelemorphia > Peramelidae > Macrotis > Macrotis lagotis. Next base: position 96,583,823 of record NC_133659.1, read on the forward strand.
TCCTACATTATTTTCCACCCTCCCTACCCAACTAACCCCCCAAATTTCAAAATAGATAAATAGAAGGCAGGAACTAGTTTTCCTTTTCCTATATATCCCCAGCAAACTGAACATAAAAAGTGTTTCTTAAACATTTATTGAACTGATTTTAATTCTTGAGAATAGTTTAGATTCAAAGTTCTTTAGTAAGAAACATCCATAATCCTTACTGAAAAGATTTGCTGGTGGGGTTAGGACAAATGGATAAGATAAGCTATGATTATGGTGGTGAGACAATGAGAACTGTGTTGGATCTAAGCTTCCAGTTTAGGACAAATTTATTCCACTCATCCATCCCCTCCACCCCCACCCCCCAGCCCCCAAGTTTGAAATATCTACTCTTTTCAACTATGTGTTCTGAAATTAGTGAAATGTGGTTTCCCTGTTGTTGAAACTTATGAAATTTGTCACCATGGAGGAGGTGATGTTGCAAAGCTTTAGGTTTATCTTATGCCATTCCCCTGCTGTGATAGTCTGACTGTATGTCTTTCCCTGTTTATCACCTGTCTCCACCTTTAGTGATGTGAACCTTTGGGGTGAGGGTTATATAAAGTATGAGAAGTACTTAGAGAAAGGTGCCCAATAAATCAAAGATTTTATTACAAGCTCAGTGTCTGACACTTTTTACAGATTTACTGTTCTATAAAAGATGTTTGAGGTTTGTTTGTTTTTCTTTTCTATAGTTTTAAACATTAATCTCTGCCTGGATCAACAATGGCAAATGAAGAATTATGAGAAGAGCTAACTAATTTTTAAGAACTTTACAGGAAGGTTATAAGGCTATCCTCTCCCAAAGTTTTTTTTGAACCTCTGAGTCTCAGTTCTTCATCCATAAAATGAAGGTTGGATTGAATAAGATTTCTTCTAGTCCTCAAATCTTACAATTCCCTATATCTATTTTTTTTTAAGACTAACTGCCCAAATATTTGGGCAATTAAGAATTATCTTACAGAGTAATTACTAAAACAGATGTTCGATAGAGAAATTCTCCCCATTGAACACAGGAACTTTTCTCTTTTTAAAGTATTTTTTTAATTTTATTTTGTTTTTCCAATTATGACAAGAACTTTCCACTGGCATTTCACCCAAGAAATGCACTTAAAAATGTATGGGTATGGTATTTATACAATAGTTTCTTCATGACCACTTGGTTTTTCCTCTGTGCTTTGATAGGTCCATATTAGCTTTAAGTCTTATCTTTTCCCATCCATCCCAAAACTATGTATCCTCCAAACTTCCCTATGTCTTATTGAGGGCAACTTCATCTCTCCAGTGACAAAGATTTGTGACTTTGGAGTCATTGTTGATTGTTTCCTTTTCCTCATTCTTCATATCCTTTCAGGTTCTGAGTCTTGCTCATTGTACTTCCATTATACCTCTCCCATTTATCTCCTTTTTCCCAGTCATAAAGCCTTTACCAGAATTTAGATCTTCATCCTTTCCTGCCTGGGTTATTCCAAATAACCTTTCAATTGGTCTCCTGTCTTTCAGGCCCTCCTATTTCCATTCCATCCTTAATTCAGTTGCCAAAATTATATTTATAAAAAAGACAGATCTGATTATGTCCTTTTCCAAATCAAAAAGATTCAAAGAATGAATGAAAAAAAGCAGTTATTAGGTACTTGCTGTGGACAAAGCACTGCTCTAAGAACTGGAGATACCAGTAGAAAAGACAACCTATCTCTCAAGGAGCTCACATAGATGAAGACAACACATGGAATCTTTCAGCTGCAAGTCAGATGGAAAAGCCTCAGGGTGCTTAAGGAACAGGGGCAAGTAGATGTTAATGTATTGTCTTTAATGTCATTCCCATTGATAAATAAATACATATCCATTTCTAACATTGAACTATTTGCCAGTGTAAAGATCTTCAGTGATAACTTTCTTTTCCAAGTCTTTATTAGCTATAAATACTAAGAAAGGGATTGAAATATCTGTCAAAGAAATCACCAGGTCTCCTCTCTATAAGGGTTACTTACCCTCCTGGTTGATATCTGTGGAGAGGAGGCTGAACAAACAGCTAGTGATCTGGTGAGGTTGGGGAGCTCCAAGCTTCCACTATGATGAAAATATACATATTCCTGTCTTATTTTTTCCCTGCCTTTCTATCTTGGAATATTTGTGGTTAGGACTGGAGTTGGGTACATGAAATAAAGAGGAGAGCTTTACCTTAGAGACAAAGGAGAGAGAGGCAGGGAAAATGTTCAAGGGAAAATGAATATGAAAAAAGGCAACACACTCCTTGTTTGGGTTAGTTTTTGATTCCCTTAACCCTACTCCATGATAACTATAAGAGATGGTGAGATTTTTCCAGGTCATGTAAAAAACGAGATGAAGGACTAGACATTTTTTCTAATCCTCCCAAACCCTTAGAACCCCCACAAATAAGAATTATATGCAAGAAGAAGAGTAATTGCAGCTGTCTCCATAGAACAAGAAATAGAACAAGTTAACAATACTATGAATTAACAGGGAAGAAGGTTAATCCCTAACGTGCTCATTTGGCAACTCCTCCCGTACTTACCCATCACTTCCCCATCCACCCCCAGCCCCAAATTCTGGCTGGGTAACATAACCCAACACACTGGCTTGTGCTCTGGGAAGCCCTCAGCAATTTTTTTTTGCTAATATTGCATTCTCTATCAGTACACACTGCTCTTGCCCTCACCCCACTTTTCTGTGACTGAAAGTAGGAGGCTTCAATCCTTCCCCGTCTTCTACCATGGAAGCATGAGGCATCAGTATGTTGTACAAGAGCTTAGACAGAGAACAAAAGATCAGAGGAAAATGGAACAGAGTTCCAGCATGTCTGAAGGGCTAAACCAGAACTTTAGGAAAGGTGACTGATATTCAGCTCAGGTCTGTTCTTTCTCCGCCTAATCCCCAAAAATGATCTGGGGAAGAGATTGAGGCCAGTTAAAAGTGAATTTCCCAATATGGTACTGATTGAGTCAACTTTGAAATTTAGCCTTTGGGAGAATCTGTCATCAAAGTGGTAGGAATCTGAAAAGGAACAATAGGGTAATAAAGGGGAAAAGATCAACTTTTTTTTTTGGTTTTTATAAGGCTGGTAACTTGCCAAAGGTTACACAGCTAAATAAGTATTGAGTATCTGAAGTCAAATTTGAACTCAGATCCTCCTGACTCCGGGGCTGGCGCTCTATCCACTGCACCACCTAGCTGCCACAAGGTCAACATTTTTTTTAGTTGTTTTTTTGGCAAAGCAAATGGGGTTAAGTGGTTTGCTCAAGGCCACACCGCTAGGTAATTATTAAGTGTCTGAGGCTGGATTTGAACTCAGTTCCTCCTGACTCCGGGGCCGGTGCTCTATCCACTGCATCACCTAGCTGCCCCTTTAAGGCCAACATTTTTTAAAAAAATCTCAGGAGAAAGAAAACTTAGTTTAAAAAAATTCTTTGGTGAGGCAGTTAGGTGGCGCAGTGGATAAAGCACCGGCCCTGGAGTCAGGAGTACCTAGGTTCAAATCCAGCCTCAGACACTTAATAATTACCTAGCTGTGTGGCCTTGGGCAAGCCACTTAACCCCATTTGCCTTGCAAAATCCTAAAAAAAAATTCTTTGGGGCAGCTAGGTGATACCTAGTAGTAAATATTGCAAGACAAAGAAAAGTGAATCAGTACTTGATAATATAAAGAAGACTGTTATTCTCAAGAAAGCATGAGACCATATTAGGATATTCCTGAAAGGTTCAGTAGAAAAATAATCATAAAAGAAAAATATATGGCTTACACAGTAGAAATAATTGGTTAAATAGAAAAACTTGAATCATTTTGTTATTTAAATAACAAAAGACTTCTGTACTTCCCTGAAACCACAAAAGGGAATAGAATATAGTTCTTTTTTTCTTTAATTGTCTTTATTTTTTGTTACCTTTTAAGTTCCAAACTATCTCCCTCCCCCAACATTTCATACACACACACACACACACACACACACACACACACAGAGTAGCTTTAAATAGTCCTTTCTCTGAAGGTAGAGAGCAAATTCCTTCATAGTTCCTTTGTAACTGATTTGAGTATTTAAAATACTCAGAATAACTTAGTCTTGCACAGTTATTCTTCAAACAATATTGTTGTTACTCTATACAGAATTCTCTTGGTTCTGCTCATTTTACTCTTCATTATTTCATGAAGCCTTTCCATGTTTTTTTCTAAAATCAACCATTTCTTTCAGCAGAATAGTATTCCATCACAAACATGTATTAAAATTGTTTAGCCATTCCTCAATTGATGGGCACCCCTTCAATTTCCAGTTCATTGCTACCACAAAGACAGCTGCTGTAAAAATTTTAGAACAGATACTTCTCCTTCTCCAATCACTTGGGAAATAAACTTAATAGTGGCAATGCTGGGTCAAAGAGTATACACAATTTTATAACACCTCAGATATGATTCCAGATTGCTCTCCAAAATGGCTGGATCAGTTCATAGTTCCAACAATAGTGTATCAGTATTCCTACTTTTCGCCATGAATGCTATAATTCTAAAGCAAAACAGCTCAAGATGCAACTCCAAATCACATATACTACAAACCTGAGCCTCATCATCAGTGGAAAAAAAGATAAAAGTTCAATAAAAGAGATGTATTTGATGGATTCCTATAAAATGCAGGATATGAGATTATTTCTTGCTAATATGCAGTACTCCAGAATAAAAAAAAGATGGAGGTGGTAAAGGCAAGTATTGAAATAGCAAGGGAGAAATCTTGATTCACTGGTGGTAAGGGGTCCTACTGATCACACATAAATACACATATATTTGGAAATATATAATATGGAGATATATAATATGAATGTATTTATATATGTGTATGTGTGTGCATTCTATAATGATAGATATCTTACAATGGATATTATCTGTATGACTTTGGTACCCATAGTGAACACTACCACTACCTCTGTGAGATTGATGTGTCACCATGGACGTCTTTTTGCATCAGGAGGGGAATCAGAGCTCCCAGAAACAAGCAACATTCAGAAGAATGCTAACAATAGCAGTAAGATATAAGGATGTAACCAGAAAATAGATTAATATATCATAGCCTTCAAAACCATTTGTCATTGGTTAAAAGACAAAGGAGGTCAAAGGACTGTAGTAGTCAAAAAGATATCAGAAATAATAGAATTCAATAACCCAATATTCTATAAAAAAATACAAATTACTTAGGAAAAGTAAAGCAGATTAAAAACTGCTAGAAAGGGGCAGCTAGGTGGATAGAGCACCAGCCCTGGAGTCAGGAGGACCTGAGTTCAAATCTTCTCATATCCTGCATTTTATAGGAATGCATCAAATACATCTCTTTTATTGAACTTTCATCTTTTTTTTTCACTGATGAGGCTCAGATTTGTAGTATATGCAATTTGGAGTTGCAGTGTGAGCTGCTTTGCTTTAGAATTATAGTATTCATGGCAAAAAGTAGGGACCCTGCAATGCCATGGTATATCTTGTGACTCTCAGGGTCAACTGTTTGAGCCCTGTCAGGATGTTCCCAGACTTAGGGGTGTTAGCCAAACTGTAATTCTGGGGAGTTTCTCGGGACCCAGAAAAGTGTCAAGGACTCCCTTTACACAGTATTAATATTGTACTTTAGTAATATTTTATTTTTTTCCATTACATGTAAAGACAATTTTAACATTCATTAAAAAAAATTGAGCTCCAAATTTTTCTACCTCCCTCCTTCTGCTTCCTATTCCTTAAAATGGTAAGCATATGTATAATCATGTAGAACTTATTTCCACATTAGTCATGTTGTAAAAGAAGAAATAAATCAAAAGAAAAAAATAAAGTGGAAATCTTGTGCTTTGATCTGCATGTAGATTCCATCAATTCTTTCTCTGAATGTGGATAGCAGTTTGTATCATAAATTCAATGGAGTTATCTTGGAGTATTGTATTGTTGAGAATAGCTAAGTTATATTTACTGTCTACTCTGTTTTCCTGGTTCTGATCATTTCACTTTGTATCAGTTTATGTAAGTCTTTCCAGGTTTTTCTAAAATCTGTCTGCTTATCATTTTTTATATCATAATAAAATTGGGAGATGTATTCTTAACCAAAAAGGGTTTGAAGACAATTATAAATTTAAAAAATGGATAATTTTTATTGCATGAAATTTAAAAGCTTCATCACAAGCAATATCAATGTATCTAAGAAAAGTAATCAAATGGGAAAAATAACCTTTGTATCAAATTTCTTAGATAATAGTTCGGTATTCATAGACAGCTAAGCAAGATACATACTTATACATACACATACCTACATAGGTGTAGATAAACTATACATATATGAATAAGTTAATAAATAAAAGCCATTTCCCATTAGATATGTGGTCAAAGGATCACTACACATAGTTCTTAAAAACAGAATTGCAAATGAATGAAAGAATGTCTCAAATCACTATTAATATCAGAAATGAAAGTCCAAACCATACTGAAGTTTACCTCACACACTGCAAATTGGCAAAGATGACAAAGGATTGTTGGAAGGATGGTGACAAGATTCATACATTATGAGTAGAGCTGTGAATCAGTACTACCATTTTGGAAATGGTAAACATTTTGGAAAATAATTTGAAATTCTGTAAATGAAATAGTTCAAATGTTCATATTTTTTGATCCAGACATTCCACAACTTGGTATATACCCTTATGGAAGCCACTGATGAGAAGAAAATCTTGACATATAACAAAATATTGATAGCAGAATTCTTTATGGTAGCTAAGATCTAGAAACAAAGTAGATGCCTATCAATTTGGAAATGATTTATTAAATTGTTTCTCAGAAATTAAAGCAATAAAATAATATTAGAATAATATAATTACATTATATTTAATTATAGTATAATAATGCTATGAGAAATGACAGAGCAGCATGGGAAGACACATGAATTGATCTTTTAAAGTAAGAAGAGTCAAGAATAATAGAAATAATGACTGAAATGACGTAAATTGAAAGAACAGCAACAATAAAACAATTTAAAGTGAAATTATAGAATTATATTTTTTTGAGTATGGGAACTGTTTTTGCCCTTTTTTATATCCTAGTCCTTCTCACTGTACCTGACTCGTAGAAAGCCCTTAATAAATGCTTGTTGACTGGGTAAGAACAAGCATGATTCCAAAGAAGAGCTATAGATAAATACCCACTCCATATATCCTTTTCTTTTGCAAAAACGGATGGTCCTCAGGTGGGGAAAAATACATATATCTTCAGAATTTTCAATTTTATTGATTCTCCCTCCCCATTCTTTTTCAACTACTAAGTGACCCAGTGAAAATCAGGAAAGACCTGAGCTTGAATTTGTTCTCAGACTCTTGCTAGCTATGTGACCCTGGGAAAGTCACTTAACTTTTCTGCCTGCCTTAATATCATCATCTGTAAAAATAATAAGACCTACCTCCCAAGATTGTTGAGAATATCAAATTCAGTATTTGTTAAGCATTTAGCTCAAAGTCTGACATATCTTATATGCTTAATAAATTCTTCTTTCCTTCCTTTTTCTTCTTCCTTCTTTTTTCCTCCCTTCCTTCTGTTTTCTTTTGTTCATTTCTTCCTCCCTCCTTTCTTTTTTCTTTTTCTTTCCTTCCTTCCCCTCTTCCCTTTCCACCCTTCCTCCCTTTCTTTTTTCTTCCCTTCCTTCCGCCATCCTTTTTTCTTCCATTTTTCTTCCTTCCTTATTCCTTTCCTTTCCTTTCCTTCCTTCATTTGTCCTTTTCTTTTCTCTTTCTTTAGAAACATTCCTTGCTATAAGGGATAGCTCTCAGGGTGGTGGAAATGATGTTGCAATTAATTTAGTCAATACAAAAACAAAAGATCAATAAAAATTATTTAAAAATATGAAAATTACTTTTGAAAAAGATTCAATATAAAAGATCGCCATTTCTTTGGTAACTGTGGAGAGCATGAAACTTGTTTTGCATTTCCATCCAAGCCAGGCATACACAGACTACCAATGCAAGACTTGCCAGGGAGAGGCATCAGTCCCATTTGGTGATTAAATACAAAATCCTTAGTCTGGCATTTAACATCCTCCACAATTGGTTTTACACACTTTTCAAGTGTAATTTTATGCTACCATCCATAGTCAAATGGGTCTATTGCTGTTCCATATGTTGAATCTTCTACCTCTTTGCCTGTGCTCATATTATCCTTGTAATTTGCCCCATCCATTCTCACCTCTTCCTCTTAGAATCCTTAGCTTCCTTGAAATCACTGCCCAGATACTACCTCCTACACAAGCCCTTACTGAAGATCTCTGTTGTAGTGCTCATTACCTCTTGAAACCATTTCTTGTTACTTTACATATGCTTTGAATTCACTTATCTGTGTGTGCCTCATATTCTTCATGTAGAATGAAAACTTTTTAAGATATAGATGCTCTGTCTTCATATCTCCAGTGCCTTACTCAATGTCTTGAATAAAAAACAGACAACAAATATTTGCTTTTAATTTTTGTGAATCATGCTATTCTGATATTTAATGAATCTTTTAGTTATCAATTTAAAATATAACTAAGCTTTTAATTGTGTATTTTTTTGAGAGGATTAGTTTATTTAAAAAATTTACCAATCCTCTAGCTCAATCATAGGTGGTTGTGTTATCACAACCAAATTAAATCAGGACAAAATCAGTAAGTTAGATCAATATGTAGATAGTTTCTTTGGTCAAGGGTTTTTTTCTTTTAGGTTTTTTCAAGGCAAATGGGGTTAAGTGGGGTTAAGTCCAAGGACACACAGCTAGGTAATTATTAAGTGTCTGAGGCAGGACTTGAACTCAGCTACTCCTGACTCCAGGGACGACAGTGCTCTATACACTGTGCCACCTAGCCACCCCTGGTCAAGGGTTCTTAATTTGGGGCTTGTGCATTTGTTTTAAAAAATATTTCAATAAATGTATTTCAGTATAATTGATTTCCTTTATAATCCTATATATTTCATTTTATTCATTTAGAAGCATTATTCTTGATATTGATGGAGAGACTTCACTATGAAAACAAGAGGTTACAAATTCTTGGCTTGAATATATACTGGGGGCAATATCTAAGACAATAAACATGATATAGTTGGAAAAGTACAGAATTTGATTAGAGGACTTTAAGATATTGGGTTTAAGATATTAGGAAAATCATTTTTCTTTTCTAGGCCTCAGCTAAGGCCTTTTCCTTAGCTATAAAATAAGGAGGTTGTTGATGATCTCTGAGCTCCTTTCCACTTCTAAATCAATATAACACTAAATCTCTATGGAGTAACTTGTTCATTTGGACAGGCTAAAAAGAATTTAATTAATAGAATTTTTAGCTGTATCTAATTCATTAATAATCATGTAAATCAATTCTATATTCTATTTCCAGTATTATCTTCTCATTCTCACTCAAAATGGTACATGTTCTGAGATGCCAGATGTTCTGTATGCTTTCCTCATTTGAGAGCCCAATGGGAAAAAAAATCACTTCCATGAAAAACATAAAACAATCAACATTTTATCTCCCAAAATAACTTCCCCCTAATGATGCCACTGACTTTTTCTTTTATTTTGAAAATCACTGAAGTATTTAATTTTCCCATTTTTAAAAAAGTAATTTGATAAAAATGAGAAATATTTAAAAATTAAATTCATGAATAATATTCAAAGATGAATGTATTGATTACAATAATAAAGAATTAACAAGAACTAGTAAGATATACATATCATTTCTCACAACATTATAAAAGACCAGATTTTCTCCATACAATACTTTGGTGAAATGTATTATCAGTATCTAATGCTTTCACATTAAATCTTCTATAAATTAATTCCAAAAAAATTGTTTCTTTGAGGAATTATAGGCAAATTGCATATTCCCAGCAGTGCTTTACTTATGTTGCAAGATAAGGATTAAAAAACCCCGTGGCCCAGTAAGAAACCAATTTTGTAGTCTCTTTGTACTGATAAAATTTCTTCTGGCACTGAACTCCCACTGTCAAAAATACTATAACATTTTACTAGTTTGCAAAAGATGAAAATGTTACCAGATGTTAAATTCAAGAAGCCAGTTAACAACTTCTGTTTTCAAATGGATTGGTTTCCACCTTTTAAAAAAAAAGGTTCAGTTTCCCCAGCCACTGTGAAAGAAATTTAGTCATCTCTCACTTGAGTTTTGTATGGTCTCTCAGGATAAAGGTTTCTGAATAATAGGATTGTGCTAATTATCTTAGTTCCCAATAGGCTTGCCTAATGTTGCTTTTGAACCTAAAATGGCTTGAGATCCTGGAAGAAAGTAATTAAATAACTTTCACCTGGTGAAATGATAGCCACAGAGAACATATCCCTTAATCAAGGTAATTTCACTATTGTTAGTGCATCAGTGATCCCCTGCTCTGCTTCCGAAGATGCCTCTCACTCTGCCCTAGCTTCTTGGCTTAAAAAGGTTTATTGAAATGAAAGCATTTCAGAGGTCACTTCTTCCCCTGACTCACTAATCGAGTCTGGCATTTTTACATATACTTGGTCCTCTCTAGTGTGAGTAAGATTAGTGGATGAGAGCTACATGGAATATTCAGAAGAATAAAAGAAATGAGAACATGCATCAAGTGAGTGTGGACCAATATTTTTACAATCCTTTTGATTGATTGCAGTGGCTTGTTCTGGGTACCACGTATGAGGCATTTTTCATCTGGATCCTAGGATTTCTCTGGGGCTTCACCTTCATTTCTTTGCAGAATATTACTTTGATTCTGTAATAGTTATAGAAAACCTCTCCTTTTATGTCCAAGGGTGGTATGGAACTGTTCTTTTGATTAAGATACACATATGCAATTGAAGAACATAACAATGGATAAAAAGGGAGAAAAAGGGTGCGTCAATCATTCTCTATTAAATCATGCCTATATTAAAGACAAAACCTAGTAAGTGTGAAAATGTGTTTAGCTTCACAAATTTGAATGTTCATAGGAGTTTAAAATAGTCCTTTAGACAGTGAAAATAGGAATAAATTCTGCATAATATTATTCTTTTCTCTTTTATGCCTCTTTCTAAAACATATTTAGACTTCAAGGCCTTCATCTTGAACATTGCTAGTAAAAAGAATAGCTAAGATGGCAGGAATGACCCTATTTTAATATGCAAATATTATCACTTGTAGAAGAGGAATGTAATAAGTGCTTTTAATAGTCCAAGTCTTGTCTTAGCCCCTGTGGATACAAAGGAAAAAAATGAAACAGCCCTGTCCTCAGGTCACTTGTTTTGGAGGAGGATGGCACTAGCAACTTGAAAAAATAGGATAGGTCTAATTTAAATGGTAGCGCTAGAGCAGAGCCTTAAAGAAAACTAGCATTCATTTTTAGAACATAAATTATGTAATTTTTAATCTTATATCTAAAGATTTGGGACCTAGGAGGATAAACCTATTTCTCTGATAGAATGTCATGGAAACAGATTCATACTGTCTTCTGGACATGTCTACACTATCCTTCCAAAAGATCACTGAAATACTTATGTTATTATAAGTATTACCATCCCCCTGATGGGGAGGGAGTCAAAACCCTGAAGAGTTGTTTTCTCTTAAGTTGAGTTTTAATGCAGTTTGTCTTATTTTAAAATTACACTGCACTAGATTCTGAAGGGTTTCTATACCCATTTTTTGCTATTGTGGAAAACCTTGGCATATTTGGCTGAAAATTGACTCAAAATCAAAGTAAGTGGTCTATATAGCACATCTCTTGGAGACTGATATACTGTTGACTATAGGCTGATTCAAGTTGTACCTGTGCTCACAGCAAACACACTGTGAGATCATACTCAGAAGAAATAATGTGTGATAGACATGTTCATGTGGAGATAGAAAAGTATGTATGTCAATAGATTGAACCTGGGAAGTAAAAAAAAGCCCACCTTTCCCTCCAATCAATTAACACCTGCTCTATATTCTCTCATCTGTGTTAGAACAAAGAGACAAAGGTCTTATCATCTATATGGCAACTGATAAGAATAGAGACAAGGGGTAGACAAGGTAGGCAGCTGCCTAGGGTGCAATACACAGAGAAGCATAACAAGAAACTGTTAAAATAATTGCTTTTTGTCTAAATGTACAAATTTTTCATGTCAGAATATTCTGCTTTTCATGTTATGAATTTATTTAGTGATATTAAACTGTGAGCATGCCAGTAGAGTATCACATTCTCCAGTGGATAGCAACACACAGTAGGGAGCCATTTGTAAACTTAAATTGAGCTATCCATTGTCTTGCCCTGGCCCTACAAGTCATTCATCAGTCTTCAGATTAATCTGGACTTTCAGTTTATGTCTTTGGTCATTTGTCAAGTAATTAATCACCTTCTAAATTCTCACTACAATAGTCAAATCAGATTATTTGTTAAATAGGATATGACTTTATACACTGTATATTTAGAACCAGAAGGGACTATTTTGTCCAACCTCACCATCTTTTTTTTTTTTTAGGTTTTTGCAAGGCAAATGGGGTTAAGTGGCTTGCCCAAGGCCACACAGCTAGGTAGTTATTAAATGTCTGAGACCGGATTTGAACCCCTGACTCCAGGGCCGGTGCTTTATCCGCTGCGCCACCTAGCCACCCCACCAACCTCATCATCTTACAGATGAGAAAATGGGTCCAGAAAGATGGAAAAGAGCTGGAGTGTGAATTCAGCTTCTCTGGCCCCAGATGAGATTCTGGTGTCAGAGCTGAACGTGTTCTTAGTGGTCTTTAACCACTACGTGACTAGCCACTTGCTTGGCAATCGCCAAATCATCTTGATAATTTATGCAAACTTAGGTAGGTAGAAATACTGAATAAACTCTGTATTCTGTGTTTCTCAGAGTCAGTGACCTGCTCCCACTAAACCAGGTGTGTCTAACCTGTGGTCTGCAGAGCGCATACCTCAAAATCTATTCATGTGACCTTATTGCAAGTTATTATTATTATTATTATTATTCTCATTGGTAATATGAATTACATTGTAGTCATAAATAAATATTAAATTTTATATGCATTCCTTGACAAGTCTTTTTGAGGCCTAGAATAGCTAAAAAGTTGGACACACATGCTCTAAGTTCTGTTGACTTGATTGGACATTGTTGACTTGTGGGTGGCTTTGTGGGGTCAACCAATTGGAACTTATCTCTGAGCCACTACCAGATGATGAATCCCATCTCCCTTCCTTTTTACACTTCAATCAATTAAAAAGTATCTATTAAATACTTGATTGTGCCACACCCAATGCTTACCACTGGAGTTTCAGGGAAAAAAAAAGCAGAATCAGTGCCTCCCCTCAAGGCACTTGTATTCTAGAAGGGCTGACTTAATAACTAGATATGTACAGAGCAGATGGAAAGTTCCCTTAGAAAGGAAGGTGCTAATATCTGTGGCAAGGGGGGTTGGCAAGGAGAGGAGATTCTTGCAGAAGGTAGAGTTTAAATGAATATTGGAAGAAAACCAGCAATTTTGAAGGTAGAGATGAGGAGATATTGCATTACATAAGATACCTGGAGGACAGCCAATACAAATGGTGCTACCTTGTCTATTGAGTAATAAATAGAGCAGTATAGCTGGGGAACAGCATAAAATGACAAAAAAGAAAGGAATGGATGAGGTTGTGGAGACATTTAAATGCCACAGACTTTACATTTGATCCTGGAGACAATGAGCACCTACTGGTGTTTATTGAGTAATAGAATGGCATGGTCAGATTTATGCTTTAGGAAAATGATTTTGGAAGCTGAGTGGTAGAGGGACTAGAGCAGGGAGATACTTGAACAATTTAGAAAGCTATTGTAGTAGTTCAGGTGAGATAGAATGAAGACCTATACTAGATTGATGGCTATGTGAATAGAGAGAGAAGGAGACACATGAAAGGGATAGAAAAGGTAGAAAAGCAAGATTTTGTAACTGACTAGAAATGTGGAGTAATTGAGAGTGAAGAGGAGAAATAATACCCAAATTGTAGGTCTGGATAGGACAGTTAGTTAGGCCTGGGGTTGGGGAAAAGATCATGGGTTCTATGTTGCAGTAATTGAGTTTGAGATGTTTATGATACTTCCACTTCCTAACTGTCCAACAGATAGTGATGTGGCCCTGGAGGTCAGATGAGAGGCAAGAATGGGACATAGAGATTTAGGAATCATCTGGAGAGAGAGAGAGAGAGAGAGAGAGAGAGAGAGAGAGAGAGAGAGAGAGCCATTGAATTAACTAAGTAGCATAAAGGAAAAAAGAGAAGAGAGCCCAGCCCATAGACTTGAACAACCATAGTGGGTGTGGGATGGACAAAGAGCTAGAAAAGCAGCTGAGAAGGATCAGACAACTAAAGGGAGAGCCAAGCTAGAGAAGCACTGAAAAACCCTAAAAAGGAGAGAGTATCCAGGCAAAACTAATCAACAAAGTCAAATGCTGAAGAGAATCAAGAAGGATGAAAAACTGAGAAAAGGACATTTGATTTGGCAATTAAAAAAGAGCAGTTTTGGTTAACGAGGGATTGGAAACAAGATTTAGAGGAGAGTGAGAAGAGAGAAAGTAGAGACATATAGTATAGAAATCTTTTTCAAGGAAATTTTAAAAAGGAAAGAATACTAGCTAGGTGGGGAAAGCAGGATTAGTTATATATTGTTTTATAACTGGGAAGAGATGAGCATACTTCTAAGCAGCGCTAGAAGAGCTAGTGCATATTGAGAGATTGAAGGTTAGAGGGATGCAAGGATGATCGTGGGGGCAATTTTTGGAGAAGATAGGGATGGGATCAAGGGTGTATATAGAGGAGTTGGTCTCAGAAAGGAAAGGAGAGCCTTGTCATTACAGATGGAAATGAAGCAGGAGATGGGGATAGAGTGATGTCAGAGATTCAAGATGAGTAGGGGAAAAGAGGGAACTTTTGCTGAATACCTCACCTCAATTTTTATTTCAGTGAGTTCTAGTAAACACGTTCTTGGAATTGTATTCCATGGAAACAGATGGGCATATTGTACAGTGTCTTTTGTTCTTAGCACAGAACTGATATGCAAATAAATAGTAGCCCATACCAAGAATACAGTGTATGATAAAATAGTCTAACAAATAACTGTGAACCCATTGCTCTCGTAGACCTCAGAAGCACCCCCAAGACATAAGACTAATCTAAAAGTTCTAGGAAATGCAAAGTTTGAATTTGCTTAATTACCCATGACTCTACCTCTTGCCAGTGGACAAAGGAGTGTAGACAGTAGTTTCACCAGGATGTTTGTCCTGAGCTGGGTTTTAGTCAGATCAATCCTTTGTTATTTTATGTTTAATTCCAGAACAGAATGAGATACAGAGATGGGTGACTGATGTTTTTAAATTTGACTACTGCCTATTATTTACCTGTGGAATATCCCAAACAAACAGATCAGCAGTGGTCAGGACTCTTGGGACTCTTGTGGAAGCAAATCTATGGACTATGAATAGCTTTTCTGTCCCACAGGTTGGTCTCTGAAGTCAATATTAAATTAGAAAGAAGCATCATTTTTTGAATATGACAGCTACATTACATGGGATGCCATAGGGAATGAGATGGTTCCAGGAATCAGTAATCAGGACTGAAGCAGGCGCCTCTTCCACTAGTTTAAATTTGACAGCTGAGCTGTGTCCAACTAATATTGAACACCATATCGACCTGTTGGGGTCAATAGTTGAGCTCAGCTAGGCTCGATATTGACTACTTGCATTTTCTAAATGAGGGGTGAGATAATGAGCTAATTCTGTTGCAACTGGAGCATATGCACATTTCCCCCTACCCTAATCTAAATGCATTTGGAAAAGCAAAGTTACTTTTGAAAACTGGGCTTTGGATCTGCTATGTTCACATGATTTAATGCCAATTAGGTCAAAGTCCTCTAGGGGGAATTAATTAACATATGATAGCTTTATAAAGAATACTTTTATGTAGATGTCCAAAAGGGGTATCATGATATGTGGAAAAATATCATTTGCATAGAAGCATACTCTGGCATGATCTTAGGCTGCCCCAGTCCTCCCTCCACGGCTTCCCAGCAATGGATACAATATTTTGAATTTACTGCTTTCCAAGTGATCAGAAACTGCATTATATCATATAGTCCATGAGATCTGATGTATTTTCCCCAACTCTCAAGTCTTTGTAAGTAATTAATAAGAGCCCCAAACTTTTTTCTTTCTGGTTCTCATCTCATCTGAGATTGACAATTGTCTCCTTGAATGATGCTGCTAAAAAAGGAAATAAAAAGAAAAGAATTCATGCATTTTTTAATTCACAAGAGAGGGCAGAAGATTTTATAGAAAATCAAGGCAACTTTGAATTCACATTGAATTTATTATATTTTTATATATTAAAAAAACAAGTTCCACCAACCTTAGACTTTCAGTTAAATAAAGAAAAGAAACAACCCATAGTAGGCATGATTAAACTATGACATATTACCAATGAAGCACTGCATAAAAGAGAGTATAAATATGATTATCGAGAAATATATAACCTAAAAGAAAGTGGAATAGTCACTTAGTAAGAGGATAAAGAAAAATAGAGATAATCAGCCCAAGATGAAGTACTGTAGATAAGTACAGCAACATACTCCAGTGTAATCATCAGTAAATTTAGTTAGCAAATTTACTCCCAATTCACTCCTTTGCTCATGTAATTATCCCTGTAAGGAAGAAAAACAAAAAAACCCAACCTTATTCCACTTCTCCAATAATCAAAATCCTGATAATATTTTAGAGTCCACCTCTTTCCTCTATGAGGCTTACATTAACTATTCTACTCCATTTTATAATCCCCAATTTTTGCAAATATAAAGACATTTTTAATGCAAAAAATTTGAGAATCTTCACATAATAGACTATTGGTATTCTTTACTTGAGAAAAATGTATGTAACCTGTGACTCAAAATTAACCAATCAATCAATATGAATTTATTAAACTCTTACTATGTGCTAGACATTCTGCTAAATGCTGGGGATTGAGAGAGCTAGGAGGCCATTTACAATGCATAGTATTTGATAATCTACATAGACCTAAAGTCAAATTTGCCTCAGATATGTCTAACCTGGATGACTTTGGGTAAGTTGCTTCATTGTGCCTCAGTTTATTTATATGTAAATGAGAATAATAATAGCACCTATTTTATAGGACTGTTTGAAACTCAAATGAGTTCTTATAAGCACCTTGCAAATCTTAAAGTACTATATAAATATTGGTTATTTACAAATACAAAACTGAGGGAAGGACTAACAGCAAAGGGAGTGGAGATCAGGGAACCAGGAAAAACCTCACGCAGAAGGTCATATTTGAGTTGGGTCTTGAAAGAAAGGGTTCCAGGAGATTATGGGGACTGGTAATTTTGGAGAGAACAGTATCTATTGAGTGCTGAGAACAGTTATTGGACTGAAGAAGAGAAAGTGAGAACAAGTGAGCAACAAATACAAACACCATTTTTAAGAAGTTTGGCTGAGAAAGGAAGATGCAGCGTCATAGCTTGCTTGGATAGTAACATCTACTGGGGATGCTTTTGTGTATATGTATGTGTGTATATGTGTGTGTGTGTATGTGTGTAATAAACATAGCTAAGCAAAAAAACCAAATCACATTTGATTTGCATAAAAATATTTGACTCATTTTTCACAATGAGTACATCACCCCACCATCTAGTCAGAAGTTGAGTAGCTTGCTTCAGTCTTTTACAGTTGTGATTGGTCATTGCATTAATCAGTTATCAAGACTTTCAAGGCTATTTTCCTTTATAGTATTGCTATGTAAATTGTCCTATTTCTGCTGTCGTCATTCTTTCTCAAGTCTTCTCAGGTATCTTTCAAACCACCTCTTTTCTCATTTCTTATGACATAATATATCATATATACCATAATTTTTTCCACTCTTCTTTAATTAATAAATATTACCTTTTTTGCAGTTCTTCACAAAACCAAAAATTACATGTATTATATATATATATATATATATATATATATATATATATATATATATATACACACATATTTTTGTATATATGAATCTTTTTCTTTTTTGTTCTCTTTGGGAATATAAGCTTAGGAATGGTATTGCTATATCAGTGGCTAAGTCAGTAGCATTTAGTGACTTTGGATATAGTTGCAAATCGCTTTCCACAATGGCTGATTGAATTCTTGCTTCACCAATCCATTTTTATCAATTGTAGTAATCTAAAAAAGTGTGAGCTAGAATCTCAAAATTATTTTAATTTGAATTTATTTGTGATTTTTTTCATATGGCTCTTGATAGCTTGAAGTTTTCCTTTAAGAACTGCCTGTTCATATCCTTTGCATATTCATCTATTGTAGAATGGTAAATTTATTTATCTTTCTTTGTTTCTCTTGACTTGTGTAGTTTCATTTCAGTGTGTCTATTTAGTTCTGGTCACTTCTTTGCAAATTTTTGTAAATCCTTTATTTCATTGTCCATAGAATAAATCATTCTTTTTTTTTTAATGATATGATGATATATTTTAAGTTACATGTATATTTTAAAGTTACACAATTTCCCTCTACCCTCCCTTCCCACCCCCTTCCCCTCAGGGCAAAGAGCCAGGTTAGCATCTTATGTACAAGTCTTTGATAAACATGTTTACAGATCAGTCATTTTCAGTATGAGGAATTAGGATTAAGAGAGATACATAAGAGATAATTTTATAGTGTTCCTCAGATTCTGAAGGGTTGTTGTTTTTGTTTTTGTTTTGTTTTTCTTCTTCTGGATGGGGATAACATTGTCCCTAGCTGATCTAATACAGTTGTCCTAGCTCTCAGAACTGCTAAGATTTGCTGCTTCCTTCAAGGTTGATCATCTCACAGTGTTGTTAATGTGTACATTGTTCTTTGGTTCTGCTCCCTTCACTCAGCATCAGATCCTGTAACTCATTCCAAGATTCTCTAGTGTTTGACCATTTATGGTTTCTTATAGAATAATAATATTCCATAGTATTCATGTATATAACTTTTTTAACCATTCCCCATTCCCTTTGGATTAACTCATTCTTACAGAGTAACTTACTTTTAGTTATAAGAACATTCTTTGCCTTCAGAATATTATATTTCAAGTTCTTTCTTATTTAGAGTGGAGATTTCCAGGTCTTGGAATATTCTAGCTGACTCTTTGGTATTTGAACTAATTTTTTCTGCTTTCCTTCAATGTTTTGACCTGAAAGTTCTGGATTTTGGCTATAATGTTCCTTAGAACTTTCATTTTAGAGTTTCTTTCATGAGATAACCAGTGGTTTTTTTATTTTCATTTTTTGATTTGACTAAGTCTGAGAAGTTTTCATTCATTATTCCTTGAAATGTATCTAGACTTTTTCATGCTTAAACATTTCAGGTAGTTTGATGATTCTTACATTACCTTTTCTTTACAAATTTTTGAAGTCAACTTTTTTGTTAAGATATGTCATATATTTTCTGATTTTTCTCCTCATTCTTTTGTTTTTGTTTTGCACTCCTTGTTGTTTCATGCAGTCATTGATTTATTTCTGTGTAGTCCAATCTAATTTTAAATGCCTTTGTAACTTGAACAAGTTTTTTGCATGTTATACTAGGCTGTTTTCTCTTTCCAATTTTTTTCTATAGCTTTCATTTAATTTATGTTAGCATTATTATAATTTTAAAAATGTTCCATTTATTCTAGAAATTCAAGTAAAACCTGTAGAAAATATAAATTTTCATTGAGTCTTTGCTTGTATATAATGTATAGTTATCAATATTTTGTACTATTTATTCATTAGTTCAGACCCTGTACTCTTCTAGAAGCATAGTAGACCTTTTTTAGTGATAATCTATATTATCTGGAATCTGGGTAATGATAAAGGCCTGTGTTTTTCAGATATCAGGAGTAGCTTGTCACTATATTGCCCTAGTATGGTCTATGTAGAGTAATTTGCAATGAGAGCAATTTGCATACAAGAGTATTTGTGGATGAAGGGGAAAGTTTGAGGGTTTGATTTGGAGTGTTTCCTGTTCATTTCTCTCCTTGTGCAAGTCCTTTGAACTTCTGAGTCCTTGGTTGAAGGTCACAATGAAACAACTTCAAGCTCTAGATATTCTGGATTAATCCTTGGTCTAACTTCCTATCTTCTAGTCCCTAGTACTCAGTTTTAGATTTACCAGCTAGATAATTTCTATCAGTAACATTCCAGGATCACTGTCGACTTAGCATAATAAAAATTCCTATGACTATGTTTCCAGAACTATTTAAAACATACTCCAGCATATTAACAGCAGTAAATG
Source organism: Macrotis lagotis (assembly GCF_037893015.1). Taxonomy (NCBI): domain Eukaryota; kingdom Metazoa; phylum Chordata; class Mammalia; order Peramelemorphia; family Peramelidae; genus Macrotis; species Macrotis lagotis. Next base: position 96,604,102 of record NC_133659.1, read on the forward strand.
TTTATCAATTACTTCTGTTTCCCCTTTGAATATGTCCCTTGGTCTTCTTCTATGCTGCCACATTCTTTGAGCCATTCCACTTCTCTGATAGAATTTGGAGGCATTTCACCATTGGAATGTAGATAATTTTTTCTTTTACAATAATGTAATTATAAGTATTTTTGTGTACATAATTTTTTATTTCTTTTAAAAATTCATCCTTATGGCATGTTCATAATAGTAGAACTGTAGGGTCAATGAATTAAATGATCTTCTAATTTTTGTTGTGTACAGTTTGCTCTCCAAACTGAAAGTTCAGTAGACACCTTAAACTCAATATACCTCAAATTAACTTTTCCCCTAGACTTTCCCATACCTCCTACCTTCCCTATTACTGTAGAGGCCAACACCATCCTCCTAATCACCTAGGCTCAAAACCTAGAAGTCATTCTGGATTTCTCATCATCATTCACCCCCCATATACAAGCTGTTGCCAAGGACTATTGATTTCACCTTTGCAGCATCTCTTGAATTAACCCCCTTGAGTCAGCACTCAAGTACAGACCCTCAACACCTACCACCTTGATTATCGTAATGGCTGGTGTGGGTCAGCCTGGCTCAAGTTTTTTCCCACTCCAATCCATCCCCCATTCAGTCACTAAAGTTACTTTCTTCAAATGTAGGTCTTACCATGTCACCCCCATACCTTAATGCCATCCCCAGTTCAGTAAACTCCAATAATTTCCTATTGCTTCTAGGAAAAAAACCAAAATGCTCTGTTGGTTATTCAAAGTCCTTCATAACCTAGTTTCCTCCTACTTTTCCAAGTCTTTTTAAACTTTACCCTCTGAAATTTACTTTTTGATCCAGTTACAATAAGGGGCAATTTCTCTGGCTGTCCTGCATCCCTGGAATCCTCTTCCTCTTCCTCTCCAAATGACCTCCCTGGTTTTCATTAAGTCCCAAATAAAGTATCACCTCTAAAGGAAGCCTTCCCCATCCCCTGCTAATACCAGAGTCTTTCCTCTGTTATTTATTTGTTTCCCATTTGTCTGTCTATAGCATGCTTTGCCTATATTTGTTTGCACATTGTCTCCCCCATTAGACTTTGAGATCCTTGAGGCCAGGGACTGCTTTTGCCTATTTTTGTATCCTCCAATATTTAGCACAGTAACTAGCACATAGTAGGCATTTAATAAAATTCTATTGATTGATTTACAATTTGTCCTGTCTTTTTATGTTCCTGAAAATTGTGACTATGTTTTATCTATTTTTCAATGTTTTTCAACACTTTACCTTGATTTATTGAATTTTTTAGCAGTACACCATAAATGAAAGTTCTAAGTTACAGACATCAACTTCAAGATTCTCTGGTATACCAGAGATTTCAGTTTAGTTCAGTGGGAAATGTGTTAGATGTGAAGTCTGAAAACCTGGGTTTAGATCCTAATTCTTGTCATTTACCTCTGTATCCTTGAACATGTTACCTAAACTCTTAGAGTCTTGACTTCCTCATCTGTAAAATATGAGGATTGGACTATATAGCTTCTAAGGTATCTTCTATGTCAAATCTGTGATCTTGTTATCCATAACTGTTGACAATCTCATAAAGATTTGCCTAACTCAGAGAATATTTTATCTTCTTATCTTTAACTTGAAATGAATGGACCCAGAGATAAAGGTTTTTTTGGTATTAACAATAAAAGGTGTGGGGGTGGCTAGGTGGCGCAGTGGATAAAGCACTGGCCCTGGAGTCAGGAGTACCTGGGTTCAAATCCAGTCTCAAACACTTAATAATTACCTAGCTGTGTGGCCTTGGGCAAGCCACTTGACCACGTTTGCCTTGCAAAAACCTAAAAAAAAAAACAACACACAAAAAAATATAAGGGGGACAGCATCAACATGTGAGTTATTATGTTATTTGAGACAGCATTTCAGTTAATAAAGTATATTATTTTATTTTGTTAGGACCTGGGATTTTACTGATATGGGGAATTTTAATGAGGACCTCCCTCTTTGAGGTATAGATTGATACCTGGTCTGCATTGTGAAGTCACAGAGAATTAGTGGGATCACTGAGAATTTGTCTTGCTCAGAGTTACTCAGCTAGTGGAACTTAAACCTAAGTCTTAATGATTTTAGAGTGGAAAATCTATCTATTATGCTATGTTTCTTTTTATATTATGTGTGTGTGTATATATATATATATATATATATATATATATATATATGTATACATACACGAAAAAGAGATAAACAGAATGATGTATGGAAAAGGGGGTGTCCATGTGTTGGGTCATTCTGGGAAAATATTTAGCATTTTCATTATATTGCAAGATGCTGTTTTGCATGGTTGGTAAAAATCTATATAGAAATTCATGGTCCCCAATGTTCAGAAAATCCAAGACAAAGATCTTATTTAACAATAAAACCCCATGAGATATAATTCAACTTTTAATGAATCAAGAGAGAACTTTGGTGTCTTACAATACTTATAATAAACTGTGCTTTTGAAGTCTATATATAGTACTTAGCCCTTATCACAGTGCCTGATACAGAATAGGTACTTAATAAATGTTTATTGAATCAAATTAAATTAATCAGTTGCTCAACATAAGCAGTTTACTTAGAACCTGCTTTTCTCTAATTCCTTTTTTCTTTCAGAAGCTCTTCTGTTGATTATTATGGCAACAAGTTAAACTTTCTTGAATAAAATTCCAAACAACATTAGGTGAAGAGAAGAAGGAAAGTTTATATAGGCTCCGTTTTGGTTTATTCACAGGCACTGTAGTCTGCTGATTTTACTGGATTCTCAGGGGACATGCTGATGGGGAGGACTTCAAAGGGGGCTTTTAAAGTCTTCCTTAAAAGAACAGCAGCAATGAGATGAAATTGCATCAGAAGAGAATGACTCCCTTCAGAAAGTATGAAAAGGTAAAAGGGGACACAATCAAAGCAGAAGAGAAGGGGAAAATTATAATAAAAGGCACATATGTATAAAAAAGTGTCTTCCTGAGCTCAGGAATGTGGAACATTCTATCCCAAACCAAGAAGATAAAATGAAGAAAAGAATCCCAACTAGATGAAACAAAAAGCCTTTAGCAGAAGGAAAGGGGATAGTAAAGGGGAGAAGTCTATTTGCTTAACAAGAAGGGTTTTGCCTTCCAGCTACTGTGTCCACACTACTCCTTGCCTTTAACTGTGTTACCTGCTGCTGTGTCATTAACACACAAAGTCACCAAAGGCAAAAATTTCGTTTCTACACTTTCCTTATGCAGAAAGTATCCTAGGAATCGCAAAGCTCTATACACATCCTAAAGAAGAAGGAAAGCAATGGAATTTATGTGTGTGTGTGTGTGTGTGTGTGTGTGTGTGTATTCTACATAAATGTGAGATAAGAAGTTGCTATAATGTGTGAATTTGTTTAAGAGATATTTTCCTAGCCTACTGCCTTATTAATACAAGTCTGATCATATCATTCTTTTGATCAAAACCCTCAAAGTGTCCTTAGGGCCAGTAAAAGAAAATCTCAATTTCTTAACTTGACTGGAATTTGCAACTTGGGACCTCCCTAATTTTCCAGTCTCAATCATACTATTTTCTTCCACTAATACACTAATCTTCAGCCAAACCAGACTTTCTTGGAGTTTCTATATAGACTCTGTGCTTTCTCACTTCTTTCCCTTTGTTCTTGACTTTTTCTGTATTTGTATTGGTCTTTTCCCCCTCACCTCAGATTCCTTTCTCATCTCTAGCTTTTCAAATCCTGACTATCATTCAGGGCTCTAAAGAATTACCTGCTCAGGGAAACCTTCCCTTGGACCTGGCTTTTCTGACAGGTGAGGACCTGAGCTGTCCCCAAGCCATACCTCACATCCTACCCAACTCTCCTCTAGGTCATCTTCTTGTCATCCACTAGTTCTTTCTCTCCTGACCCTGCTTCCCCCACTTTAATCAAATCAATATTGCCATTGGTATTGGAAAAGACATATCAATCACTGGGAGTCTCTTATGTTGATGAGAGCACATGTCCAATATGAAATAGATATAGCCTTACAAATATCTATAGCTTGTAAATCCTAGTTTGTAAATACTTTATACATTTGGGTTTTTGGTCATTTTTTAGTCTAGACATACAATTTTACTAATCAAGGGAACTGCAAATATATAATCTTCTATGATTCAGAGAAGTAACAATTCTAAAATTTATATTTTTACAAAGTTTCCTAGAACTTGAGAGATTAAATGACTTACCAGGGACACATAACCAGACTTCCAAGGTGAGACTTGAACTCAGATTTCCTTACTATGAAGACAAGCTTTCTAGCTATTGTGCTAGACTACATTACTGTACACACACACTATTTATGTGTGTGTATATGTGTGTGTGTGTGTATGTGTACGTATATAATTCTCTAAAACTAGATATTACAGAATAATTGGTGACCTGCTTTGATAGAGGTGGATTTCTTGTTGCAGTCCCCAATACTTATTAATTAGGTTTGGGACCAAGAAAAAAAAAAGCAACCTCCCCTGGCTTCCCCCCTCCCCCCTACAACCAACACACCATTATAGTAACTCATATTTTTGAGTGGAGAAAAACTCAGTAAAAGGCTGTATTTGATTTGACTCAACAAACATTTTAAAGTTGTTACTTGATACAAGGCAGCATTATACTAGATATAGAAGATAAAAGGACTAGAAAGGGAAAAAAAAATCTGCCCTCAAGGAGTTTAAATTGTATTAGTGGATACAGCATATGTATAGATAAGCAAATATTATGTAATTTGAAAAAGCAGAGAATATTGACTTAATTAATAGCACATAATAACTTGAAGTGGGCGTACAAATTTAATTGACTAATGACTGTAGTTTTAGTAATTTATGAGGAAATATAAAAAACGCTTAATTTCATTAGAATTTGGGATAAGAAATAATGACATAAGTAGCAAGTTGAAAGGAATGACAACCCAATCTAGGCAAATGGGGATCACTGTAATTAAACATTTTTATGCACAATTTAAAATATATGTATTTATCTATTTATGTATTTAACAAGATAGTAATATTTCTCTACCACCCCTTCTCCTTTTTCCTTTCTATGAGTATAACAAAAGTTTCACTGATCCTTTTTTTTATGTCTATCAGTACTTACCACCCCTCTTTCCTTCCCTACTCCTTTAAGTACAGATTATCCTTTATAACAGTCTTTCCATCAAATTGGCAAGTACCTGGAATGCATGTTTCTTGTGTCACCATTAGTCCATCATCAATAGGTGGTAGCTATATTTCATTCTTAGGAAGTCATGATTGGTCAGTTCTGAGGTTTTTCAGAATTGATTGCTCTCATATTGTTACCATAGTCATCATACAAATTTTTATGATTCTGAACAATTTGCTTTATATCATTTTATACAAATATATCCATATTTCTTTCAATCTGTCTTTCAGCATTCCTTATAGTGAAATAAATACCATCACACTTATTAAAAGCTTATATATTTCCTTCTGATGCTCTTAGGGGGAAGTTTGAGGGAAGTTCTCTTCCCTACTGTTGAGACAGCTCTCTCCTGATTATCACCTTGTATCACCTTTCTCTCCTCGAATAGACAGAATTAATAGGATAAAGCTGTTCCTAGTCCAATTAGACTTTGGAAGTCTATCTGTCCTTGCACCACTTCACCCATTTTTAGTATACCCTATTTGAACATCCCTTTGTAGAAAAGTGGTGTTCTAGCATACAGATTACAATTAGAAAAATTCTTAAAACAGTACATATGAATATTGTTCCCAATTTGTCAAAACTATAAAAGTGACAACTAGTATAAATGTTATAATGAGGTTTATTTATTAATTTTCACCATATTTTAGTACTTGACAAACTACAATTTCACTGATATACATATTTCCTCCACTTAGTAATAATAGAAACAACAAGATTTATATAGCACTTCAAAGTTTGCAAATGCTGTTCATATATGTGTACTTTTGATTCTCACAACAACCCTGAGTAGCACATGCTATTATTATGCCCATTTTGTAGATAAAGAAGCAGCCTCTAAAGGAAATTAGTGACATGTTCAGGATTAGTCATTTGCAAAGCATTTATTAAGTTTTTACTGCATATTATGCACTGTCCTAAATCTGGGAAATACAAATCCAAGGAGAAAGCACATAAGCCCTGCCTTCAAGGCGTTTACATTCTAATAGGGCAGGACACCTCATAAAAGGAAGCTGAAAACAGGGACATAGAGGAACATAACTAGGCTATGTGCCTTTGTGCCTTTGTTTTTCTTAGAGACAGTTCTAGAAGATGCCATCCAATCAGAGGAAGAGTTCTATAGGGCAGAGGGTATTTCCAATTTGTGAAGTCCAGGGTTGGAGTGAACTTCCAGAAAGAAGAGCTTTCTGAGGCATGATGGAGTAAATCCACAACACGGCCTGAACAGGAAGAACATGTGGTTACTTAGTGTTTGAAGAAGTATTGGGACTCAGGTCTTCCTGTGTACCAATGCTTTTATCAACTGGGTCACCTAGAAGATCAAAACCCTTCTATGACATAACTGAGTCTAATAAATATAATCAAATTTTGCAGATTGCAATTGCAGACTGCAATTTGCAGATTGCAGATTGAAGAAGCCAACATAATTATGGCTGTAAAATAAAAGAACATTAAGCATGGTTAGCTGAGACTGAAACATTCTCAAGTTAAGGTAACTTTAGAGTGGTGTTTACATCACAAGTTGCTAATTCTTATGGTGAAAAATATTGACCTAATTTATACAATTTTCCTTCTTTAGATGGAAACATCCAATAGATAGTGGATTGCAGAAAGCACATTTAGGCTTGATTTAAGAAAAACTACAAATTGAGCTACTCAAAGGTGGAATGAACTTTCTTGGGAAGTAATGGATTCCTTCTCAATGGAGCTATTCATGTAAAGGCTGGATAACCATTTTTTCGCTATTTTGTAAATAAACTTTTTACTCAATTACTGGTTGGTCTAGATGGGAGCAGACATCAGGTGGACATCAATGAACAAACAAGCGATGTGTAGGATAAATTAAAAATATTAAAGTGAGAGTCCTATTAGTAAGGGAACTCAGGAAAGTCTTCCACTAGAAGATGCTATTCTAGTTGTAATTTGAAGGAATCCAGAAAAACCAAGAGGCAGAGATGAGAATGAAAAGCAGTCTAGGCAACAGAGAAAGTTTAGTGAAAAAGTCAAGAGTTGGAAGAGTTTCTAATTCAAAGGACTTAGATTCCAGTGGAATAATTATCACTCAAGAACTGAAAAATCTGATTTCTTGTTCTCCAGGTCACAGGTCACAGTGACTTGTTGCAGTAAGATTTTAAATGCAGGATTTTTTTTTTTTATCATAAAGATCAGCATTTCAACTCTCACAAATGGGTAATTCTGGCCTTCCAGAGTAGGTTGGCTTGTTTTGTTTTGTTTTTTTTTTTTTACTTAAACATCAGTTATCTCACTAGTTGATTTGGAATCCTGGATGTTTTGAGGATGGAGACCTTAGAGATCATTAGTTGCAATTCATTCATTATGAAAATTGAGGGCCGCAGTTAATGAGAAAATTGAAAATAGAATACAAATCTCCTGCAAGATGTGATCTATTTCTCCCTGGGGATTAGTGAATAGAAGCTCAATTTGGCACTTTAGACACCTATATTCAAGTTTACTCTGTCTTGTATTGGCTAAGCATAGATAGGTCATTTAAACTTGTATTGCCCTAAGGAACTAAGTTAGCATACTATAAGTTAATAAACAATTATGGATTGATATGCACTGGGAAATCCTTATGCCGATGAATGAAACCCTATCCCTTCACACTGCCCCCCATATACAGTAACAATTTCCCTACACCCCCAATTTTAATCACCTCACTTAATAACCTAGATCATTAGAAATTTATTTGTTTAGATGTTTTCCCTTTTGTCATCTATATGAGTTAGCTATGAAACCATAGTAACTGACAATCTGCACACCCACGTTTTTGTCTAATCTGAATTGAGCAAAATAGAACTAGATCCATGTCCAGAGGGAATTAGAATTCAAAGGATAGGACCCTTCAAGTTAAAATGCAAATTTGCCCCAAATTAGGAGGCAGATACTGTGTGTTAGCTCAATTCAAAGAACTGCAAGGAAAAACAAAATCCCCAATCATTGTCAGAGAAAGTAGGACTCTGGGTTTTTTTTCTCTTTATTAATCTAAAATATTTCTCAAATAAGCTTGCATTGATGACTTTAATTTCATTTTCCATTTTCTTTGTTCCTTTAAGATCAACCCTCAATCTCTGCCCTCGTTGCTCCCCCCACCCCTCTCCATCTATGTCTTTCTGTCTCTGTGTCTCTCTCTCTCTCTCTGTCTCTCTCTCTCTCTCTCTCTCTCTCTCTCTCTCTCTCTCTCTCTCTCTCTCTCTCTCTCTCTCTCTCTCTCTCTCTCTCTCTCTCTCTGTCTCTCTCTCTCTCTCTCTCTCTCTGTCTCTCTTCTTCCCATTTTATCTCTCCTTTTCTCTTTTTTCCCCGTTTTCCTCTGTCTTTCTCTGCTTTGCACTGTTGTTTAAGCATGCTGTAAACTTATTCATTCCCCAAAGGCAAAAGCAGCTATCTGAGCAACACTTTGTCAGCATAATACATTTACAGAATGCATATTTATGAACCTTTGAGCTTTTATTGTTCCAGAGGGCAAATAAAAAACATGAAAAGTAGCAATATAGTGTTTCAATGGTCCCTCAAGGAAAACAAAAGTAGCTGGAAATAAATTTAGAAAGTGGTTCTTCTGTGGAAGGGAACCTTGAATTGGTACATACAAAGGGGTGAATGTCCAGGACCATTTTTGTTCTTCCTCCTCTAGCCAAATTTAGGAAATTTTAAACTTTTTAATGGTTTGAGCCTCTTAAAAACTGGAAAGGAAAATATATAAAGGGTGGATTAGACATAAATGTTTATAATCCAGAGATTCTTAAAACAGCATGTTGCATTGAACTGTATGGATAATAAAAGTCTTTAAATGAAAAAGCTCATCTTACTACGAAGTTATAAGTTTGGCTTCCAGCATGGAGTCTCTAGCAAAATTAGACCAGATTAAAGAGCTTGAGGGAAGAAATGAAAAACTCATAAAATGCCTTTTGATAGTACTTTTAAAAATTGACCTTGGCTAACTAACTAGTTAATTTCTCATGGCTTGTTTCTTAACTCTAAGTGGACTACTCATACAGTGTGGTCACCAATACTATGTCACGGGAAACTTGACCATGGTTATGATTCACCAGTTTGGGTGGAATAGGACCAAAGGCCCAATGGGAGAGTATTATAAAAGTCCAATGATTAAAATCTGAGTATGATACTGGTGAGTCACTGAGTGCTCTTATAGTCATGAATATTACACAAATATTGATTTTCATTATGTAGAAGTTAGTCAGAGTCCTTGATCTTAAAGAGGACCTTTTCTATGCCAAACTACCAACTCAATAGTGATTGTTTACAATTCAAAAAACAAACCCCAACACTTTAGAGTTTCCCCAAAAGTGACTTGGACAGAATCCAGATCTTGGGGTGATGGAAGGTTTGGGCAAGGACACCAAAATTTAGAGGATGCTATTCTTGGCTGAGAGAAAAGATTTAACTTAGCATCTAGTTTGCAAGAAAATTTAGTTGAAATGCTGAGCTCATGGTATCATAGTTTCACCTAGGGAAATAGAAGAATTGACATCTGATGGAAGAAAACAATACCTGTCCTTAAGGAACTTCATAAAAAGAGAAAGATACAGAATACAGACACAGGACCCTTCAAAATTCCCAGAGATTTCAAAAAAGGCATTTGTCCTATGCCTTTTTTTTTGTAGGTTGAATAAAACCTTACTGGCATTTACAAAATTCTCCATTTGCGTTAATGTGTGTGCATTTGTAATGCCTCTCCTCCATTCTAATTCATCCTTCATACAGCTGCCCCAAGTCTTCATGTCTGACTGTATTTACCATCCCGTTTCCATCTCACATGCAACTTGGACCTTTACCACTTCTTTCCCCAACTTGCTAAACTCCAATGACTTCCCATTTTTGCTCTCATCCATTCTGCAATCTAACATGGATCTTGATAATAATTAATTATATTCATTAGATTTACAAATAGACATAACTAGACTCCAAGTACAAAAGCCTTTGAAACCAGGAACCTACTCTCTTCTACCATCCTACTTACTGGAGAAAGTGGATTCAAACTTTTAAGTGGTGACAACCAACATTTATCACACCAAACTCACTTCTCTTGCTTGTGGGTCATCCTGCCTTGGTGGCCTGCTGGATCTGGTCAAATAGGTTGATCATCTAGGCTGTTACTTCATCAGTTTTAGCTGCTGCAGCTTCCAGCAGACTTTGCTATGGACACTTGTTGCTAGATAGTGGGTAGTTCTTCTGATCCTTTGAAGTTACAGGTTCATAGCTTAATTCTATTTTTGATACTTATTTAATATCAGGAAAGAGTAAACACAATGACGAAAGAAATATGGTGTTAAACATTCCCAGTCACATGATTGCCTTGGTGGTAAAATAAGGCAGTTAGCATTAATCAGAAAGCATCAGGAAGCTATTATTTCAACATTTGCTACCTCTCTTCCCATATGGAGGTTTATAGAAATTCTTTCCTCACTCATTCCCAAGAAAGGGTGATTTTTTGTCAATTCAAGCCTTTTGTAGGCACACTCAGTTCTAGCTCAGCAGCCAGTTAAAAGGCTTTTCATAGAAATGAAATAGGCTGACAGAACATAGCCAGGATACCTGCATCAACTCTGAATCAGGGAAAGGGCCCCTGCAATACAAATGATCAGAAAGATCAGCAAGTATCCAACATGGATGATATTAGGAACCAGAGTGTGTTGTTTGTATTCTAAAAACTGGCCTTTTTTTTGACCAGTTCCCACATTTTATTTTAATACTCATTTCTGATGAACTTTCTTCTGAGAATGAAAAATTCAAAATTGATAAAGATTTGGGGCTTCTATAATGGATCAAAGGTGGTGCAATAGAAACATATGGCTATCATTGTGAAGTTTCTTTAGTGAAATATGATTGCATCCCTTGTCTATGTATCCTTACATAGAAGACTATTTCCCAAGCTAAGAATATGCTCTTTCTACCCTTGTATTATTGAATCCTTGGTTTTGTTCAGAATTCTGTCCTATAAGAAGCTTTGTTTGTTTGTTGAGAACAGGGAAGGATTCAGTTTTCTTTCTATATTCCATTGTTCCTGGTGTCTCAGAGACACTTTTATAAATGCTTACTGGTTAATTATTTCCTGAGTGCTTTAGCTGTTGCTGTTGTCTCCTATCTAACATATCATATGTGAAATCTTCTCCTTCCTACCCCAATTGAGGGCAGAAATTTAAAAATGTTTGCTTTTGTATTCCTAGAACCTCACATAAAGAAAGTGCTTACAAATACTTGTTGGACTGGATTATTTGATTGAACCGGTTACATTTATAATTATAATGAAATCCTATGCTCCACTACCTTTCAATGTCTATTTCCTACTTATAATTGCTTTTTTCTTACACTTGTTTTCTTACATATGCTATTTAAAACACTTCCTTCTAATCAAACATCCTCTTAGTCCTTAGGTTCCTGTTTGACTCACATTACTCTATCTTTTTTAACTCTCTGGACTTCTAAGAAACATCGACATTGTGGTTCTTGAATTTATAGTTGTATAGAAGTAGTCTTGGGTTCTTGAATTCTATGTTAGCAGAATGAAAATTCTGGAATATTTCTAACCTAGAAAGGCTTCAAGAATAGGTTCATTAAAGGATAATATCAATGTTGTCTAAGAACAATACTGGAAGAGAGATCAGACTGAGGCATCTTGAGCCCAGAGAGGCTAAAGACAAATATGAAAAACTTAAAGGGGGAAAGGTTTATTTCTTAAGGTAGTGAATTCCCTGTTGTTTTGGAAGTCTTAAGTAAAGAATGGATCACTATTTGGGAAACCACAAAATAGAACTATGCCATAAGTAAGATGATTTCCAAAAATTCCTTCTAACTCAAAAATTTTATGCTTCTAAATGAAAAGTATGTCCTTTCTAAATAAATCCTAACCTAATTGTATTCTGCATCATCCAATCTTTTGCATGGATAATTCCCCAGGCACAAGTTGGTCTAAGGACCTAAGGATGGTTAGGATTTATACTGTGTTCTATGCTTCTGGCATGGCTAAGAATTTGTGGTTACATTTTTCCTTTCTAAAAATCTTGCTTTTGTCCTTATCATCATATGTCTGAAATTGGATTGTACTACAAATTATTTTCATTTATCTCTCTCTTTTTTGACACTTAGCTGGTTTTCAGAAAGAGCTATGCCTCGGGGCAGCTAGGTGGCACAGGGGATATAGCACTGACCCTGGAGTCAAGAGTACCTGAGTTCAAATCCGGCCTCAGACACTTAATAATTACCTAGCTGTGTGACCCTGAGCAAGTCACTTAACCCTATTGCCTTAAATTAAGGGGAAAAAAGAGCTATGTCTCTGTACTCTTGCCAAACAAAATATTCTCAATATATCACCTATTGTGTCTGGAACATATTCATAACCCTGTCTACCTTTGGCCCCAATTTATACCTATAGAAATTCTTCAAGGTCAAACTCCACTGCTATCCCTTCCAGAGAACTTTCTCTAACATTTGATACTTCACTAGTCAGAAGTGACCTTTGTCTCTTTTTGGTCCCAGACCTATGAATAATCTATTTGGAATCATATATGACAACTACTATGAATAGAAGGGATGTGTTGCTTAAAGATTCCTGGGGGTACTTGGATGTCTTACCTTTGAATTACGGGAAGGGCTAAAACTCAGAAATTTTGTAGTCCAAGGCTAGCCTACCAACTATTATGTAACACTAGCTCTGTTTATGGACTTATCATGTAATATAGCTAGATGGTATGAAGGTAAGAGTTCTAGATTTAAACCCAGGAAGACATTAGTTTAAATCTTTTCTCAGACAGTTGTTGGCTGGGTCACTCTGAACAGGTCACTTAACTTTTCTGAGTCTCAGACTCTTCATCTGTAAAATGTGGAATATAGAAACATGTATCTCACAAAGTTACTTTTAGGATCAAATGGGATATCACTTGTAAGCTTCTTTACAAATCTTAAAGCTCTGTGATAATACAGTCATTATTACTGTTTTGTATCATGTTACCCTGTTAGACTATAATTCTTCATAAAATTAGAGATTATCCCTTAATTAAACTTGGATGTCCCCCAGTACTTAGAATAGTCCAGTGTTTAATAAATTCTTGTTAGATTGAATTGAATTGAATAATATCATCATAGGCTTGATGTTGTCCCCAAGGACAGGCATCACCAGAGTAAGGCAAAAAGTCATCTGTTCTTTTAATCTTGAAGAAGTCCTAGATTTTGAAGGAATATTGACCCTCCTGAGCCCTAAAATCTCTATCTAAAAGGTAACCTCAAGAGCTTAGAGATTAGGCAATTGGAGCAGATCATCAGTTTCTTGGATCAATAGCCCCCATTAACAATTAATTACTAAGAAATATCAGGACTTGATGCTAGGCAGAGGATAAATGTAGGCTAATCTCTAAATTGAACTTGAAGGAAGACGGACAGTAGAGACTTTATTGAATAGCGGCTTCTCTGGCATCCATTACATCAGTCACTCTTTGAGAACAGTTTTTAGTGGAGTAATGAGGTCAAAAACTAGACGAGGATGACTTTGAAAAGAAATGACCGAGAAGGACGTGTAAGCAGTAAACAAGGATGGACTGTTTATCACTGAAAAGCTGAAAAGACACAGGGCAATACCTTGAGGGGTAAAGTGATTATTTTTAAGACTAGCAGAACCCAGAGCAGAAGAGGAAAAAGTCAACTGATGAGGAAAGAGTGACAATTAGAGAGCGGGAATTATAATAGATCAAGCAGCAGAGGGTGAGATCTAGGACATAGGTAGAAGGGCTGTCCTTGACCAGGGAATGGCCACCATAGGAGCTACAAGGGAGACAGGTAAAGATATAGAGGGGCTTTTGTAGACTGGGATGAAGAGACCATAGACCAGCTGGGGTGGATGGCCTAGATTTTTTTTAGAGAAGCAGGGTCATTTGACCTAGGAGTTGGAAATGGCTGAGGGTCTAATGGAAGGATTTGAAACAGTGATGCTGATTGTGATAGTGAATCAATCAGGAAAGCATAAAAAAAGATGGCCATGAAGCAATGAGGGGTCAGCTGAGATCAGATCATCAGAATCTGTAGTGGGTTGAAGATACAGATTTGCTGTTTTTCATTATATGTAGAGGAATTTATTCCACTAAAAAAAAGAAAGAAGTTGTCTTGTTTCTCAGGTTGACTGACTTGTCAATGAATGAATATATAAAAGATATTTTATCAGGAACTTACTGTACACCCAATACTGTGCTAAATGATGGGAATAGAAATAAAAATTACAAAGGCTACCTTTGAGGAACTTAAAATGTTGATCTCCTCTCCTAGCTCTCCATGCTGAGGCAGACTCCTCACCTTGGAAGTTCACTCCTCCTTGACCTCACAATAAAATAACTACATCTAAGGTCTCATCTTCTTATTGTCTTGTGCAATCTTCCTACAACTTTCATTTTAAGGAAAGCATCCAGACCTCCTTTGTTTTCATTTATTTCTGGGCACCATTCTTAACCTTCTGGATTTTATCTATCAATTTAGCACAGTACATCATAAATACTTGTTGACTTCACACTTATAGGAGTGATGGTTTAAGAGGGACATTTTGGGAAGAAAGATACTGGGGGGGGATGTGGCTAGGTGGCATAGTAGATAAAGCACCAGCCCTGGAGTCAGGAGTGCCTGGGTTCAAATCCGGTCTCAGACACTTAATAATTACCTAGCTGTGTGGCCTTGGGCAAGCCACTTAACCCCATTTGCCTTGCAAAAACCTAAAAAAAAAAGATACTGGGAAAGCAAGTTGGGTCACAAGGAAGTAACATGTCATCCAGTAATGACCCAGTTGACTTGATCATGGCTTATAGTTTTAGAACTAGAGAAGGGAGAGCCATCGTTTTCCCCTTCCAACCACCGTCAGCATCAAGAATTAAGATCCAAGTCTAGTCACTTAAACTTTTCTGCATGATGTAAACTACTTGGATGAAGACTAGTTGCATGTTAATTAAAGCTAGCTACAGAGCACATATTGAATCATAATATCAATGACTGGAAAAGGCCTTTGCCAGACTGTTTGTGCCATCTTTTCCTTTGCCCTCAGGAAATCTCACTTCAAATTCAAGTACTGGCACTTATTACTTAAATGACCTTACACAAATTACTTTTTCTCTGAGTTTTCCTCATCTGTAAAGTGAGGAGCCTGAACTAGATGACCGCTGAAGTCCCATTCCAGCTAAATCTATGGATCTTTTATCCTACACCATATTTTTCTTCCTAATCTGTTAATTTGGGTTCACATGAACTTTTTATTACTAATAATGATTACCCTAGAGATTAAAATAGTTTAACTTTTTAAAATGATAGTCTACCATAATCAACATATTTAGGGAAAATATTCCGGAGCAGTCAAAAACTAAAATCATGGAAACTTCACCTTAGAAGAGATGTCAAAGTTGAACCCAACCTGTACTAATGTATGAAGCCCCTCTACAACCCCCCTGAGAGTGACTAACTCTACTAGAACTTTGTCAGGGTAAGAACTTTCTATTTTACAAAGCAATCCATGCTATTTTTAATAGCACAGTTTTTGGAATTTCTTATTTATAATAATCTCTTTCTTTATAACCATCGATCATTGATCTATTATTTTTCTGAAGCCAATGAATAAGTCTCTTCCCCTTTCCATATGACAGTTTGAAAGAAGCTATAATGTCCTCCAGATGGATATAGCTTCTTTCAAACTGTCATAGAAGCTAGCTTTCCTCTTTGCTGGGCTAATTATTCTTTATTCTTTTTTCCTGGTCCTCAGATAATAAGTATTGACTCTCATCAACTTGGTCACCCTCTCATAGTCATACTTAAGCTGTTCTAAAATTTAGAACCCAGGACTGAAAGCAGTACTGCAGACCCAGACTACTCATTGGTTAAATAATCAAAAAGAACATCAATATTCTTCCTATCTAAAACCTGCCTAAGGGGGAAAAAATGAGCTCCAGGAATTTTTCAACACTCCTACTTCGATACTTTAATAGCTCCGTGATCTCATCAACGTAGACACTCATTCCATTTGTACATATCACCATTCATCCACACTTCATCTTAGATGGCTCTTGCTTTGTTCTACCACAGAACTCCTACAAAGAATTCAGCCAAATTACTGAAAGTCTTCCTCTGAGGCTTTTAACGTTTTGTAGGCAAGTGTCAATATGACTTGTGTTATATGACTGACTCAGCTACTTTTCTAGTAGTACATTTTCCTGAAGATATTTTAAAATTTACTTCTTTTTAAATTGCAAGCTCCTTTTAGTAATACACTATTGTCTATTTACACTGACTAAAGTCTGTATGTTGCACTTTGGATCACTCACCATTTTGAGTGGCTACTATTTCTTGAATTGTTGCCACACAGATTATTGGAAGATACACTTTTTTTTTTAGTGAACGGCCTAGAATTGCTGAAAGCATTGCCTAATTTCCTAAATGCAATACAACTGACCTCTTTTTAATGTTCAATTATGGGCCCATCTCATTGCCTGACTAGTTTTTTGTCCAAGATACATATACTGATAAGCTAACTAACTGGGTGTTTTATTGAATCACATATCATAATCTGGATCATGGTGAACTAATGATGGCCTACAGGTCGTGTCTGGTTCACTGCCTTCTTTTGTATGGGCTAAGGAATGATGCTTGTTGTTCTTGAGTTGTTTCGGTCATATCTGACACTTTATGACACCATTTGAAGTTTTCTTGGCAAGCATGCTAGAGTGGTTTACTATTTCCTCCTTCAGTTCATTTTCCAGATGAGAAATAGAGGCAACAGGTTCAATGACTTGCCCAGGATCACATGTGTAGTAAGTGTCAGAGGTCTGATTTGAATACAGGTCTCCTTTCCCTCACTTTTATCTATTGTACCACCTACTTAACCTGCCACCAAGAATAGATAATATTCATAGCTCATTGGCCATACAAAAGCAAGAGGTAGGGCAGATATGATTGCCAAGGACTGGAATTTACTGCATGTTTTCTTCATTTGTAAAAAAAGAAATTGTGCTATATTTTATCTCTTTCAACTCTAAAATTTCAGGATTCCTCTCTGCAAGGTATTCCAAAAACCTTGGTACTGTTTAAGGTATTAAAGTTATTAGAACTTGAAACTGCACTAAGACTTCTGGGACATGATGAATAAATGATGAGGTCACTTTCTCCTCTCTTCTTTCTTATGCTTCCCTTGTTTTAGATGGCAGTGGGATAATGTAGTAGTTATTTGATGGTTTGCTCCTCTGCCCCTCCCCCCACCTCGCTTCCACATCAGTCCTTTTTGCTTTGACTTTTCATAACTGAAGAACTGCCCCTGTAAAAAGTCCCATTTAATTCCCTCAGTTTCATTATCAAAAATCTAGATGGATATCCATCTAGAACATAAGCTATATCTATGCTTATCTGATGGGGAAATAGTGGTGGGTCTAATAACTTATTGCTTCCAGAAATTCATTAAGTTCTTTCATTCATTCATTTGCTAGCTAGAAAAAAATTCTAGGCCCTTCAGGGAAAGAACTTTTTAATTTATCTTCATATTTTAGGATGTAGCATAGTGCTTCTGTACACACTAAGTGCTTAATAAATTCATGATGTATTGAAGTGAGTTTAAAGCACTAACCTAGTACTCTCTGTCTGCAGTATATAGCATCTTTTATGAAACAGAAAAAGGGAGTGAGCTATCAGTTCCTCTAATTCCTCTGGAAAAATCAGAAAGGAAGGAAAAAGAATGTTCTCTTAAGACAGTCACTGTGATATTGGATCAACATTTCCAAAATTAGTGTTTACAAATGAAGAATGTACCATTTCAAAGAAAACCCCCAAAGTCCCATTTTTTGATTCTTTTGCTGGCCTTTCAGAAGGTCTAACGAATGATGTCACTCTTCAGCAAGGAATCTGCCAACACCTGATGGTTGTAAAATCTTGGCTATAATTAAAAACTTAATTGTCAGACTTGTTTCACAGTTTCCTCATGCAAGTCTTAGGAAATGTTCCCTATTTTCCTTTTGCTAAACTCAGCAGTTTTCTTTCTATCCTGGTATCAGTGTGGTAAGAAAAAGTTTGTTTCTTGAATTTTTAATTTAGTTATAAGATTGTGAGTGAGGCTGACTTTTGACATCCAAAGTGTTCAATCAATAAGGCCCCTTCACATCCTAAATTCTATGATATTTCCAGTATGATCCTTTTTAATAGTATGATCCTTAATACTTGAGATTTCAGTAGCTAAAGGATGAAAAGTAAAGTAGGTGAATAGCATTATGAATAGAATGCTGAACCCAGAGTCAAATTCTGGCCTCAGATTTTTACAAGAGTAAACCCCACCAAGTCACTTAACCTCTGTTTACTTCAATTCCCTCATCTGTTTAATGGGAATGAATATTCCCACCTCTCAGGATTGTTGTGACAATCAAACAAAACAACTGAAAATAATTGAAAAGTGCTTATGTTCTTTGCACATAGGAAATGATATATAAACATTAGTTGTTCATTTTGATTGTTGTTACTATTATATTCTCTACCCTAAGCACTTCACCTATGACACTGGCCTCCCCTAAGACCCTCCATTTTCACTGACTGGTCTCCATATCTAGCATCCTTTACCTTCTCAACTCTACCTAATGGCTCCTCTGGCTCCATTCAAGTATCATTTGAATCCTCATCTCTATAGGAAACTATTCTCAAACCTTAATTCTAATGCTTTTCTTCCATGGATTATTTCCTATTTGTCCTGATGGGGGTCATCGCTAGTCATCCTGATCTATATCTTTTCATTGGACCCAGATGAGTCTAGAAGAGAAAGTGAGATGGGTGTCTTTGCTTAGTCCTCCCTCACTGAAATTCAATTCACTTGTGAATCATGGCATCATCTTCCTGATGTCATTGGTCATCTTTGAGAATGAAAGACAAACAGACAAACAACAACATTTGTGCTGTGTAGAATTTGTTTGTATAGAGTTGTTTGTATGTTGTCTCCCCTACAGTTTGTGAGCTCTGTTAGAGCAGAGATTTGTCTTTTACTTTTCTTTTTTTCTTTTTTCTTTTTTTGCAAGGCAAATGGGGTTAAGTGGCTTGCCCAAGGCCAAATGGGGTTAAGTGGCTTGCCCAAGGCCACACAGCTAGGTAATTATTAAGTGTCTGAGACCAGATTTGAACCCAGGTACTCCTGACTCCAGGGCCGGTGCTTTATCCACTGCGCCACCTAGCCGCCCCCTGTCTTTTACTTTTCTTTGTATCTCTAGTGCTTCATAGTAACTTGTATATAATAGGTGCTTAATATATGTTTATTGACTGATCAGAAATGTTTGATTATGGAGTAGGGTCTTCTAAGAGATATTGTTCAAAATCTACTTTGTCTTCTTTTCTCTGGCTTGGTCATCCCAGCCCCCAGTTTATACTTTTCTAAAGTATATACTTTACATTTTCTAAATTATATACTCTAAAGTTTATACTTTTCTAAAAAAATGAATTTGTTGGATAGTCTGAAAATGCTTTTTTATTCTATTTTGAAGCTATCTGAATGTTAATAATTGTTATCACCAGACTTATTTCTAAAAGAAATATTTTCATGTTGCAATGAATCTTCTTACTAGAAATATTATAGAATTTAGGGTGGGAAGGGGCCTTATAGATTATTAAAGTTTCTTTTTAATCTCACTATACAGATGAGAAAACTAAAGCCTAGAGTATATGTCTAATCAGCTTATCTTTAGTTCATCTTTATTTGCCCAAGGTTACACAGAGACTAAATGACAAAATTGGAATGTGAACTGAGGGCTTCTGGCTTCTGACTCCAAGTCTAGTATGCCAGCATCTTTTCATTCAAAATAGGGTTGCTTATATTGTAGGAATATGTTATTTATATAAGTACTCTCTTCACTGATGCAGCTCATAATTCCTCCTGGCTTCCATCAATGGTTTTCATGACTTCTTGTGGCCAAAATAGTCACCCAGTACCAAAATTGTTGTGATGAGAATATTGTTTATAGTATGGGGATGCTTCTTCAAATATTAAGTGAGAAAGGGTATCATTCAAGTATCTCTAATGAGCTTAATATATGATGGTTAATATAGAAATATGTTTTGTATGACTTCATATGTATAATTGATATCATATTGCTTGCTGCCTTCTCAATGGGTGAGGGAAGGACTCAAAAGAAAGAAAGAATTTAGAATTTGAATTTTAAAAAATGAATATTAAAAAGAAATAGTTATTTTTTTAAAAAAGATATTTTTTTAGCTGTATCCTAGACACAGTGCCAAGCACTGGAAATACAAAAAAATGGCAAAAACTCAGTCTTTGTCTTCAAGAAGTGAACATTAAATAGGAGAAGCAACATAAAACACAATGATATACATACAAGACATATACAGAGCAACTGGAAGTTAATCTTAGAGAAAAGACAGGGCTGTATGGCTGGGGTTGGGAACT
Source organism: Macrotis lagotis (assembly GCF_037893015.1). Classification (NCBI taxonomy): domain Eukaryota; kingdom Metazoa; phylum Chordata; class Mammalia; order Peramelemorphia; family Peramelidae; genus Macrotis; species Macrotis lagotis. The sequence continues at coordinate 96,624,720 of NC_133659.1, forward strand.
GGGAAAGAGAAGTAGGCCTTCAGTGGAATATGGGATTTGATCTGAGTCTTTAAGGAAGTCATAGAAACTAAGATAAAATTGAGGAAGGACAGTATTCCAGATTTAGGGGACAGTCATGAAAAGGAATGGAAGAGGGAGACTGGGAGAGACTGGACTAATGTGTTAAAGGAACAACAAGAGACCTGAATGAGAGAATGTATAGAAGAGAGTAAAATTTTGGGGTCATACTCTCTCATTTCTTTTTAATTGTTTTAATTATTTATCATTAGTGGCTTTTCTTATCAAATGACAAAAATACTCTAATAATTATCTTTCACATTGCAGCAAATATTTTTTAAAAAACTAGACAATAGCTAGACAATTCTTAGAGATCAGCTAGTCCAATCCAGTCTTCTTAAAAGTGAAGAAACTGACATCTAGCGAGGATAAGGAATATATGGGGCCATCTGGATAAAAAGTTCTGGTAGGTAGGATTTGAACACAAACTCTGATTTCAAAATGAGTACATATTCTACTCAGGTAGCTAGGAGGCACAATGGATAAAGCACCAGGTCTGGTGTCAGGAAGACTCATTTTCTTGAGTTCAAATCTGGCCTCAGACACACACTAGCTGTGTGACCACGGCAAGTCATATAACCCTCTTTGGCTCAGTTCCTCATCTGAAAAATGAGCTGGAGGAGGAAATAATAAACCACTCCAGTCTCTTTGCCAAGAAAACCCCAAATGGGATCACAAAGAGTTGGATAGACTAAAAAGCAACACATTCTTTCCTCCAGAGAATTTGCATTATAGTTTTATAATTTAATGTATCTAGAACAGTAATAAAGGACTCTTAACACAACGGGTAGACGTTATATGGCTGCCCTATATGGACACATAGTTAAGAGAATTTTGGACTTTTTATTGTGTGCGTTCTGTCAAGGACTAGGACTCTGTCTCATTCATTTTAGAATCCTTATAACCTAACATAGCAACTGGAATACAAGTTTTATAAATGTTAAATGAAATTCAATGAATCATTGGGGAAAACGGAGTCATTATTTTTCAGAAATGGCATTGTTCCATACTATTCTTCTTTAAGGATTGCTCAATATTTTTCTAAAGCATCTTAAGGAGAAGGAGGAAAAGAAATACAGCAAGTTTAATTGTCAGGCCCAACATTAGCAAATCAATGAAACAAGATCCTGCATTCCCAATTTTCAGATCTTAAACCACTGGATTAAACTTCTTGCCAGAGAAAGACAAAGGAAAGAAGCTCAGTACTGGGGGGAGGGGGGAAGGTGAAAGGCAGGTGTGGATTCTATTAATGATTCCTCAGGTTATTTTGTATCCCATTTCTAATGATTTTGCCTTTTGAACGTTCATTTCATTTCTATCAAGAGGCATCAGATAAATAGATAAAATTACCTAACAGACATACATTTGAACTCCTTTTGTATACCAAAGGCTATAATGCCTACCTTGACTTTTGCCAATGGAAGAAGAAATTAGATATTTCTTGATAAAAATAGAAGCATATTGACTTTTCAAATATTGATTAGAAAGAAAGTATGGAAAAAAGAAAAATCAGCCTCAAAGGACAGTTTGATTCTAAGGTTCTGATTTCCATGATGCAGTGTGAATGGGTCTCAGTTCCATCATTAGTGAAATGAGAGGGAATGGACTAAAATTTCTGACAGTTTCCCATGTTTCTTTTCCTTTTGTCTATTTTATCAGTCACTAAAAGTGAATTTTCTTTGCAGAGGTGGTTAACTTTGGACATGAAGTTTTGCTGAACTGTTTTTTTCTACTTCTGTTCTTTTTTTTGGTTGTTGTATATAATAAGACTCTCTGGAAATCAGAGAGCAGAGAGCTAAATTTAGAGATGAAGATTATATAAAAACAAACTATTTTTAAAAAAATTTAAATATTCCCTCATAATTTGGCTTAGAACTGAGTTCATATTCTGAATCTGCCTCTGAAACAATTGCACATCTTACTCAGCTCTTGTTCTATAACATAATATTTTTACCAAAAATATTTGGTTGGGGAAGTAGGGATCAGATTCTTTATTTGTAAACACAAACGTAAAATAGTGATGCTAAGTTGTATAACATTTGTTTTGGTGGTTCTCAGATGAGGCAAAGAGCTGGAGATCTCTTCTCTGCTTTATTGCTCTTATTCAAATAACTTGGAAACCTTTGCCATCTGATCCTATACAGTGTATCATCACTAATTCCCCTTGCAAGGATATGGTTCAAAATTTTCAAGAACTCCACTGGTTTATATACAGGTTAAAGAAAAGAAACTCCTAAAGGAATTCATCTAGCTTTTTTTTTTAGTCCTGCCTTGAGTGGAATTTCCAGAAAATGGTTAACATCATTATTTCCCTTCATTGTGATTCCTCTGTCTTCAGTTAACTTGGCAAAAGATATTAAGCCTTGTTTAATTCTCAACTAGTAGCCTCTGTTACCTTCCTAGAAGATAGCATCCAGTGTCCTTTTCTGAAACTTTCTGACAGAGGGATTCCAAATAAAGACCAATCTTATCATACCTGTAGTAGATAATGTAGAGCTTTCAGTGATCTTGTCTTGGCCAAGCAACTGACTCTCTTCTTCCAGCTCAAAAGTTCTCCTTCATAAAGGACCCTACTCTATATTTCTCCTTTGTGTTTGAATTCTGTGAACTTTTGATGTCTTAAGAGCATACTCACTGGCTGGGAAAGCACTGCATCTGACCGAAACACAGGATGATTGTGACAATGTGATATCTTCCTGACTCATCCCTACCCTATCAGCGTCTTTTTTTCCTGCATTAGTATTTCTGATTGTTTTAGAGGATCCTCAGCCCAAAGTTCCACAATTTTCCTTTTACTTGTCTCTTTGGGCTTCCTTAGATCTCTCTGGGAATTATGGGGTGATGTTAATCAAATGTCTTAGAGCTGCTTTTTCATTATTCAGAACAGGAAGATTAATAGGGTGGGGGGGGAGACTGGTAGAACCAACCAGTCTTCTAGCAATGCTATTCTAGTGAAAGAAAAGAAAATTTTACTACTTTTTGCTATACTTAGTAGCAAGGTTCTTCTTGCTTTATAGGATAAACTTGCTTCTGAAAAACATACCCCAAGTGCATTGGGATTGTTATATAATTAGATTTTGTTAAATAAAATTTAAATTAACCTATTAAAACTGAAAAATCATATAATAAAAAATACAATGTTAGAGCTGAAAAGACCTTGGGTTCATTTATTTTAAAGATTCTCTCTCTCTCTCTCTCTCTCTCTCTCTCTCTCTCTGTGTGTGTGTGTGTGTGTGTGTGTGTGTGTGTGTGTGTGTGATATCCCTTGGCAGCCTGGTGAAATCTGGGGGTCCCTTAGAATAGTTTGAGTGCATGAAATAAAATACATAGGATTACAAAGAACACTTATTCTTGTTGACATAAAAATGATTTGTTTTTCCCATTCAAGTCCATAGCTTGAAATCTAAGCATGGACCCCAGGTTAAGTATGCCTGACCTACTGAAGCCACTTCCTTTGAAGATGAAGAAGCAAAAGTTCTACTGTACAGATAATTGCCCTGGATCAATTTGGAAACTAATTAGTGACAAGGCCAGGATTAGGAAATTACTAGGCAGTCAAGATTAGGATCTGGTCTCCAGACCTCTAGTGCTCTTGCCTCTGCTCCATAAATAGTATTAGAATCTGTAAGAAAGATTATGAAAAAGAAATTATGATGGTTTTCCTTTGTGTTTTGAGGAATCCATCTCAATTTTTTTCCTCATACTTTATTGGTAAATGTATGTTTGAGGAGAACAGAGGACAGACATAATGACTTTCTAGACATGAGAGCAAGACCCAGAAAAAGTCACGATTCTCTCTCTCTCTCTCTCTCTCTCTCTCTCTCTCTCTCTCTCTCTCTCTCTCTCTCCCTCCCTCCCTCCCTCCCTCCCTCCCTCTCTCTCCTTCCTGTCCTCCTTTTCCCCCTTTTCTTTTTCTCCTTTATCTTTTCTTGGCCCCTACAATAATCATTTTAATCCACTATCCTCCCACTACCTCCCCAAGAAGCATGATCCTGACCATTCTAAGAATATGTTCCTTCAGCTGCTTTTGGCATCTATATACCAGATATACATACATACATACATACATACATACATATATATATATATATATACATATATACATATGTGTGTGTGTGTGTGTGTGTGTGTGTGTGTGTGTGTGTGTGTAGTTAATACCAGAAACAATAGTATCACAACTCCAGGAGAAGGCTCTTAAATCAGGGATATTTTTATCACTTTCACTTTTCCTCTTTCCCATTTTTTTCTTAGTTGAAAGAAGTGTAGGGTAGTTTACTGCAAGTTTACTGAAATTAGAAGAGATTTAAAAACTTTTTTTGCTATTTATAGCTGAGCTACAACCTCAGTTCCCCCTATTTGAAAAATGTGAAGGTTAGACTAAGTGATGTCTAAGTTCCCTTTCAGCACTGGCTCCTGTTGTCCCTGAACTTTTGTTGTGACACTTTTTTTGTGCCCTATCTTCCCTTAATCCAGAGATGTATCTGCAAATAAATAGCATGTTTCACATTTTTAATTTTCCAGGCGGTAGGCACTTCTATTCCAGGAGTATTACCATACTGACTAATAGCAATAAAGTCAGAGGGAATTATAGTGGATTTCCATTCCCAGGGTAAGGGTAGCAAATCCCCATGAATTCTTCAATACTATATATACATATATATGTACATGTACATGTACATATACATGTACATATACATATACATATGGTAGTGAAGCCCTTATTCTTAAAGTTCAAATTTAAAGTTTAAAGTTTTAAATTAATTTCTCTTATTTTTTGATATTTAGAATTTCTAAATCTTGGATTTCCATTGGGAGGTAAATTGATTGGATTATAATATAATAACAATTGAATGAATAGAAAAAATTACAAGTAATTTTTCCTGTAGTGTTTCATAGAATCCTAGAGCTGGAAGAAGTCCCAATTGGGACATTTAGTTTTTGCTCAGTGGTTGAATCCCTACCAACATTTCTAGTTTTCATTGGACTTTCTGCTTGAATCCCTCCAGAACTTTATTTTCTATGCTTTGGAATTCTTTCCTAATCAATATTCTAATTGAGTAACCCTTACCTAAAATATATCATAAAATAAACAAGAAACTTTCAGTCTTTTTAAATTGAAGTATATCAATAATCCATTTTAATATGACTCTATAATAATGGAGGGATATAATGATTTCAAAAATAATTTAATTTAACTTGTGATATAATTTAATTTGTATGTGTTTATTTGTCTTTGCCTGATGTTCTGAGAATTTACAGAGTTTTAGGCAAAATAATGAAGTTAGTGTTAAGTCCCTGACTCAGGAGAAATGCCAAACTCTTCAGATTCCTTCTATGGCCTCCCTGTTCTTTCCTTTGGTGAGCAGGAAGAAAATCATCACTGATCAGAATTCTGCAAAGGGGCAGCCTGTCCTCAATTTTCTATAAGAGCATAGAGTAAAAAAAAGGACAATGTGACTTCACTGATTTAATTTTTTAAAAATTTAATTTTTAATATATTTTTTGGCTTTTACTTTGACTTCATTTTAAAATATACTCCTCCCCCTAGCTTTTCAAGGAATCATTTCTTAATAACAGAGAATAAACATAAAAGAGAATAAAAACAAGTCAGTTCAACAAAATTAATCAATTTGTTGACCAAGTATGACAGTATAAACAGGGTTCTATATCCATAGCCTCCCTTCTCTGCAAAGAAAAAAGTGATACATTTTTTTCCTTTCTTCATCTGAACCCTACTTGATCATTATAATTGTACAACTGACTGACTTAGTCTTAATGATGAGGCCATGCTATTACATTATGGATTGAATTTGCAAATTTTTCCAAATTCAAATTGGGCTGGATTGCAGTGTGCATCTCTGTGTATATATGCCATACAGAAATAAAGAATTCATAATTGTCGTATTTTCTCACTATTTTCATATTGTGTTAATTTATTTACCACCTCCTACACAGAGAACATATATTATAAATCATAAGGGTGGTTGGTGATTTATAATAAATGACAGACCACTTCCCCCTTAACACAGTGATTTCTCATGCATAACTTTATTATTAATCCTTTAAAATCAAACAACTCTAGCTAAGCAAAGTGAGGGCAAAAATAATATGCAAAAATATTAACATCCATGAGTACAACAGTCAAACTATGAAATATCTTGATGGCTCTGTTAGCCTGATGCTTTATTTCCTTATGAGGACAAATAGGTTTTTCAGGAAGATTTTGGACATGAAGGTGATTTTCTTTCAATCTTATGAAAAACATCCTTTATTTCTGTGGCCAATAGAAGAAAGATCTTTCTCTCATCAGAAAATAAGATGCTTCTCCAAGGCAAAACACAAGAAAAGAGCTTAGTCTCTGGAGATAAAAGACCTTAATTCATATTCTACCTGTAACATTATCTGTGTCACCTTGGAAAAATCACTCCATTTCCTTGGACCCCAGTTTCCTCATCTATAAAATGAGGTTACATTAAATGGCCTCCATTTTTCCTTGTCAATGCTATATTTTTGATCAAGTTCTTGTGAAAGGTTCTTCATTGACTGTAGGTTTGTTTTTATCCTAGTAAGTATGAAGAATAGGATGATCAGGAAATTACCTATAAGATACCATCTTTAGCAATGAAAACCAATTCACAAAATAAACAAACCTTGGAAGGGCATGGGTGGGGAGAAGGTAGAGCCAACATAGATGAAGTGTATGAAAACACTTTCCCCAAGTATTTCCCCATGTACTCAGAGACTTCATAGAAAATTCCCAATTTTGGAAAATCTTTTCATAGATACAAGTATATCACATGTTTAAAGAACTGGGAACACAACCAAGAGAACAATGTACGCATTAACAACATTGCGAGATGATCAACCATGATGGAAGCAGTTCCCTCTAAGAAATATTAGACTGGCTATGAACAATTTTATCCCAATCCAGAAGAAAAACAAAGCAAAAAACAAAAGCAAAAAACAACCCTTCAGAATATGATGAACACTTTATAAAAATTATCTCTTAAGTATCTCTTTCCCTTAATTATAATTGCTCTTGCTGAAAATGATTAATCTGTAAACATGTTTATCAAAAATATGTATCTACAATGCTACCTTGATTGTTCACCACTGAGGGGAGTGGTGTGGGAAGGGAGGGTGTAAATAAATTTTGTAACTTAAAAATATACTTGTGCATATGGATAAAAAAATAAAAAGAAGGAAGGAAGGAAGGAAGGAAGGAAGGAAAGAAAAGAAAGAAAGAAAGAAAGAAAGAAAGAAAGAAAGAAAGAAAGAAAGAAAGAAAGAAAGAAAGAAAGAAAGAAAGAAAGAAAGAAAGAAAGAGAGAGAGCTGGAAGCACCACAGCATTCAGTGACTTGACACTGGTCTTATGGTTACTAGCTTCCAGGGTCACCTGCTTCAGGTTTTGAACTTGTCTTCTTGACTGTCCAAACCTACACCTTGTACACTAGGCACACTTAAATTCCATATATATATATATATATATATATATATATATATATATATACACATACATATATATGTATATTCATGCGCACACATATCTCACTACATTTTTCCAGGAAAAAGGGTTATTCCAGGAAAAAAGGGTTATTCTGATTGATGATGCAATGCTACCAGGATTTGAACCAAACATACAGGAAATGAAGTTCAGATTGAATCTGCTGTATTTTATGCCTCCCCCAAGAAGCTTATGAGAGCATCACTGGCTACATTAACTCCTTTTATTCATAAGATAGAATTGAGTTAGTCAGTAAGTAGACTGGAATACTTAGTTGACATAGCGTTAACCAAATCCCTGAAAGCCTGAAGTATAAATGCCATCTCTTGTGTATTTTAATATATTTAATGAGTTTTGACCAGAGATTTTATTAGACTGCATACAGTTATAGTACCTAATTGCATGGTAGAACAGAAAATTTCTGTTTGCATACATGATGCGTATTTAAAGAAACCACCTAATTAAGTAATTACATAGAAAGTGTTGGAGTCAGTCCAGATTTTCTGATAAATAATACAGCATACATGTTTTACCAGAGGGGAGGGGGAAAAGGTAATTACACATTTATCTGAGAGGCAATCTTTCTGTATTATAAATAAACTGTGTCTGAGTACATTGCATGAAACATCTTTTGTGAATGAGCTACATGAGTTAAAAAGTAGATAAATCTTGATCATGAACATCAAGTACCACATCAAAGCAAAGACTTTCTAAGGAAGGGGTTAGAAATTCTTTTCTATATGGAAAGGAACAACATCAGGAAAATGAGGGAGTTGGAGTAGTCTCTGAGGTCTATTTCAGTTCAAAATCCAAAGAGACTATGAACTTATATAAGTTGGAGTTCAAGCCTGTATCATTTGCATAAGACTTTCCTCATTAGTGGAGAAGATCAAGACTCAACATCACAGAATTAGAGTGAGTTTGGAAGAAGAGATAGCTTTTTGCTTCCTGCTTTGAGAGAGGACAGGTATAGTTCCAGACTCTCTTTAGGGAGAATTAACATAAAGAAAGGAAACAGATATTGGGAAAACATATATGGAGGAGAACTCAGGTGTCCAGGTGTCCAGGTGAAATCAGTGTCTGGCTGTCTATTTTATAGTTCAATAATTCTAATATAGCAAGGATTTACCACTCTTTCTGAGCTCTTGCCTCTCAAAAATATGTACATGCTCAATGTCAATCCAGGACATATATGATCATGTGGTGATATTAAAAATTCCCAACTGTAGTCATGAGATGACTGCAAGTACTCTTCCATCTATCCCTTCTTTTGGCTAATAAACCATTAAAATGACATTACTCAAATAGGGGTCATTGTTTAGGATAAAGATTCCTTCCCAGGTGATCATTTGGAGCATCAGTGATTCTAGGGTGAGTATGACAATATAGGCAACAGTGTGATGTATAGTTTCCTGATATTGTGAATCCTTGAAATAAATATTGTCTAAAATCGAATGCTTTCATAATTACTGGATACACTTGTAGGCTAGATATAAATTCTGCCTCATCCTTGCAGAGATAAGCAGAGATACCCCTATATAGCAGCACTGAAATAGAGACACATATAGAGACCCATATAGAGTAGGGAAGAGAAGAAAGTGGGAATAAGTACAGAGTAGATGCATAAACACCTTTAATAGCCTACAGATTTAACTATTTCTCTGATTCTTTCTCATTCCAAATATTTTTATTTACTTTGTAAATGTAATTGATTAATTAATGATCTAGAAGGAGACATAAAAATAGAAACAGAAACAGAACCTGACAGAAAAAGGCTGGCTTAACAAGTACAGATCACTTTCTAGACAAAAAGAATGAGAAATAATTAGAGAAAAAAGAAAGATCCAGGACATACCAAAAGATAGCATTTGTCAGTGAGGGATTCCCTGCCCCAGGATTGTGTCAAAATGAATCAATAATGATGATAGGGAATTGGGCAGTATGCTTCAAAAAGCTCAAAGATAAGGACTCACTATTGACCCTGGGAGTAAGAAATCTCAGAATTTATTCACAAGTCTATAAAGTTCATCACAGGTCCTGAAAAGTTATAGCAGTTTCGCGGATTAAACTTTTTTTTCTGGAGAGAAAGTAAGTTACTTAAGGACAGTTTGAAGAACAAAGGTTTAGATGAGAATGCCTGAAGAACAGAAAGAAAAACTGCCATAAGAAGTGACTGGGCTCAGACTGCAGCAAATGAGTTCAGTCTGAAGGTGAATGTAGGCCTAAATTTTATAGTCTTGCTCATTTCCTATGCAGGGAGGAGTCAGGGAAAAGCAGATGAAAGGGAGACCCCACTCCCCTCTACATGACTGGGGTCAGGGACCCACTTTGGAAGATTAGAGGAAGGGTAGAGGAATGAACTGAGCTTGTTCTTATCTTGTCGAATTTACATCTAACAATGAAGTTACCTTAAACAATTTGAGGAAATCAGCATCTAATGGAAATCCTCAGAAAATATCAGACAGTCACAATTAATATTTTCTTAGTAGTAAAAAACTAGATAGAGATTTCTCCTTCAACAGTAGGAAATGAACCCCCCTGTCTAATGCAGCCTGAATCCAATGGTTGCAGTAAAGTGTAGGGGTTGTTTGCCTTTTCTCCCTCCTCTTCATTATCAGGTATGTAGTTTAAGAAGGACAACCTTTGAAAACATCACTTGAGGAATACAGAGGGTTGACTGGAACTTCAAATATGTCTCTCTTCCCTCAGTTGTAGTGGGCACAGAAAAGGAACTCCAGGTTCACTGACCGAAGAGGCAGTGCTGTTGGAACCTTGGGATACGACAGAATGACACCTTTTGGGAGGGGGGTGGGCCCTTCATCTCAGAGGTATGATTACCATCATAGTCCTTCTGTGTCCTTCCAGGCCTTCAGCTTTTCCAGGGACTTCAAACTCATTTCAATTTTTTGAACATCTGAATTGTGAATGACCTTTAGATACAGAAGAAACATTAAAAAAGATTACAAGACCTAAATTCTCAGAACAGCAACCCTCTAACATCCCCTTTCTTGAAAACTGCTAAGCTGCTGGAATTTTGCCAGAGTGCTACCAAAGCTAGGAACATGAATAAGTCATAAATATGGACATCTTTTCTTCTTCCTTTGTTTGAGCTCCTAGGGGGAAAGAGAGTATCAATTATTATTATGGTATTTACATTTCTCTATTTTCATCTTTCTCCCCACTTTTCATTTCCTTTCAACCTCTTTCCTTTTATGTAATATCTACCCTTTAGCTCTTCATTCCTTTCATGCTTTGTTTTCTTTACCATTTCCCCAGTCAAGCCTTTGTTTCTATTTACTTCTTCTTGTTCTAGCATTTACCCCAACCTCATCAATTAAAGTTATTTCCTTTTAAAAGGAAAAGAAATATCTCAAAATGTGTGTCCTGGGTCAGCCTCCTCTACAATTTTATCCCTGAAAATTTTGCCTTATTTTCCATCCCTTTTGCTTTGTTCTTCACTTTATATGCCCCATATCCTCTCTTCCTCCTCCTCCTCCTCCTCAGTGCCTTCTCTATCTCCTTTCAGTCTCTAGACCACATGATTTTTTAAACTACTTGTAATGATTGTCCCAAGATTTATCCTTGGCTTTGATTGTGTTTGGATTAAGATGAAAAGAATTTCAATAATTGATCGATAAATACTTATGAGAAGAATTTCAATAATCAATCATTAAACATTTATTGAGTACTCACTATGTGCCAGACACTGGGCTAAGTGCTGGAGAGTTAGAAAGAGGCGAAAGACAGTCTCTGACCTCCAGGAGCTTACAGTCTAATGGAGAATATAACATACAAATATATATTTACATATATACATATATGTGTGTATATATATATATATATATATACACAAATAAAGCTATTAAATAGGAAATAATTGATAGTTGGAAGGCCTTAAAATAAAGAAAGGTTGGAGTCTTGCAGGTTGCACAAAATCATTTGGTTTGGCCCTGCCAGAGTAACTGAGGTGGGACTTGAAATTCAATAAATCTAGGAGTTTTTTAGTTTGAAACATAGAAAGAGAGCCTGAGTTTTTTAGCAGTAAATTAATTAAATGTTTGACCAAACATAACAGGTTAATTTTTTTAGTTTTTTTTTTTTTTGCAAGGCAATGGAGTTAAGTGACTTGCCCAAGACCACACAGCTAGGTAATTATTAAGTGTCTAAGGTTGGATTTGAACCCAGGTACTCCTGACTCCAGGGCCGGTGCTCTATCCATTGCACCACTCACCACCCCCACATTAATTTTTAAGTTGATAATTTTGTATGGCCTGTGAATGATGTTATAAATATACAAATAGCCCTTGGAAGATACAAGGTTCCCTACCCTTGCTGTAGCAGATAGGATTTTGGTTGGAAATTAAAGGAATTTAAGGAAGTTGAATGGAGTAGGCAAAGCTGGGGAAGTCAGAGTAAATGCTTGGAGTCAAGAAATAGAATTCATGGAATCAAGCATAAACATACTCTATAAAACTCAATTCATTTGCTTCAATTAAATTCTATTCACCATGTCTTAAGAGTTTACTATATTACAGGGAGTTTTGTTGAGTACCAGATATACAAAGGAAAGAAATAGATGTTTATTAAGTACTTAATATTTGTCAGTATGCTGTTACAAATATTCTGTATTTGATGTTCATAACCTTGAGAGTTATTGCTATTATTAATCCCCTTCTACAGTTGAAAAAACGGAGGCAGATGGAGGTTAAGTGACTTATTCAGAGTCACATAGTTTGATTTTGAGACTTGATTTGAATATAAGGTTTTCCTAATTCTAGGCTACATATATATATATTTCTAGGTGTTATATCCACTACTCCCACCAGCTGCCTCTAAGAACCTGCAATGAGATTTATTGAAAGCCTCTTCTTTGCTCAAGTCAATGAGCTGGGGTGGCAGTATGAACATGGATAAGTAAGGTATGATACCTATTCATATGGAATTAATAATCTAGCAACAGCTAGATGAGGCACATACAGGAATGTAATTTCTGCTGCCTTCAGGATGGGTATTCCCTCAAAAGATGGAGGTCACAATCATTCCATCTTGACTCAGAGAGCAACCTGATGATGGACTTTTCCACTTTACCTACACCATTCCTCACATGAAATGCATACACTTTTTCATTGGTCTTTATGCAGGCACTTGATAAGTGACTGACTGATTGAAAGTGCAGGTAAGTTCTGAGAAGGAAGAAAATCTATATTTTTTTTTTGTGGATTCTCAATATCCTGTTGGTGGGGCAGCTAGGTGGTGCAGTGGATAGAGCACCGGCCTTGGAGTCAGGAGTACCTGGGTTCAAATCCGGTCACAGACACTTAATAATTACCTAGCTGTGTGGCCTTGGGCAAGCCACTTAACCCCATTTGCCTTGCAAAAAAAAAAGATTTAAAAAAAAATCCTGTTGGTGCCCCCTTTTGTGTTTTGATATTCACTGGGGCAATATGTTGGATCTGTGGATAGAGTAAAGGACTAAGAATCGGGATGGCTTGAATTTGAATCCTGCTTTAGTCACTACTAGCTCTATGATCCAGGCAAGTCACTTAATTAATTAATCTATCCTGTTTCTTCATCTTACATATAGAATCAATAGCAACTACTTTACAAGATTGCTGTAAAATGAATAATTATGAAGATCCACTGAGGTAATATTTATAAGGTACTTTGCAAATCTTAAAGTGCTAGCTATTATTATTATTCTTCTTCACATTTGTAACTCTATTTCTGAGAAATAAAGATGTCTTAACTGTCAGATTCTTTTTTAAAAATAACAGTAGCTAACTTTATATTACTTTAAGTTTTGTATGTCACTTTAGTAAAGAGACCACAACAATCCTGTGAGTTAGGTGCTGCTATTATTAATATTATTATTATTATTAATTTATTTGTCTTGGCAATGATGAAACTAGAGCTAAAAGAGTTTAAGGGACTTGGGCCACATGGCAAATAAGTTTTAAAAGTACAACTTACCATGTATAGAATAAGATTGTGAGAGTCGGGGGAAAGGAGAAGGGAATTTTAGAGGAATGGATAAAATAAAGACTAAGAGGATGAGGGGGAAAAGATAAAGTAGCAGAGAGAGGGTCAAAAGAGAGAGAGAAGAAAAATAGTAAAAATAAGATGGAGCAAAATTCACAAATAATTAGGACTTTGTCAGATCTATAAGAATACAATTTGTTGCCTAACTGGTAAATTTCCAAAGGATATGAACAGGCAGTTTTCAAATGAAGAAATAAAAAAAATTGTCATATCAAAATGCTCTAAATCATTAATGTTAGAGAAATTCAGATTGAAACAACCTTGGGATATAATTTTATACCTATAGGATTTATTAAAATGATAGAAAGTAGAAAGTGACAAATTTTGTTTGCAGAAAATTTGTTCCACTAATTCATTTTTTGTGAAATTGTAAAATGATCCAACCATTTTGGAGAGCAAACTGGAATTATGCCCAAAGAATTACTAAACTGCATCTACCCTTTGGACATAATAAAGAGAATACCACATACAGTAGCAGCAATATTGTTTTAAGAAAGACTTTGAGTGAATAACTTATTTTGTCTATTAAACAAATTAACTATAAAGGACATATGAAGAAAGATAGTATCTGCACCCAGAGAAAAAGCTGATAAATAGAAGTATGTACAGAATAATTTAACATATATGTACATGTATTGTATTTATATATATGTGTGTGTGTGTGAATGTGTGTATGTGCATGTATATATGAGTATAGACACATATATCTATTGTGTCTAGTGGTAGCCACCTCTGGAGTGGAAGAGGAAAGAAATTTTTAAAAAATTGTGCAAAAATTTTGTTGTACATTTGAAAGAAATAGCACATTGTGCACAACAGATTTGCAGTTTCTTTTACAATCATTTTTATTGTACTGTGTTATAGAAATGTTTATTTTATTCCATAAATTAAAAATAAAATTTAAAGAAGACATTTTACTCCTCCTGACTTTAGTTCCAATATTCTTTCTACTATACCAATTCCCTCCCTTTTATGGAATTTTTTTTCTTTAAAATAAATAGATAAATCCCTTTTCATATGAATAATTTAAAATCCCACAAAATGATCACATGTATTAGACTTCACACTAATCGAAATTATAATTACATAAAATGTGGCTGTTGGTTCCAATTCAATGGAAACGTACAGTTCAGATTCAAATAACACAACTACTTCTTATTCACTCTGATTGAGACCTAGGATAAATATCAAATGTGCTCTGTAATACAGTCATTATATTTCTTTACTTCTAGAAGAGAACCTAAACAGTGTCTCTGTTAACTATGTCTGAAGTAAAGTTTGTCTTTGTGAGGAGGGTACAAATCTGTCTTTTTAAATGTGTAGCTCTGTCTGGGAGGGGTCCAGTATTTATTGCCATGTTCCCAATTAACCCCGGGATTTTGTGACATCCCTCATGCCTGCCAAACAGATTATGACTTACTAGTGGAATGAAGGTCTGCCAAAGCCAATATCTTAAATAACAAACTTTTGTTGGTCCAGAGGTGGAAGCCATCTTTTCCAGCAAATGGCATATTTTTATAAAACTTGGTCATGGGAATATATACTTACTTAAAAAGATGCATGCTTTAGGCCTCACAACTCTTCCCTCATATTTCTGACTCATAACCATCATCAAAAGTACATCTTAGGTAAATATGTTTGTTTGAAAACAGATTGTTATTAGGCAAAATGGTCTATTTTCCTAGCACCTGAATTTAAAACAAATATTCTCAAGACAGAGTGTTCATTAATCATTCAATAAATATTTATTGAATGCTTACTGTATGAAAGGCACTGTACTAATGGTAAAAGAGAGACATATAGTATGATAGTCTGCCCTCAGGGAGCTTATAGGCCAAATGGATTAACAAAATGTTCTCAAGATAAATAACAATACTAGGTACTGTAGATCAATGACAAAATGAATGGCATAGATGTATCCATAATGGCGCAAAGAAGGATTACATCATTTTGTTCAGCACCATCAAGAAAAGTTTTTCTGGAGGAAGCAAAACTTAAGTGATGTTTCAAAAAATGATAGAAGTTATAATGTAATAGTCTTATAATAACTATATGAAGTGACTATTATAGGTATTATTTACATTTTACAAAAGTGTCAGAGCTGGAAATTAGTTTCATACTAAGAGTTCACCCATAAAGACCAGATCATGTCACCTGTCTTCAGAAAAGAGGACAAAGAATCTAAGAAGGGGAACAGATTGAATAGAGGCACAGAAGTGTTATGGAACAAAATATGAGTAGGTTGTGCTAGACAAACTGAATGTTTTATGTTTGGTTCATCCTTCAATTGGATAGCTAGGTGATGCAATGGATGAGTGCTGGACCTGGAGCAAGGAGGACCTGAATTCAAATTTGACCTCAAGACATTCATTAGCTATGGGACCTGGAGCAAATTACTCAGTTTTCTCACCTGTAAATTGAGCTAGAGAAGACAATGGCAAATCACTCCAATATCTTTGCCAAAAAAAATTCAAATTAAATCAAAAAGAGTTAGACATGACTGAAAATAAGTGAATAACATCATTCAATAGTTTTCATCTGTTGGGGATGGGGGGGACATGGATGATATAACAGTATTTTTTTTTCATGGTGCTTAGATACTGTGAAGTCAAAGGTGACATCCAGCAGGCTGCCCTTTCTCTCCCTCTTCTCCTACCCAGGATACTCCTTAGTTGTGCTTGGGAGGATCTAGTCAAATTTGACAAAAAACACTCCAGTGTACCTAGTTACGGTCCTGGATCTTTCCATCCTCTCTACTGTTGAATCCTTATGCTCTCTAGACCTTTCCATTAGCCCTGGAGTTGAACCTTCCTACATATGTGTTTCCCCCAATTATAATGTTCCTTTTTTTTAGTTTTTTTTTTTTGCAAGGCAATGGGGTTAGATGACTTTCCCAAAGTCACACAGCTAGGTAATTACTAAGTATCTAAGGTTGTATTTGAGCTCAGGTACTCCTGACTCCAGGACCAGTGCTCTGTCCACTGAGCCACCTAGCTGCTCCTATAATATGTTTCTTTTTGTTTTTTTTGGCAAGGCAATGGGGTTGGCTTGCCCAAGGCCACACAGCTAGGTAATTATTAATTGTCTGAGGCCGGATTTGAACTCAGGTACTCCTGACTCCAGGGCCGGTGCTCTATCCACTGTGCCACCTATCCGCTTCTTATAATATGTTTCTTAATAAAATTTAAAGGATTCCCTACAGAAGGTAAAATCCCCCCCCATTGTAGATAATATTTTGTGAACTACACAAGCCATACAACATTGCAGATCCTTATAAATGAGACTGAACATAACTTGAAAGAGTTTGGTCCAGTTCTGCACATTGGTAAAAACTAAATGGATGAAAAATACAGACTGGCAAAAGGATAGATTTCATCGGTCTATATATTTCTTTTCTTTTTTTGGCAACAGATGAGTTGGGCTTTAAATGAAACAGAAGGAAAAGGGTTGAATTGCCTCTGGAAAATTGCAAAATTGTTTTAATTTCCCCTCAAATCTTTAATGAAAGTCCCCATAGTCCTTTATGAAAAAAGGGCATATCTTGTTAATGTCAGGATTCTTTTGGTGAAGTTTTTATGACTGTGAGTCATGAAATATTATAATCTCCATAGGACTGAGGTTGAGGATTACCCACAGGAGAATGGAGAGTTGAAGATCCTCCTATTGTCCAGGGAAGGACTGCATTTACTCAGTTTGATATATTAGTACAACTGTTTATGACAATATTTATGATCAAATGAGATAATGTGCAGTACTTTGTAAATTCTAAAATGTGTTTCATTTAATTTAATTCAATTAGCATTCATTAAGCATCTACTAAGGGCAAGACAAGGGCAGCTAGGTGATAGAGTAGGCAGAGTGCTGGGTTTGAAAACAGGAAGACTCCTCTTCCTAATTCAAATCCATCCTCACATATTTTCTAGCTGTGTGACCCTGGACAAGGCACTTAACTCTGTTTGCCATAGTTCCTCAAACATAAAATGAGCTGAAAAAGGAGATGGTAAACCACTCCAAGAAGATTGCAAAGAGTTGGACATGACTGAACAGCAAATGGTTAAGGCACTAGTGAAACAAAAACAAATCTAAAATATTCTATGTTACAGTCTACTGGAGTCATACAATGTATACAAACAAGTCAATAAAAATACATGCAAAGTAATTTTAAGAGGGAGGGAAAATTAAGGAAGCATAAGAAAGAAACCTTGTGGGTTGGCACCAAGGCACCAAAGTTGTGCTTAGAAGAAAACCTGAGATTCTAAAAGGTTGAGATTTGAAGGGAGTATAGTCCAGACATGATGGTCCATTGGTTTGAAGACTGAGAGGGTATAAATAGGATATTATATTATTAAGAAGAAATCAGGTAATTTTGATGGTGATGGAGAAATTGTGTATGTAAGTTGATATTTTATATTCAGAATCCTATGTAGGGGCTTAACCTATTTTTTGTGTTAAGGACCAAATCTCTTCGACAGACTGGTGAACCCTACAGCTCCCTTCTTAAAATAATGTTTTTAAATGTATAAAATAAAGCACACAGGATTACAACAGAAACCAATTATATTTAAATATGCATTTCAAAACATTAATAAAATTCACAGATTCTAGTTTAAGAACTCCTACCTAGATTTTGATGTACTTTACATTGTTTAGGTAAAAAGTGGGTATTAGAAGTCATCTGCTTCTAACACATTCTCATTATAAACAACAACAAACAAAATCTGAGTCCCAGAAAGTTTAAGTGATAGGTCCATAATCATATGGAAGAGAGAAATCAGGGTCTCTTCATGGAATCAAACTGCTTCTCAAAGCAAAACATACAGGTTTGACTTGGTTCAGAATGTGAGTCTCTCCCATGGAGCTTTTTGATAGTGACAGAATTTGGGAAGGACTTTCAGGGGTTGGGGGGAAGTAAAAAAGAAAGAAAATTCCTAACCCTGAATATCATAAGAATATACTACATAATCACTGAAGGGAAGGCACAGATTTAAATGTAAGAGGAATGCATGGTGTTATTTTATTCTGTACACCTGAAATCTGTTTTCCCAAGAAAGGTAGTCAGTCACCCAGCTATGATTTATGGCTAATGCAGTTGCAAAACTGGAAGGAAGTAACCAGAATATCCTGCTGTGCTTGCCAAGATGAGGGCCTGGAGAATGTGTCATCTTGGTGACTGGATCTGCTGAAGGGGTTGATCTGACTTGCACCAACAATTTTTAGAAAATGTTCTCAGTTTGAATGTTCCTAAAACAGCTTACCTCCCAATCAGGTCAGGGCTGCTATTTCCTCTTGCGTTGTTCTCTTTTCCCTCCTCAGGTTGCACATCACTAAGATTCAGACGGGGGAATCATATAAACACATGCACAAAGTTGCAGGACTAGTTTGTGCCAACATGCTAAATATCTCCATCAAGATATTTGAATATTTGGAATCTCTTGTGTGACTACTCTAAGCTTTCATTTAAAAAATCTTCTTCTGATATAGAGATCAACAGTGTCCATCTGGACTGACTTTAAAAAAAAGAGGACTCTAAACTCAAATTTATCATCTATTCAATGATGCTACAAACTTAAAGAAAAAATAATAATAAAACCAAAAACATACCCAAACAACAACAAACTTTACTTCTTTGCCTTGCTCTTTCCCATCTTTATTTAGTTGTACACCCCAGAATTTCCAGTTCTGCAATACCACCCACAGGCTAAGCTGAAAACTGTAAAGCCGTGCTTAATAATTAAATGAGGACCTCTCTCCCGTCACAGATTCAGCAGAAGCTGGGCCGGCGAGCCCACCAGCTGTGAATGTGCTAACCCAGAAAGTCACTGCTATCATATTGCACTGAATTTCTCCCAGTCGTTCCCAGTCTTATTAATGCCTCAGTGTAGCATAAAGCTTCATTCATTATTCATAATAATCCAGTCAGAGGGCACTCAGAGACCTGATAAATTCTCACCTAAATGACAACGGCTGACAGGGCCTAGGGTTTTATAGCCCTTCTCCTGCCATAGCAAGGTGCTGTGGGCAAAGGTCCAGAATGATCCTCCACTAATGACCAGTGTGATATACGAGTAGCTGCTGATTTTCTGACATCAAATCTACTCTGCTGAGTATCCAGGCTGCAAAACTGGGAGCAAGAGATGAATATCTGACAGACTATAAAATGCAGCCTCAGACCACTGTGCATTGTGCAATACGGGCACTAAGAGGTTAATTCTGAGAGAGTGCTGTGTGTGTGTGTGTGTGTGTGTGTGTGTGTGTGTGGTGATGTGTTTATGTGTAAATAGAAGCATGGAGCTTGAGAAGAAAATGAAAGCTCCTGCTCCCCCTTCCTCACAATCCATATCTAATTCCCTCAATAGAAAGACTGGGTATAAATTTGGGCCTGTGTCAGTGGGCAAAACCACAGATGGTAGCTCCCACTTCTGAAAACTAGACTTTGTAGCACCCAGAGGGCTGAATAATCATGATTTTAGGAGTGCATAAGTTATTTTATAAGAATCAATAATCAGATGAGGAAGGAACATAACTATACTTTTTCATGGGGGGGGGAGAACTTTAGAATATTTTACTAGTTTTTAAAGGCTTCTCTGATGCCACAGGAGGTAAGTGAAAAGTCACCTTTCTCCTTCTACCTCTTTTTTTTTTGTCCAGGCTCAGCTCCACCTGCTTAAGCACGAATATATCTTTTTTAAATCAAAGTTGCAGGTTCAAATTTGATTAATGTACTGTACTGGAATTCTCCCTTGGTTTGTTTTAAACAATGACCAAACGTTGCTGAATTAGATTTCTTATCCAAATATCAGAGGAAGTAAATGAGGCTCTCAGTGAAGGTTTTTCCTTTCTGGTCTAAAATTTTATTTACTTATTTTGGTGGAGTTGCCTCTCATGAAGGAAACATCAACAAAAAATGATTGGAAAGGATCTCTCTCTCTCTGTCTTTCTGTCTGTCTCTCTCTACCCCTCCCCAATCTCTATCTCTATCTTTTTTTCTTGTCTATCTCTCAAATTTCAGATTTTTATTAAGTGTAGCTTGACTTCTCAAGTGATGGGTGAAAGTTAAGAGTAACTAAGAGGAATCATCAATAATTATGTGACTATGTTGACTGTGGCCAGATTAGACTTCTTTTTTCTTCTCTCTCTCCCAATCTTGACTGTAGTTACATACTCATTTGTGCAGAATTAGTGATAAATCAAAGAAGCGGTCATAGTTCTGACCTTTTGATTGCTGAACTACTGTAATCACTTAGTAAAGTTCCCTTTCACTGTGCTCATAAATATACTTGAACTCAACATCAAGGCATTTCTCATTGTTGCCATGCTAGTTTGAGATCTATCTAAATTACCTCTAGCCAGGACTAGCTTTAACTCACCATTGGTTTCACACTTTCTCTGCTCTAATCCCCTCTCAAGAATTTGCTTATAGAATTTTAGAGCAAGAAGGAATATTCAACCAAAGTGGTTTCCCATCTTTCACTTCAAGGCTTCCAAAGTAACACATTGCAATTTTTTAAAATAGCTCTAATTGTTAAGAATCCCCCCCCCCCCCCCCCCCCCCATATTGAGTCTAACATTTATCGTAGTACTACTCTCTGGGACAAAACAAAATAAGTCTGTCTCTTTCATATTACAACACTTCAAATATTTGAATATAGTTACTATGACTACCCTAAGTCTTTTATTCTCCAAGTTAAACATGCATGTTCTTACCTCTCATCTTCATATGGCATGATTTTCCCATCCCCTCATCAAATTGGTATTCCTTTAAAGGACACACTTGTTTTTCAATTTCCCCGCTAAATGCAGCACCAAGAACTGAATATGAATCTTCCGTTGTGCTCTTCTTAGGTCAGAATATAGTAAGACTAAAATAGTATTAAATGTGTATATACATATATATAGATAGATAGATAGATATGTGTATGCATATAAATACATATTTATGTGTGTATATATATATGTATACAGAACAAATATCTATAGCTATCTAGAGCACCTTATAGGTATTTATTGTTTTTTCAGTTGTTTTCAGTTGTGTCTGACGCTGAGTGTCCCCATTTGGGTTTTTCATTTCCTCCTCCAATTCATTTCATAGATAAGGAAACTGAAACAGTTAAATGACTTATCCAGGGTTACACAGTTAATAACACAGCCAGTGATAGTCTTAGGTCATGTTTGAACCCGGTCAGATGAGTCTTTCTGACTCCAGGCCGGGCGTTCTATTTACTGCCCCACATAGTTGCCCCTGTATATAGGGGCCACAAATTATTTTTCTCACAACAGTACAATGAAGAAGTACAAATATAATTATTGCCCTCATATAGATGATGAAACTAAGGCTGAGAGATGTTAAGTGATTTCAATACAATCACAAGTAATAAACACCAATAGTAGAATTTAAATTCAAACTTCCAAGCCCAGATTTCTTTGACTTTCGGTGATCATAATTTTATACTAGGCACTATACTCTTTCCTAATGTGCTATAACTCATTTTTTTTAGTTTTTTATTTTTTTTAAATTTTTGCGAGGCAAATGGGGTTAAGTGGCTTACCCAAGGCCACACAGCTAGGTAATTATTAAGTGTCTGAGGTCAGATTTGAACTCAGGTACTCCTGACTCCAGGGCCAATGCTCTATCCACTGCCCCACCCAGCTGCCCCTATAATTCATTTCTTATTCTGGATTCACTTGAGATTGGAGATAATTTGTACTATGTTACCTTATTTTCTCTCACCCAGTTTGAAACTGGCAGCTGGTCATACAGTTGTTCGTTATTCTAATAGAATGTGGCTAAAAGAATTCATTGAATTGGTAAAACATTTTATGAGAACCAAAAGAAATTCTAAGATAACAGAGAAAAACCTCATATCCTTTTCCTGAATAAATATAACCTTATTTACCTTTCCCAGAGTGATCTCTTAGCTCACATTTCTTTTATGGAGATAGGATATGAATAGACAACTGACTAATTATAGTAATAATAACAGCTAGCACTTATATAGTGCCTACTATGTGCCAGTCACTGTAAACACTTAACAAATATTATCTCATTTGATCCTCAACACACCCTGGGAGAGAGGTGCTATTATTATCCTTATTGTTCAGATGAGGAGACTGAGGCAAACAGAGGTTAACTGAGTTGTCCAGGTTACTATCCTTGCCTTGGGATAGTAAAACATATCAGGTTTGATGTGAATTGAGGTCTTCTTGACTCCAGATCTGACATTCTGTGCACTGTACCACCCACCTGCCATAACTCAGAGGTCCAAGTATTTATTGGCTTAACTGTCTTCAGGCTTGTGGTCATTCATGAATAGAGTTTGTCTCCCTCTATTTATGGTCATGAACTCCCAGAAATTGTCATCATGCTTTCTCCTTCTAGAGAATGTTTCTCTATAACCCTAGCAGGCAATTACCCTAATCTGCAAGCACACTGTCCTACAGCAAATGGAATCCTGAATAGCTGTCCCAATGAACTCTAGGTTTAAGACTCTGGGTTCAAACCTTCTATGAAATGCTCTTCATTGTACACTAAATGGCAATCAATTCAAGATCTCATTCCAGATGGTTGTGAATCATTACTTCATGGGTCAGTAGAACAAGTCAATTTTTAATCCCTGGAATTCACACTATATCATTCTATCTTCCCCACAAGGCTAACATGAGAGACTGCCAAAAAGTTTGCTGAAATCCATGACTGCTACCTGCTGTCTGCCTTCCCTTGATCAAAAAAGTTAATGAGGTTAGTTGGCATCATTGTTCCTTTGTTTACTTTAAAAAATTATAAATTGAATACCATCAGTGTAAAAAAAATTAAAAACCACAAAATTTTAAACAAACTCTGAGCCTTTAACAAACAGAACCAAACAAAGTGATAAGCAACAAGCAATTAAAGAAAATGTTTTTTTTTTTGTGCCACCTTCCAGGTCCAACCCAAATTCTACCACCTCCGATTCCATTTTTCCTTTTTTTTTCTCTTGGTCATTTTTCTATTGTCATTGTGTGACTACAGTTTATCCATCTGATTTTAGTCAGTGTTATCTCATGCTGTGTCTTTCATATTTCCTCCTATGCTTTGTATTTGCTACTTTTTTTTTTATAGTTCCACAATATTCAATTGCATCAATATAGCATAATTTAACCCATTCTCAAATTCTTGTACATATGAATTGGTTCTTATTTTTGTCACAGTTGTTACAAGGAGAGTAGCTATAAATATTTTTGTACAGATAGGTATCTTTCCCCCTTTTTTTGTTTACCTGTGGTATGGAGTCAAAGGAATGGAACTGACAGATTCAAAGGTAGAGGCAATTTGGGTCCTCAATGACCATTGTCATATTGTTTTTTTTTTTTTTTTAGGTTTTTGCAAGGCAAATGGGGTTAAGTGGCATGCCCAAGGCCACACAGCTAGGTAATTATAAAGTGTCTGAGACCAGATTTGAACCCAGGTACTCCTGACTCCAGGGCCAGTGCTTTATCCACTACGCCACCTAGCCACCCCTTGTCATATTGTTTTATAAAATATTTGTACCTTTTAAGGTACCATCAACTATGTATTCATTAGAGCATGTTTCTCTATAACCCTAGTAAAAATGGTCTTTTTTATGCTATGTTTAACTTTCTGAAGCATGTTAATTTAGAATCATATTAAGATTTAATTTATAATTCATTAATTCATTTAACATCTTAATAATATTTAATTCATTACCATTTCCCAGATTAATAAGAAATTTGAGAATGTTTTCATGTGGTTATTTATTTTCTCCTTCATAATTTGTCTATTTATGTCCTTTGACCCTGTTCCTTCAGGAGGGGTGCATTTTTAGATTTAGAGATATGCAATAATTTCAGTTAGGAGACACACTTGATAAGGCACTGTGCCTGGAGTCAGAAAGAATTGAGTTCAAATCTAGCCTCGGGCATTTACTAGCTGTGTAACTAGAGTCAAGTCCACTTAATCTTCTGTTTGCCTGTTTCTTCATCTGTAAAATGGTGATAATAATAGCACTTTTTCTTAGTTGATATAAGAATCAAACAAGATAATTGTAAAGAACTTTAATGCTTAGCACATGTAAGCACTATTTAAATGTTAACTATTACTGTTTATTATTGTTATTATTATTACTACTATTTTATATATTTATTTATTTATATATTTATAAATCCTGGATGTTAGACCTTTATCTGATCAACTTATTGTAAATATTTCCCTTAATGTGTTTCCTTTTAAGTTAAAATATCTTGTAGATAATTTCCCTTTATCTGTACAGAATCAAACTCTTCAGTATTATTTCCAATGACTTTCATTTCTTTGATCAATTAAAGAGTCCCTCCTGTTCAAATATTATTATTCCCTTTTTCTTCCAGTTAACTTTAATTAACTAATCCAGTTAAACTTTATCATGGAGTATGTTATGAGTCTCAATCCCCCTCCCTTTTTCTTTACTACATCAATTTTTGGAGGTTTTTAAAAAGTATTGATTTCATTCTCTAGTGTTTTTTAAGTATGGGTTTATGAAACATTAATCTTTTATATTCATTGAGCTCTATTTCTGGCTTCTTTATCCTGTTTTATTGATCTATTTCATTATTCATTTTTGAGCACCAGACAGTTTTTTTATAATTATTGCTTTATGTAGCACATCTAGAGATCTGATAACATTAGTCTCCTTTCATTGGTTTTCCATTTCACAGTTCTCCTTGGTATTACTTTTTCCATATGAATTGTATTATGACTTTAATTCTATGAAATAGCTTATTGGTATTTTGATTGATATTGAATTAAATATCATTTTTTTCTTTTAGAAAATGTCATTTTTACTTCTTTTGCTGGACTAATGATGACTGGGACTTTCTTGATTTCTATCAAAATGATTTTATAATTGTCTGTATTAGTGTTGTGACTCCTGGATAAATTAAAGCCTACATTTTTTGATACATTTGTATTTATTATAAAAGGTGTCTATCAGTTTTTCTTAATTATTTGTAATAGCACATAGTTATCATATATTTTTTTCCTAAAATCATTTGTTATCTCTTTAAATGATTTTATTACCTGCTTTGGATATTTTTTAGGTCATCCCCAAAAGAGATTTTTTAAAATTTCTTCCATAACAATGCTTATTCCTTTTATTTCATTTTCAGATTTTTTTATTATTAACATTTTAGAAACTATATTTAAATATTAATATACATCTATTAAATACTTTAGATGTGAAAAACATGGTGATAGGTGAGCATAATCTGGCCCTGTTCTAGAAGGATTTCCTTTCTATTGGGAAAACAGTAAGGAAATGCAGAACTCTGAAGAGAAAGAGTATGCTAACAACTAGGGGAAGTAAGAGTGAAAATCTGAACTGGGTCTTACAAGGAAGTTGGGACTTCTAGGAGAGGAAGGGAGGAAAAAAAGTACAATTCAGGTGTGGAGAGTATGCAAAAACATATCTGTTGTGTATAAAGGAAAATTTTCCTTTCTTTTTTTTTAGTATTTAAGTTTGGAGTTAAAAAAACAAGCAAACATAATATACAATGGACCATTATTGGGACAATAAAAAAGGAAGAAACTTAGAATATAAAACATAGGATACTATCAATAAAATTCCACACAGAAAATGGTAAGGGGAAAAGTAAACATCCTTATTTAACAGTTTTCCCCCATGTTTTCTCTATTTCTATTGTTTTTCTGTTTCATATAATAGCTTAGGCTTTTAGCTATATATTTTTAACATTGCAAAAAATAAACTTTTGTTTATTGAGTTAAACATTTTTCCACATAATGAGTGCTGTTTTTCATTGAAAAATTTCTTCATATTGAATTATATAATCAAGAAGTCTTTATTTTTTCTTGCATAAATAAAATTTTTTTATATTTATTGTTTTCCAGAATACTATCTTTGCATTCCAGTTTTAAATCTTAGGTAGGTCATGTTGCATAATTTTTCTCATATTACTGTTGCAGCCTATTTCTGTCTAATATTTAATATTTCTATATAAATAGTTATTAATGATGTCAGTTTTGTCTTTGTTCAAATTAAAGTTCCACATCCTTATTTGATTCTTAGAAGGAATCACATGATCTACAATCTTTATGTTTTGAAACATACTTTATAGTACAGGAGTTGTCCTTTTAAGTTTAGTACAATTACCAAATGTGAATGCATCTGATAGCCTGGTTGATTACTCCTTCTGAGATTAGTCTATTTGGGCTATCCATTTCTTCATTAGTTTTAGAATTTTGTACTTCTATAAGTCTAGATTTTCAAATTTATTAGTATAAATCAATATCTACTGTTTTTTTCTATTTCTTTTGCCCTTGCTGTAGTTTCTCCTTCATCCTTTCTAATTCTGGGTTTATTCTCTTCTTTTAAGAATCAAATTTGGAAGCTATTTTTTAAAAACTCTTGTCAAAAATTTATTCAGTTCTTATCTCAATTTTTAAAAATATTTTCTACTAAATACTAAAATTTTTTTATTATTTCTCTTCTCTTTTCTGTTAATTTCTTGTCTAGTTATTTAGGCACAATTGGCAATTTTTTTTACTAAAATAGACTTTAAGGGAATATGAATTTATCTTTGAAGTCCATTTTGTTGGCATCTCACTGATACTTATATATTATCTATTTTTTTGCTGTCTTTGAAGTAACATTATTGTCTTTATAACATCCTCTTTTACCCAGTCATTATTGAATTACTTTTTTAGTTTCCAAGGGAGCTTATGGCTTTTTGTTCATCAAGTCATTTGTCATGCATTTCATTTCATTTCATTGCCTATAGAATTTTTGCATGTTTATGTTTGCCTATTTCTTTGAGGCCTAGCATATGATAAATTTTCTGGTAGAAAGGCTATGAATGTGATATTTCTCATATCTTTTCATGTATCAAATAGGTCCAGTTTATTTAAAATTTACTTATATAGAGTATAGACATAACTATGGAAAAGACTGAAAATCTAATGTACTGTAATCTCTCATTTTAGAGATGAGAAAATTAAGAAGTAGAGAATTAACTAACCTAGGGTCATATGTGCTCTGTTTAACTCAATCATTCTGCATAATCTGAGACCAGTCTTATTACCTATTCATTTCTTCTTTATATCCTTTTTTAAAATTTTTATTTTTTAGGTTTTTGCAAAGCAATGGGGTTAAGTGACTTGCCCAAGGTTACACGGCTAGGTAATTAGTAAATATCTGAGGCTGGATTTGAACTCAGGTCCTCCTGACTGCAGGACTAGTGCTCTCTATTCACTGTACCACCTAGCTGCCCCTTAGCTAAAGCATTCTGTAATCTTCTTATAGGATTTATCTTATGCTGAAAATAACTCGCTCCTAATCAATTTATCTTGGTTCATAATACTCATCTATGGTTACCCTAAACTCTGTACTTCCAATATATTCCTTGAATAATACATTATAAAAATTTTCCAAGAATGAATGTCAACCTCATTGGCTTATAGTTGAAGGATTTATTTTTCCCCCTTCATTAAAAATAGGGACATTTATCAGATTCCATTCTTGTAATAGCTCTTCTTTTTCCCATGTTTTCCACTAGAGATTTCTGACATTGCCTCATTAATTACATTTGCTGGTTCTTTTAATTCCCTGAGATGCAGTTTGTATGGGTCATGACTTATATATTTCCTTATCCTTTCTAATACTTACCTTGTTTTCATTCGTTATTAGCCATTTTGTTCTGGTTTTATCAATGATATTACCTTAGTAGAAGAAACAAAATGAAATGTACAATTTCCCTCATTCTCTTCAGATCAACACTTTCATTATTCTTAGGAGGTGGTGGCAACGTTCCTGCCTCATGGTTCCATTCACTTTGCCTGTAACAAAATGTTTCTCCCTGGGTCTCACACTCTTCTTCTCATTCCCCCTTCCCCCCAAACCCTCCTTGCATCTGTTTTTCCCCTTACTAGAATGCAAACTCTTTGAGGGCAAGGATTATATTTGGTTTCTTATTTATGTGAAAGAAATAGCAAACTGGTCCTGTATCTTCACCAGGAAAATGGGATCACAAAATGTCAAATACAACTGAAATAACTCAATCACAACAACTCAGTATTTAGCCCAGTTTTCTGCTCACAATTGGTACTTTCCATTCATTTATACTTCATAATTCATAAAAAAGTTTTTTTAAATACATTGATTTGTTTTTTAATTATCCATTTTTTCACAATGCTATCAGATTGGTTTTCCTGTTCTATGGGTATGGCCAAATTTTCCTCTATTATTAAAAAAAAATCTTCAATGGTCACCTATTACCTAATTAATAAATACTAAACTTTTCAGCCTCAATCTAGCTCATCTCTTTTTACAACCTTAAGATACATTCTTTCCATAGTGTTCTCCACTTTTCTACCAAGGTATACTCTCAATATATTGCATGTTTTCCTGCCTCACCTTTTCTCTTCTATTTAGTATTGGAATGCTTTGTTTCTATCTCTGCCACACCCCATCTCTGCCTTTTCAAATCCTTCTATCTTTCAAACTCCTGAAGTCATTTCATCCATGAAACCATCCTTGAGTGTCTCAGCTGAAAGCTATTTCTCCCTCATCTATTTGTTATTATAGTACTCTATTATCTTCTAGTTTTCAATATGATTATCTGTATATATGCTACCATTATTAGTGTTCCCATTTATACAACAGTCATTAAAAATTCCAAAAAAATACAGAACAATAGAAATAATTTTGTTCAATGATCTTTTGATTGTAGCTATCAGATGAAACACAAAATAGGAGGGTACATGGGCTCCAGAGGTGTTTCCTGCTATGGTGAGAAAATCTACCAGAGATTTTATGTTGAAAGGGGGTTTGATTGTGTTTGGAGAAGTCCTCGATTCCCCTGTTTGTGAATGATAGTGTGCTGATTGCAAAAAATCTTTGGAAGCTGAAAGTGTTTCTTAGAAGAAAATCAGTCAAGGGAATTTATTCTGGTTCACACTGGAAAGACTAAATAAATGAATTATTATTAATAAGTAATTATGATTAATAAATGAATGGAATAGTTTATGACATGCTTTGGATGGAAAAGAACTTATTTATCATTCTTTATATCTGAGACAGGTATAAAATGAATTAGACCTAGATTTGAACAGGGAGTAAATAGAAGCCTATTGCCTTTGGGAAATTGCACAGTTCCTTAATAATATAGAGCTTTCCATGGGGGAAGGTCCATATTTTTAATACTAATAATGTGTTATCACAGTGCTGTATGAGATTAAATACTCTCTGAAGACTTAAAAAATATAGGGTTGGTTTTAGCAGGTTGCAATACTTGAACAATGAAACATGTCAATAAGGGAATATAAAATAATATGTTAGCCTAGTAGCATCGAGGGTAAGAGAAGTCAAGAGACTAGTCAGAATGTTCCAATGGCACCCTTACACTGTGAAGAGAAAGTGGAGAGAGGGGAAAATGTCTAGCACTTTGGGTGGACCCCCATGGTAGATTGGATGAGAGTTCAACGTGTTGAGAAGTCATGTTTAGTTGTAAGCTGCATCACTGGAAAGAACATCAACGTGTAACTGAAGCCATTCAAGTATGGTAAGGTAGAATGGAAGTATGTAAACCAAGTTTGAGAAAGGATACTGGTAGATTATGGCAATACAAATATGACCATAGTGATAAAGATAAATGGAAGGAATTTCCAAGGAGAAGAAAGTAGATTTAGCTTCCATGTTTTATTTGTTTGTTTATTTGTTCATTCATTCATTCATTTAGCTTC
Organism: Macrotis lagotis; assembly: GCF_037893015.1. Classification (NCBI taxonomy): domain Eukaryota; kingdom Metazoa; phylum Chordata; class Mammalia; order Peramelemorphia; family Peramelidae; genus Macrotis; species Macrotis lagotis. Next base: position 96,655,047 of record NC_133659.1, read on the forward strand.
CATGATTTGTGGAAGGCCAGTTATGGAGGTCCCTGGGTCAGGATTTCTGATGGTTCTGTTTGGAATTTCTGATGGATGATTCACTGGACTTGTGCCTACCTACTCATCCTTTACCCATTTGTATTCTGATCCATACACCTTTAAGAACTTCTCTTCATTATTTCCTCAACAAAACTACCTACCTCAGAGAAAAACAATATTGATTAAAGTCATCTACAGCCTTTCTCACTGTGACAACCGAAATTTTCCCACAAAGTCCTTCAACTTCTTTTCTTTATTTTAGTGGCATCTAACACACTAATCTAGCCTCCTGCTAGAGGGAATCTAGAATTCCTGCTCTATCCATTGCCTAAATGTAGAACCTACAGAATTCCCAATGGCTATGGCTTAAATATTCCTTAGGAAACTTATTTTTTTTTTTAGTTTTTACAAGGCAAATGGGGTTAAGTGACTTGCTCAAGTCCACACAGCTAGGTAATTATTAAGTGTCTGAGGCTGGATTTGAACTCAGGTACTCCTGACTCCAGGGCCAGTGCTCTTTCCACTGTGCCACCTAGCCATCCCACTTAGGAAACTTAAGAAACTTTCTGATTACTCTGAAATGGAACTCTTTCTTATGTTTCAGAGCATTTCTATATATCTTATCTCCTTGAATTAGAGTATGAGTGTGAGTGTGAGCTCTTGAGAGAAAGGACTTTTCTTTTTTTTTATTTTTTTGCCAGTACTCTGTATTTGATGTACATTAAACAATTACTAACTACCTATTAATTCATTCACCATTTGGGGTGTACATTAGATAGAGTGTTATGAACAGCAAGACGTAAGTTCTAATCCAGTCTCACATACTTACTCCCTATGTGACCTTGGGCAAGACATGTAACCTCTGTTCACCTCAGTTTCCTCAATTACAAAATGAAGAGAATAATATTTTCTACCTCCCAGTTTTGTTGTGAGAATAAAAAAAGGTAATTTTGCAAAGCATTTAGCACAGTGCCTGCTACATAGTAGGAGTTATGTAAAATGCTTATTTCCTTACCTTCTCTCTCCTCCCCTTACCTTCATCAATCCATCCATCTATCCATTCATTCATAAACAGCAGGAAAACTCATTAAAAGGCACTAGGAAGAAATGAAATGGAGAAACCTTCAAATCACTCTTGTGAAGTTCAGAATTTTTTCCCATATTCTGTACATTCTCCATCTTCTTTAGTCTTGGAAACAGGGTATTGTTGCTACACATGTTTTGGTAATTCTCTGCAGAATTTTCATATTCTCTATGCTCCCCCTGAGGCTTGAATAAGCAAGCATTGAACAAGGAGAATTCTTTTTCTTTTTTTTTCTTTCCTCTTCTCTCATGTTTTACACTAATTAATTTATTTTAATAAGGAAAAATATATTCTCTTTCAGTTGGGCGCCCCAGTCCTTCACTGCTGGGAATTCAGGTTTTCAGTGTTTGCCTCTGTCAAATTGTAGGGCCCTGCTAGCAGCCCCTTTTGGTCTTTCTCCAAGAGAGAGGTGAAAAGCTTCCAGCTTAGAGAAATCTTTCTCCCTCAGAAGCAGAATCAAAATGTGCCAGCTTTAAAACAAGTGAGGAAAATGCAATGAGTTTGAAATGATTTTTTTTAATTGGGGATTTTGTGTGGTAAGCAGAATTGCTTAGCTTTGAGTGATGAGAGAAGTTCCCCATTTCTGAGAATACAGCTTTTTAGATTGATGATATGTATTAGGTAAACATGTTATAAGGGAGAAAGGAAAAAAAATAAGTTGAGACCAAAAGCAAGGTGGAGAAAAGAAAAAGTCCTGAGTTATGCCTTATAAGACAGAGTACAAGACCCAATTTTCCCACAAGACCCAGTTTTCCCATAGCCTAGTTAAATGATCTGAAAAAGTAATTTTTGGGGGTGGACTTCAGTCAAATTAGTCAAATTAGTTTAGTCTAGATGAGGTCTAAGGCTCCTTTAATTCTCTATAAAATGATGAAACTGAACTAGATGGCCTATAAAGATTCTCCCAGAATTAAGGGTAAATGATTTGTAATTTGATGATATTTAATATCAGAAAACTCAAAATATGACAGCCCAAATCAGGAATCATAACTGAATTTTTGGATCAATGATCTGGAGCTGAAAGACTCATTTAGAAAAGGAAAAACATGCCTAGTCCATTTCTTTCATTTTACAGATGAGGAAACTGAGACTCAAGGATATTTAGTGACACTCTCAGGACCACACAAGTCATAAAATTCAGAGGCAGGAATCAAATTTGGGTTCTGATTACAGTCAGAGGGCCTGAATTACTGGGAAACATTTTATGACCTGGCAAACCAGTTGGCTTAGTTTTGTGGGAATACCTGAGAAAGAAACTAGTGCCAATAGGTTTTCACCCTTTATGAAGTAGTAAAGATGCTGTAAACACCCGGGGCCTCTACTTCGGAGACCACAGCTTCATCACAAATATGCCTTTAGCTCTGGCAGGTTGTTCTCTCTTTTTGTGGTTTTATTAGAAGTCTAACTACACCAGCCCATCTGAGATGGCATAAGATGCATCCTTTTGTGGGTAGTGAGTGGTCAGGGACCTTTCATTTCAAATACCGTAACACAGAAAAATAAAAATAATAGAAATATTTCTTTTTGAAAGCCTCTTGGCCTGTCTCTAGGCGCAGTGGGTGCTGGTTTCATTTTACTATATCAAATCAACTGCAGCATCTGGACATAAATCCGAACTCAAGTTCATTTCACAATAAGCCTCAAGTACAATTGCTCATACTTTGTGAGAGATAGGGGAAGTATACTCCTCCAGTAAAGTCTCATTCCCCCAGCCCTCTGCCTTGGGCTAATAGTTAGTTACAAAGCTCAATCTCAAACATGTCAGACCTAATGAAAAAAAAGAGAAATCATAAAAGAGAAAGATGACCACAGTTACCACTCTGGATCTCCCTCTCACAGACACTATATAGTTCTTAGGTTCATCAACCAGTTAGAAGGGCAGCCTACTGCATCCGCTGCCCTGGCCACCATTACTCTCTCTAGTATCACTTGGGTACCATTCATCAAAAAACTCTTGAAGAACAATGTAATGATAGAACTAGCTGCAAGCTGCGAAGAAAGTCATTCCCTCAAATGACATTTCCCCTGCCCTCCCCCTCACCCCAAATTCTCACTCTCAGTTAAAACTAATATTTGCTTCAATAATTATTTCCTCAAATTTGGTAGGTGCAGATAGAATCTGATGATCTTAACCTGTTATATCAGATTGGAGTAACTGGATTATAAGCATTTTAGGAAATAAAACTCATGGGACTGAGTAATTACAGAAAGAGCTAGCGCATTGGATAATCCTAATGAAGTTAAATTGAAATATGAAGAACAGACACTTCATTTTATCTCACTTCACCTTCTTATATGGCCCATCAGGGCAGCCTACTGGTTCTTTTCTACCTTCCTATCTCTCTCTCCAAAATCTAGAAAGGTATTGAGAATGATGATGTTTGTGGTTCTTTCTTGAAGAAGACCATGACATCAGGAAGGCAATGACATGCACATGAATTAGATTTGAGTGAGGGGGTGCTGTGCTAAGTCACCAGAACACTTTCTGTTCTGGAATCATCTGGATTCAGGAGTCAGATAGAAATCAGGACAACTGGAGATGACCCTGGCTGTGAGGCAATCAAGGTTAAGTGACTTGCCCAGGGTCAAATAGCTAATAAGTGCTGAGGTTGGATTTGAACTCAGGTCCTTCCAACTTCAGGGTCACCACTCTATCCTCTGCACCATCTAACTGGCCTTGAAAGGGAAGCTGAGCAGCTGACTGGATTCTTAAATTAGTAGTTTACTTGAGCAATGTTGGTTTTGAATTCTGAATCTTACTGGCTGTATTACCTTGGACAAATTTGGTATCTTTCTGGGCCTCAGTTTCCTCACCTATAAAATGAAAGCTTGGACTTGAGTTGTCTCTGGTTCTCATAGTTCTAAATCTTTTGATCTTAAGATCCTAGGGAGCTAAAGATAATAATTGTTGTCAGTACATTCATCCTTAATCAAAATAAAATGCAAGAGACCAGGAAAGAGGGAATATCTCTGTCCCACTCTTGATATACTAAGCTAAAAAATTTCATTTTCTAAAAACGGGGGCCACTACTTAAGCAGAATCTCAAACTCAAGTTCTGAGAATAAGTGTAAAGGTTATTTATAATATAGCATTGTCCCTTCTTTGGTTGGTCAGACAACCAAACAACTCAATTAGGAAATAAGTAACCCCATGGGGTTTCTAGATCTGTATGTTTGTGAACATGTATTCAACTAAATTTTCACAGCTAAACCTTTGTCATCTGAAAGCAGCAGGACTTCCAACTCATTCAGTTAAGACAGAATTGACTTCTGGGGTTTAAGCATGTCTCAGCTGGAATCTGTTCTTGGCAGAGCTGAGGTTGAGCTCATCCTCCAGATCTGCCTGCCTAAACTGGGAGGGTACCTGGAAGGTGTTCACTGATGTCTATTCATCTCCCAACAAAACCACTCCTTAGAGAAATTCTGCTGCCCTCCAGTAGTGTCTCCTTAGTGTCAGAAATGCTTCTTTGCTTGGACTCTAAGCCCACCCATTAGTAATTTTTTGCCTGGGCACCCAGACAAAGCAGAAAAAAGCTCATTTTGTGTCATTCAGAATGGCAAGAAGTCTTTAGAGAAACAATTCCAGTAAGTTACTTTCATTTGGTTCATATACTTAGTTCTTTTATTTGGTTCACTTGAATGAGTTAGAAAATTATACATATATGTGTGTGTGTGTGTGTGTGTGTGTAAATGCATATCTTTATCTTCCATCCATCCATCCATCCATCCATCCATCCATCCATCCATCCATCCATCTACCTACCTATTCCTATAGGTATCTATCTATCTATCTATCTATCTATCTATCTATCTATCTATCTATCTATCTATCTATCTATGTCCAGGTACAATGGTTAAAAATACACCTTCCTTTCAGCACCCTTGCTAAGGTTTGACCAGTTTACATTTCTAGTATGGCAGGGAATAATGTTTGACTTTGTTATGGCAAGGCTAGAACTGTGCCAATAAATCACAAACCCTTGTAGACAATGAATGAGTTTAGAAATGTCAGGGTTGTTCTATATCTGTCTTGCAGGATAAATTCTCAGGCAGCCTTTTCGGGAGATAGGAGGATGTTCAAACCTTTTCAAGCATTATGAATATCCAGAAGTTTTCTTGAAGACTTGAATTGCAAGTCATTTTATGTCAAATGAAGGGTAAATTCTATCCTCAAAGACTAAGGGGGAAATTCTATTTTGAATCACATTTTCATCAACAGGAAGAATTCATTGCTGGGATAGCAATGATGACAACCTTTAAGAAAAGTGACCATTCCCTCTTACAGTTTTTGATAGAGAAGAAGGGAAAGCCAGGTATAGTCAGATAAAGCCTTTAGATTTTTAGGAGAGAAGATTTTGAGGACTTGAGAAGAAGGATAATAGAATTCTGTGTACTAGTTCAGTGAAAATAAACTGAGAAGGATGGAAACTTTCAAGAATGGAATGCTGAAGATTCAAAAGGAAACAATTACAATAAAGGAGATGGGGGAATGGGAAACATTTTGAGAGTAAAGGTGATGGAGAACTTAAGCATTTTAGATATAGTGGATAGACAGTTGATCTCAGAGTCAGGAAGAACCTAGGTCAAATCCTACCTCCAAAACATATTAACTGGGTGTAAGTCACTTAACCTATTGGTCTCTAGGCCATATATGGTCCATGACACTCCAAGTGCAGCTGGAACTAGATTAAAATATAATTGGGAAATATTTAGCAAAATATATCAAAATACAATACAATATAAATGATATTGATCTATGTTTTTCTAAGTTAAAATGCAACCCACAGGGATCTGATTCTATTTGAATTTAACACCATTGTTCTAGGCAACCCTCTAAGATTATAATTTTTAAAATAAGGTTTTAATGATCTTTTGTTTCTTTTATTATCATAGTAACCTCAAGTATCTTGTACCTGTGCTCCTAGAGAACCATTGCATATGACAAACACTACTTTTTTAAAGGGGGGGGGAATCCCAGCACAACTGATCTATAAATTGAACAAGTTTAAAAATATATAATGCCTGTGGACCTCCCACTTTTAAGAAAGGATGAGTTGGACAGCATCCTCTCACATCTCTTCAGGTGAGTCATGCTTAGTCTTTATAATTTTATGGCATTCATTTTTTATTTTTTTGGCATGTATCTTTCCATTAATAATGTTGTAATTGTTTTAATAGCTTTTTTTGTCTCCTTTGGTTATTTCATTCTGCATCTGTTCATGTAGGTCTTTCCATGATTCTTTGTATTCATTTATATCATTTCTTATAACACAATAATATATTTCATTTACATACCACAATTTGTTTAGCCATTCCTCAATCAATAGACATCTAGTTTGCTTCCAACCCTTTACTACAATTTTCAATTTTGGATATGTATATATATATATATTATACATATATATAAATACATGTAATATATATATATATAAAACATGTATATTTATATGAGTTTTATATAATTTCCAATATTTGGTATATGTAGGGACTTTCTTCTTATTAATGGATTCCTTGAGACATAATCTCATTAATGAGTCTCTAGTTAAAAGTGACATTTTAGTCATTTTATTTCCTTAATTTCAAATTTCTTTCCAAAATGCTCCTCCAACAATGTTTCTGTATGCTTTTCATTCCACTACTGAGTATTGAAATGTTTTGATTAATTTGTAGAGTGTGAGGTGAAACAATATCAATAATTTGGAACATTCTTTTATGTGATCTTGAATCCTTTGCTATTTTTTTCTTTTAAAAACCATTTGTTGATATCCTTTGACCAATTATCATTAGGGAATGGCCATTTTCTATCTCTACCTATCTACCTATTTTTCATATAACCTTGGATATCAAATCCTTTGATACAAAGGTTCTTTTACTATTCAATCACTTCTCTTCTTATTCCAAGTACATTAATTTGATCTGTTCAAAAATGGTTCCATTTCAATAAAAACTATGTTGATTTTGTCTTTTCTAACTGCCTCTGTCTCTTGTTTGATTAATAATATATTTCTTATGCATAGCTATGAGAGCTATTTTTTAAAACTTTTTATACTGTGATCCTTAATTTTAATATAGCATATTTGTTTAAAATATATTGTGGAATATAGTATAAGATAAATCCATGCCTAATTTATGGCAAAGTGCTTTTCAGTTTTCTGAGCAGTTTTTTTTTAATCAAATAAGGAATATTTTCTTAGGTAATTTAGAATTTCCATTTTATTCAGCCCTATCAGGTTGAATCACGTGAGCTGATTGAAATGAATAGAACTAAAAGGACAATTTATGTAGCAGCCAAAATAATTATTTCAGAGTAAATAAATGTATAAGACCTTATGATTTTGAATGAGATAACTCAGTCATGACTTCTAAACACTGATTTGGAAATCACTTTCCATTTCTTAGCAGAAAGATGATGGACTAGAAGTTTCTCTTTTCTCAGAAATGGCCAAAGTGTTGATTTGTTTGGTATGACTATACACATTTGTTTCTACTTGTTTGCAGAGGTGGATTAGTAAGTAGTAATATTCAAATTCTTGAATCTGTGGTTTCATCAATTGAAAAGCTCTCTTTAATGATGTAACATTACATTATTACATTACCTCATTACATTTTCAACACATCCATATTCATTTATTCTGCACAACTTTCATGTCTTTTTAAAAATTTGCTATCAGGGATGAAATCTATTGTCAAGTCTTTTAATGTTTGCCTTTATAACATCTCTTGTATATGTTGTCTTCTCCCTATTAACTTTATTGAACTATTAATCTTCTTTCTCAAGTCTTTCTCCACCCCAAACTATCCTTCACCCTGCTACTCAAGTGATTTTCCTAAAGCAGAGGTGTGACCATGTCACTCCCTATTCAATAAACTCCATTGAGTCCAGGGTCAAATCACCAAATCCCATTAAAATATTTTTTTTCTGATCACATGGTTTTCGTACTTTTGTTTCTTATTAAAGCCAGATTTCATTTGAATATTTATATAAAAATTTGGAAGCTCATATACTATTTATATAGCTGAATATTTTCAAAGTCTGTTTACAGTAAGCAAGAACCGGAGAGGATCCTGAAATTATCTAACTACAAACTATCTCTTCTCTTATGCAAACTAACCAGCACAGCAGCCAGAAAATAGATTCTAAAAAGGATTACAATAAAGAAAGAAAGAAAATAGAGCCTTGAAAAAAAAAAGTTTAAGAAAAGAACATTGTTTAGAATGCAAGTAGAAAAATAAAAAAGTGCAGAAGGGGACATGAATAGAACAATTTTCTTACTAACTTGTTAAACACACATATAAAATATATATGGATGTAAATATTTATGTATATACATATATGAATGCATATTTTAGAACTTTACATGCATAAGAGAAGTTCATAGTTTCTTATACAATGTGTTTCCCAGTTCTTTCTATCTTAAAATGTTTGTGTTTGCTTATAATCTTAAGTTCACAATTTTTTATAAAAGGAAAAAAAAACCTCAAGACTTCAGAACTCTATCAAAGAAGTAAACAACAGTGATTTTAAGAGCCCTGATGATGGTCTAAAAGTCCCACATCTTGGTAGAGAGTGGTTGGACTAAAGGTACAGAGTAAAATATATATTTCCAGACCATATAAATGGCAATGTATTCAATTATTTTGCTGAACCATGTATATCTGTTGCAAGGAGGTAGTGAATGATTATGGATAAACAAAGCAAGAGCATCAATAAAACAGGCTTAAATGTTTTAAAACATTAAAAAAAACCACAGAGGAAAACAAAAGGAGACCAGGATACAAATGCAAATAGAATAATTTTATTATTTCCTTGTTAAATTTAATAGAAAATAATAACATATACAATAAAAATATAATTATAATTTGTTTAATGTATTTACTATATAATAAACTTTCAAAACAAACTGCACATAATACAACTTTTCATTTTCATGCACAATATTCATTTTCTACTTAGTATATTGAGATGCTTTGTGTTTTTCATTGTTAACTTCATAACAGAAAAGATATATTTTTAAAGAAACAGTTCTAGAAGGGCATAACTTCATAGGAAATGACAATCACCCCATTGTACTCTGGGTCTTGTCACATCACAACTGGGCTTTTGTGTTCAGTTCTGGACACTGCATTTTAGAAAGGTTGTAGGAATGACATCTAACTCATAATATACAGGTTAGTTTTTTGTTTTCTTCTTTATGTAATAAGTAGGGAAGCCATTCTGAAAACTTATCTGGTACAGGGAGTGGTCTCATATTTAAAAAAAAGGATCACTTAACCTCACAGAAGGATCCTTAACTTAGAAAATTACATATATTAGCATTATCTTTGTTTTATTGTATTTTATTTTGGTAACTGTTTTAATCTAGTTAATCTAGTTCTGGTGGCATTCAGGAATTTTGTTGGCTACATATGCCTGTTTGACACCTCTGGTCTAGGGTTCTAAGACTGGAACTATTGATATAGTTTCCTAGTGTCTTAATTACAGAAAATCTAGTGTATGATGAGCAGGAGATTATTGCTTCAGGCTTGATGCATGATTCTGACCTGCAGATGCAGGAAAGCCATATCCTACAGAATCAATGCTGTATCTTTGGTGAATTTCCTTTCCATATCATAATCAAATAAATTTTCTTTTGTTAGCTGTTACATGGTCTACAAGTGTATAATTTCAATTTAATCTCAAATTTGAGTCACTAAATTGACCTGAATCTGGTCTGGTTTATAACAAAAGGCCATTAATAAACTAGAGAATGTCTAAAGGAAGAAAATCAGAATATTGAAAGGCTTAGGGTACATGCCAAGTGAGGGCTGGTTGAAAGAACTGGGAAATTTTATCTTAGAAAAGAGAAGCCTGGAAACGGTGAATGAGTGAAGAAGAGGAAAGAAGGATGACAGCTGTTTTCAAATATCTGAATGACTTTTAAGTAGGAGCAGGATTGAACTTGTTCTGTTTAATCCTAAAGAGAAATAAGATTAATGAATAGAAATTGCAAAAAGGACAATTCAGGCTTGAATTCCTAAAATTCCTAAATATTTCCTAAAGTTTAGAGTTTTCTAAAAGTGAAATAGACATACTCAAGAGATGGTAGGTCTCCCTCACTAAAAATGACTATGTGTCCTTTCCAAGTCTCAAAGTCTTGATTCTGTGGCCTGAATTTAATAACTGATCTATCTGTAGCAGTTTTAGTAGGCAGCTGAAAGACTAAAGCAGAAAAATGGTAAACAGTGGTCACAGTTTCTCCTTCAAGCTTCCTCAGTTAAGTTGATCTTTTGTTCTCATACAATAACCTTTTACGATTTTGACTAAATAATAAATTTTTGGGGGAACATGGAGCCAGTTTGATTTATTAAGGAAGCACCAAATATTTCAAATTAGATAAAGGACAGAACAAAGGTAGAGAAGTCTGAAGAGGCCATCCACATGCAAAAGCCTTGTGAAGTGATTGAGGCTAGGATAAGGCAAAAAAAGATGTTTCTAATTCCTGGCAATTCAATTCCTTCAACAAAGTCCTATAATTTAGAGGAACTTTAGTGTGGTATTTTTTCAATCTGTGTTCTGTGAATATACCTCAAGGAAACAGTTATAGTGGAGGACAAGTATGGGCAGCTAACCTATCGGTGATGTTTTCATTGGTCATCTACAATGTGTGTGTAGCTGATAGGGAGAATTATGAATGGGAATTGGTCAAAGTATATCATCTGATAAGAAAGTTGATTTCTTGATCTCGAACTTATCATTGATTAAATGTGTTCAATATTATATGATGTACTATTCGTTGAAGCTCTAGATTGGCCTCAGTAGATAATATGGAAGTTAATTATAGGATATTTATTTTCCCAGTCTTGTTTGTTTCACTACAAATATATTTAGTTTCATTATCCATTATAGATGATTGAGTGAAAATGTAAAGTTGGGAAACTTGATAAAACAAGAAAGCCAATATGATAAAAATAAAGCAAGTATTTATGAACTTTGATTAAACTTTGTTTAATCCATAATTATAGAAGAAACACAAATATAGATTGTTTGAAAAATCTTAGTGTAGTTTTGAGCTATTTAATTAAAAGAAGTTCTAAGATTTTTTAGTATACTCAGCATTTGGAGTAACTTTTAATGATCCAGAGACATTTTGTGTTATATTACTAAATTAAAATCCATATTTCATGATTTCAGAAAAAATTACAGAGGCATTTTTACAAATAAAATAAAGTGAATTTTAAATCTGTAAATATGATAAACCAAAACAATGGCTATAAATGCTGGCTTAGAATAAGTAAATGAGAAAATAAACATTTTTGAGAAGCATACAAATAAAGTACCTATCATATGCAATATTGCTCTCAACCATTGAATACTTATAAGCAATAGTCAATAGAGTATTGGTCCTATCATCAAGAAGAACTGAATTCAGATCCTGCCTCTAACACTATTAGTGTCATCCTGGGAAAGACATTTTTGATTCCCCCCCCCCCCATATGCTTCACTCTTTTGGCTCAGGTGTTAAGTCATATTAATTTATGCTTTGCACAGAGACCCAATGCTACCCAAAAATACAAATCCTTTGTATATCTGCCTGATTGTAAAAGTCACTTATTGATAGCAAACACACCTCATAACTTTGTAATATTAGTGATGTGATAGGAAAGATATGGAATAGCTAAACAAACAAGCCTGATGTTAATTTGGTGCCATTTAAGTTTTAGGAAATAGTTTTAAAAGATTTTACGGTAAAGGTTCTACCACAGTTTGCTTGAGATCATGTGTGATATTATTGGGGGTGGGGTGAGGAAGTGAGAACCCCCTAGCCAGGAATTCTCCAACATAGCTAAGTGAGCCTATAGAGAGAATGTAGCAATTGAATTGAACTGTATAATTATTTATTGGATTCCTACTCTGTAGGCAGTACTGTACTGTGAGGGTTAGAAATATATTGTTATAGATAACTATATTTAGTACTTAGGATCATAGGATCACAAATTTAGAACTGAAAGGAAGCTTAGAGGTCCTCTTGTCCCTTATTTTACAGATGAGGAAATGGAGGCACAGAGGTTATCTTGTGCATAATCATGCAGCTAGTACAAAAGATCTGAGATAGGATTTGAATCTAAATCTTCTTACCTCCAATCCAGTACTCTATGCCAATTTGCCCCTCATCTCAGAATCAAAGAGGTGACTTCATTTGTCTTCATTTAATCTACAATTTTTTTAATCATAAGATATAATTAGAGACAAAGCAAAAGACAGTGTATTATAATAAAATACTCACTTGGATCTAATAGGATCAATTCTCTTCAGTTCCAGTCAATCAGCTATTTTAGCACAATTCTAGTTACTAAAATCTAAAAAGGAATTTTTTTGTATCCTCTCAACAAGGTGCATAGCTTTTCACCAATCTCCTGATCTAAATTTGCATACCTTTATTTTTTTTTAGGTTTTTGCTCAGTTTTAAAGGGACCTAGGGATTCTTTTTTTAAAAAGTTTTTTGCTCAGTAGTAAAGCATACCAACATTTTCTGTAAGGAAGTGCTATCCTCAGTTGAGACAAAGACTCCCACCTGAAATTTCATCAAATCAGAGAAAGACCACTAAATTAATTCATCAAGGATATTCTCTGATGAAGCTCTCACACCTCCAACCCCACAACATATAAAGTTTCATAATGATAGCTGTAGCAGTAATAATCCTTTTATGGCACCAAAGCAAGGAATTAGGAGAAGAAATTTTAAAGATAATCAAAAAAATGAAAGATTTAAAAAGATGTGTTTTAAGTGGTAAGATCAATGTATGATTACTAGACCACCTGTATATTCCTTTTGTAAATTTATAATGTCAAGAGAAATTAAGATACATTTTTGGCATTTTTAGGTACATTTCATGTGGTGAAAATATGGGAGGACATGAATGACTGTTACACAGGATAACAGACATGAATTGCTTATTATCTGTATCCCTGAAGTATTTTCCAGTCAACAACTATTTATTAAGCAACTGTCATGTGCAAGGCATTATGCAAAGTACTAGGTGTTCATGAAAGGCAAAAAACCCAATCCCTAACCTCAAGGAGCTTATATTCGAAGAAATCGTGAAAATATTTGCATCATCAATTTATCTAAAGTATTAAAGAGATCAGAGTAATATTTGGATATTTGAGTTTCACATTGACAACACACATTAAATGAACTGACAAATTAATTAGTTTATATTGCCTTCCTACTGTGCATGGTCAGTGATATGCTAAAAACAAGGTGAGGGAAGAAAGGAAAGTATAAGCCTGGTTTCATCCTCGAGAATGGAAAGAAAATTAGAGAGAATTAAAGAGAAAAAAGTTAGAGAAAAAATGCTTAGAGGTAACAACAGATTATAAAAAATAATACCCATGTTGTAGATTCTCCTTGAAGCCTTTCCTAAGTCCCAATTGCTAGTGCCCTTACCCCTCAAAGTACCTTTTTAAAATTACTTTATGAACTCACTTTATATTTATTCTGTACATGCTTTTATACATCCTTGTTGGCTAATCTATCAGAATGTCAGCTCCTTTTGGATAGGAATTGTTTCATTCATTGCAGTTGTAGCCCCAGAGTTCAATGCAACTCCTGGCACAGGCTTTGTGCTTACTAAATTGTTTGATTGATTGTGCCTGTACACTAATAGAATATATACATATATATCTACACTCATAGAATACATACATATATGCATATGTATATAAACAATCTATGTATATTTATATACTCATTTAAAAGCATTCAGTAATATGATATAATTTCTCAGTATAATAGCAATCCAAAGGAGAAAATGATTAATAAAATTCTGGCAATATAAGGAAGATGAACTTAAACTAAGTCTTAAAGGTTTAACAGAATTTGGGTAGGAATAAAGGAAGAGAATGGAAATTCCAGATTCTAGGTAACTGGTGCACCAGCACGAGAGAGAATGGGAGAGAGGGAGGGAGAGAGAATGGGGTGGGAGAGGGAGAGATTGGGGGTTAGAGAGAAGGAGAGAGAGAGAGAGAGAGAGAGAGAGAGAGAGAGAGAGAGAGAGAGAAAGGAGCATGGTGCATTGTAGAGCAATGATAACAGTGATTTAACTTGAGCATAATAGTGGAAAATAAATGTCAATAATTAAGGTGGAGGTGACATATAATAGAGAAGCTTGAAATCCAAGCAAAGGAGTTTCAAGACAGGAAACCAGTAAAGATCTTGGAGCAGATCTTTGAGCATGATGAAAGTCATGCTAATGAAGCAATGCCTGGTAATTGTGTGCATGTTGGGTTTAGAGAAATGATGATACAAGGCAAGGGCTAAGGATGGGTTTGAAGATGAAAATTTGAAGATAAAAACAATTGTCTTTAGAAGTCATCAAGCTTAGATTGTGAGCTATGTTATTGGGGATAAACTCCTTGAGAGTAGGAACTGTTTGTTTGTTTGTTTGGTGTTTTTTTTTTTTTTTTGTATTCCAAGGCAGCTAAGTCTCACAGTGACTAGAAACTGGCCTTGGAATCAGGAGGTCAGGAGTTTGAATCCAGTTTCAAATGCTTGACATTTACTAGCTTTGTGATCTTGGGCAAGTCATTTAACTCTGATTGCCTTGAATCCAGGGCCATCTCTAGTCATCCTGATTCATATCTAATCACTGGACCCAGATGGCCTGGGGGGAGAAACTGAGGCTGATGACTTAGCACCACCTCCCCTCACTCAAATCCAATCCATGTGCTTGTCATTGCCTCACCTCCCTGATGTCGTGGTTTTCTTCAAGAATGAAGAACAAAAACATCATCATCATCATCAACACCTGGTATATATGTAGTAGGTTCTTATTAAAATCATGCTTCTCTAAAGTACAACCACTCATAATTTCTTATAGGACAATAATATTCTAAAACTTTCTTATTTCATAACTTATTCAACCATTCCTCAATTATGGGTATACCCTTAATTTCCAATTCTTTGCCCTTACAAGAACTGCTATAAATCTTTTTTGAACATATGAGACTTTTCGCATTTTTTATAGTTTCTTTGAGTTATGCTGGATCAAAGGGTATGATCAGTTAACTTTATTGCTCTTTGGGTATAGTTCCAGATTGCTCTCTAGAATGACTGAATTAGTTCACAACTCTACTAACAGTACTTTAATACCTCAATTTTCCCACCTTCTCTCCAACATTGATTGTTTTCCTTTTTTTATATGATTAAATATATCTTTATGTTTTTCATCTGAAAACTACCTGTTCATATCCTTTGACCATTTATCAATTGGTGAATAAGAGCAAATTTTTAACCTCCCCAGATTTCATTTTCTAAGTTCTATAAGTTATAGACAATTTATTTGCATCTATGAAGGATATTTCCTCCAACAAAGAAATCATAAATAAGTACACACACATCTTTTCCACCTTACTCTGTTTGCAAAGGACCCAATACAGAATTGTCCTCTGTATCATTAATTCCAGGTCTTAACTTGGAGGAATAGAATGGGACTTCATTACTTCAAATCCTGCTAAGACAGAACATACTATTTTAGTCAATGCAGGAATAAATTTTGCCCTGCCTTTTCAGCTCAAAAAAGTATTTAATAAATTAGTAGAGTAAATGAAAATTTTTTTGCCTTATAAATAAGGAAAATTATAAAGGCCATTTTAACACAAATGTTTACTGCTAAACAGTGAATTTATGGATGCTTATTGAATGATTTTTCTTTCTTTCTTTCCTAGCACTCTCATAAGATTCTCTATTATGCAGTCTGACTGACCTTTCCTCTGCTCCTGACAGCATTATTGTTGAATTTGAAATAATAAAATTACATTTCTTTAAAAATATTCTGCAACCCACTCTTAGAACAACTGCTGATGGATGAGAATATTTTAATGTATGTGTTTAAGTAATCTGGAAAAATGAGCTGTCAAAAGCATTCAAGATTTTATATTTTCTGGAAATCTGTTCCTTGAACTCTTATTTTCTTTTACCAATCTCTGCTTTAAAGGTGAGGCTGACAAGAGCAGGCTAGCTTGAGCTTTATTTTCCACATTGCAATGACTATAATGGCTCACCTCAATCACATTGTTATAAAGATTCCACCACTCCTCACCCCACCCCCAGTTTAGGTTGGCATAAACATAACTTTATTTAGTTTTCTTTATGATTTGTTTACTACATCCTTTATATCTCAAAGATATGATTTGAATTTACCTTTGAATTTCTCCCTTCTCTCTCCCCGTCCCTTTTCCTTTTGCTTCCTTTCTTTATGGTAATAGCAGGAAAAAGTTCTACCATGAAAATGTTTATTTAATTTGTTAAATAATCTCAACAATGTCATCAAATGTTCTGAATCCATTTCATACTATCAAATTTTTATTTTGAGAGTGAGAAAAAGAATTGGAATCCCCATACTATCACATTATTCAGTATGCAAATTTAAGAGAACAGCTAAACAAATTGTATGAAAGTTATGTTAGCACAATATCAAAAATTAAATATAAAGAATTCTGAGAGCAATGAGACTTACACAAACCAAAGTAGAATAAAGTAGGCAGAACTAGCAAAACTATGTACGCATTTTAAAAACACATTGCAAAATTGAACTCAATGTTGCATAATTATAATGACTTATCTTGGCCTCAGAGAAGACATGAGGAATTGTCTCTCCTTCCTTTTACTGGAGAGGTGGTGGTCTATGGATATGGCATGTTGCCTATGCTAACAAATGTGGTTGATGTGTTGGTTGATTTTGTTTAATTTTTTTCCTAATGTGGGAAAGCTCAGTGGTACAGGATTGGAAAAGGCCTGGCAAGGAATATATCCTGAAATGACTGACAAGGAGCATATCCTGAAATGACTGTGATATGAGAAACAAAAGAGATCAATAAATTTTTTAAAAAATTATGAAAGAAAAAATTTTACATATGGTAAATTACCCCATAAATGAAAAAAAAATTGTATTTTTTTCCAGTCTTTAGATCATGAAAAGAGTCACAAAATTAGTGCCCTAACACATGGGAATGACCAAATTCCCTTGGGTTAGTCACTGTGGATTACTAGAGTATCATAAAATATTAGGAAAAAGCAACAAATTCTAATTTTGGAGAAAGATGTTTTTTATAGCAACGAGTTTTTTAGTCAGTCCTGGAAACAATATTAGACCTTGGATTCTATTCTAGCTGAGGAGTGAGAAAATGAAATAGAAATAAGCAGGTAGGTATCCTGGTGAAAAGTATTAGCAATGGACAAAGTGAAGAGACACAATGAAGGGCTGCTCTGTGTGTGTGTGTGTGTGTGTGTGTGTGTGTGTGTGTGTGTGTGTGTGTGGTGTCTTATGGCATGTGTATAATTTGCTTGCCTACCCTCAGGCACTGTGAACTTGCTGTCTATCATTTCTACCTTTTCACTTTTATACCTTTCTTGGAAATCTGAAGGAGGCAAATTTCAGACAGATTGAATTGTGTGAGTGTTGTGAGAGCCAAGAGAAAAGTCAAGACATGGTACCCTAAGGGCAGTTCTTCTAGAAATCTCAGCAACAAGACAATATTTCTCATCAGTTCATAGATAGGACAGGAACACTATCACCCTCTAGGCCTCCAACCATGTCCAGAAAAACTAGAATCCAATTTTTATCCTTATTTGGCTATCCTAAGAGTCTATCAATCTAACTATTGATCTATTATCTATGTTATATATGAAAAATATGTGTGTATGTCCATATACATTTGTAATTGTAATATATAATTATATGTATATACATATTCATATGTATATACATATTCATATGTATCTGTCTGTTTAGATATATACATAGATAGATTTTATATATATATATATATATATCTGGAAGGATTTTTAGAGGCTTTTTAGTGCAATGTTTTCATTTTATAAATGAGGAAACAGATTCAGAAAGGTTAAGCAGGATGAGGATTGTGGCATGTGATTCTAAGTACAAAACTCTTTCTGTTGTACCATATTGCCTCTCTCAATTCCAGACATTGAAAAAAAATAAATGATTTTTTGATAATCCAGTGAATACATTATCTCCTTCAATGGGTATTCCCTTCAATGTTATTGATCTGAATGCCTCACATACTTTCACATCCTATACTATTCTTGTTCATATTCTCCTATAAATTCTCAGGAGAGGATCTACTCATTGGTTAGGGATTTGATCATGACCTCTTCATATAATATAGGTTCCAATGGAGGACACTGACAGTCTATTGATTATTCTTTGCTCTTCTTTCATGACTGGCCTATTTCCTTTTGGAATCATACATCTTTCTAATGGTGTCTTTTATGCTGCTTCTGCCACATTATTTGTTACTAAGTCGCTTTAGTCCATTTATGTCAACCATAGATCTTTTCATTACCCTTGTAGTAAGATAAAATTTTAATTCTTTGGAGATGGTAGTGTTTCATAATTTATAATCATATAGTATTACCAGAGGAATTTTTTTCCCCTATTAATGATTGCATCAGTGTTGGGAGATCTCTGTTTGGAAACACTCTCTACAGAAAAGCAATAGTTTATAACTTTTTTTTAAATTTTAAGGAATTAGTGGGGGGGGTCAGAGAAATCATGGTCATTTGAAGCTGAATTTAAATTAAGGTCTTCCTGATTTTTTAAGGCTAGTCTTCTGGTTATTGCATCTCTCTGCCTCTGACCAGAGGAATATTTGTGTAAAAAGAGTACATGCTCATTAAATGTACTGCGCATTGCAAAAGACAAACCAGAATCCTTTTCATCTCATTCAATTCTGAACCCAGATCATTGAACATTTACAGTGTCTGTCCAAATATGTTTGATGCATCAGTGCTATGAACTGTTCCTCTAACTGCAAATCATAGTCTAGACAATATACTTTCTTTATCCACTTGGTTTTTAAATATGAGATAGGATGAATTCTTCTGTGTGACTATGGATCTTATTTAGGAGAATTTATGAAGTACTTTATCATTCACAGAGAATCCCATTTATTTGGATTTGGTTCTGGATCTCTTTCAGGATAGCAGCAAACTTTTTCATAAATATTTTCCTTTTTTGTGCCTTTCATGAGATTAATAATCAGAATAACAAGGGACAGCTAGGTGGCGCAGTGGATAGAGCACCGGCCCTGGAGTCAGGAGTACCTGAGTTCCAATGTGAACTCAGACACATAATAATTACTTAGCTGTGTGGCCTTGGGCAAGCCACTTAACCCTATTGCCTTGCAAAAAAAAACTAAAAAAAATAATCAGAATAACTGAACGAAATTATCTCTGTTGTTTCTTCTTCCAAAAATCCAGTGATTTAAAAATATCCCATATTTTATTTTATTTGTTTTATTATATGAAGGATGGATTGTTGGAAAAGAACTTTTAAGGCAGCATGTTGATCTATTAAGTAAAATGCTTTTTTATAGTTAACAACTATAAAAGTAGCTGAATCTTTATTTCTTGTATATTTCATTCGATTATGTGACTATAAAGATATGATCTCCTGGAGTGTTTTGTTTGTGATAACTTGCCTGTCTCATGTCCTACTTTCATTAAGGATGCTTTTGATAATGTGTGTGGATTATTCATAAAGATTTCCAGGGATTAGAAAATTGGCATATAAACCACTAGTTACTCATCTTAATTGATTGCTCTTTTGAGGGGAGAGTAGTAATAAGACATTATTTTTTTTACCCAAAGTGTTTTACATATATTACAAAGTGTTTTATATATATATATATATATATATATGTATGTACATATATATATGTACATACATATATATATATATATATATATAATTGATATCTTAAATCCTTCAAAATTATCTAGCCTCTAGTGACTGACCTCTTGTGTCCCCTTTTCTACAAGTCTATACCATCATTGCAGAAGGGAACTACATAAGACTTAAACATCATATTATGTTTTTCTTTGTTTCTTGGATTACTTTAGCCAAAGAACTTTATCACCTGAATAATTTTATCTATCATTTCATGTACTTCACCTATCTCCTCTACATTCTTGCTAAGCTGGTCCATAGGAAAGCAGATACATTCTTCAGATGGATTTTATTACAATTTATCAGTATTAAAAAGAGGGTAATCAGCATGGTCAAGAGCCTTAATAAAGATCATTGAAGGAAATGGGGAATTTTAGCCTGGAAAAAACAAAACTTTACTGGATCACTGTTTTTAAGAATTGTTACTTGGAAGAACAACTTGTTCTGCTTAGTTCCAAATGGCAGAACTATTTAATGATTGCTGAGAAGCAAGATTAGGCTTGATGAAAAAGACTGAAATTACACCTATCCCAAAGTGGAATAGACTCCCTTCAGTTGTGGAGAATTTCCTCTTCCTTGAGATCAACATTGATTACTGTTCAAACAGATTACAGGAAATTTTTATTCTGAATTCTCACGTTTCTAAAGACCTTCCCAATTTTTACATCCTATGTTTCAGTGGACCTTTTCCATCATGATAGAATTTGCCACAACTTGTGGTCCCTATCATAGCGTTTAAGTTAGAACCCAGGGTCAGACTATATATGATGTGTATCCTATGGATAAATTGTAGACTTTGGTATGCTATCAAGATTATACACTATGTGAATACTACTTTGTTAATTTAAAGTTGTTAGTTTGTAAATGGAAAGGATTGATCAATAAGGGTACAGTTGTCTGAGAGCATATATGAGTTTGCCTCTGGAAGTGACTTATTACACGTGTTGTTAAAAAAAGGTTTGTGAGACATAATTTCTAGGTAATTTAATAATTTTATTAATAATGCCACCATTTTAATGAGATGATGGTCATTTGGTCTTCTCTCTCTTATACCAAAGACCTTCATGGCAGTGGTTTCACAATTTTTATGCCTTTCAAAGAGTAGGTCTTCCCCAACTTGACAATCAACTCTGATTGACTAACAATGAAAGGTGCAAGATGGAATAAAACTACCTAAATAATCACATAAAATGCATTTTTTTTCATCTTGGGCAAGTTAGATAAATTGTAGGTTCCTCACCTTGGGTAAGTTAGATAAATTCTAAGTTTCTTATCTTGCAGTCAAGAGTTATACAATACTTAGTATTTTCCAGGCACCGTGGGAATTCAAGAAAAAGTAAATTTTTTTTTTTTAAAAAGTCCTTGCCCTCAGGAAGGTCAGGTTTTAAGTGGTAGAGATAATATACAAAAAAATCGTACACTCAAGACATATACAGTGTAAATGGAAAGCAATCTACAGGGAAGACACCAGTGAGGGTGAGAGGGCAGGGCAGTCACTTGGAGGTGAGATTTAAGTCATTTTAGAGGAAGAAGGAGAAATTCAGCAGTCAGAGAAGGAAGAACTGTACTTGAAGAGCCATAAATTAAACATTTATGAAGCTGTCTTTTAAAATAGTTGTTATCCAGTCTGGGATTTAGAGGTAAAGGTATTTCCTTATCTGTCAAAGTATTGGAATGCTAGTGTCATGATCTTCCATTTTATATATGAGGAAACTGAGGCTCTGTAAAATTAAATCATCATTTGCAGAAAGTACTGTTTTGACCTACAAACTCAGGTTTTCTCACTCCTAGTCCCTTAAAAATCATATTTTTTTTTTTCACTGAACCAATTGGTTACTAGAAAACTTTTCTCTTCACAGTCAAGCTGTAGGAAATGTTACATTCTTCCTGAGAGTATTCATAACCTTTCACTTCTTTTCTGGGGATTGTTTTATTCTCATACCAAATTCTATATTGTAGGTCACTAAAGCCATTTCTCAAAGTCCAATACTACTCAATGATTTAGCCAAGACTACACTCTTCAGTTACTATTTCCCTGATTCTCTGCTTAAACTTTCCAAAGGCATGATTGACATAAGAAATATTCTAGTTTTCAATCCCAGAAAAGTAAGGATGATTCAATAGTATAAAAACAAAAATACTCCTTCAAAAATACACCCTTTTTGACTTATGGAAGCTTCATAGGATAACAGGGATGGAAAAGATCCCATTTCTTCTGATAAGGTCACACCTAAATTGCCCCAGTAAAGAACTTAAAAGATACCCAAGAGAATAAAATTTTGTGCTGGTAGCCAGACCTAATGCCATCAGAATTTGCTATGTGAAAATTTATCTTTGTATATAACTTTAATCCCTTTTGCTCAATGTAATTTAAGCCAGTTTAGTTACGCAAGTAACATAGTGAATGGAACAGCAAGCATAGAGTCAGAAAGATGAATTCAAATGCAGCCTCAGACACTGTGTGGTCCACTCAAGTTACTTTACCTCTATTTGCCTCAGTTTCCTTAAATGCAAAATGGCCATACCAATGGTAACTACCTAGCAGGGTCAAATGAGATGGCATAGTGTCTGGAACATGAAAGGTATTATGTAAGGGCTTATTCCCCTTCCATTTTCTTCTCTGTCTATTTTGGACAAATATGGAGAATAGTTTCTTTGTGGCTTTCAACTTTACAAAAGTACTTCACATCATTAAATAAATATTATAAATAATCCTTAGTTCTTTCTTCTCTCTTAAATAATCTTCTGGAAATCCTGTTTTCTTATCTATTTTATTTTATTAAGAGTTCTTTCCTTTTTAAGGAAAATAATCAATGCCTGCCTAAACTGGAAGAGATTAAAGTCTTGCAATAAGATAACATCCTTAACCAGAAAGTGCTATTACTGCTGCTGATAATGTTAATAGGTATCATTTAGATGGAGTTTTAAGATTTACAAAGGGCTTTAACACTTCATTTGTAAAGGATTTTTATTTTGAATTTTCCTCCACTAAAATTTTGGACTAAATAAAAAATTAGTTTTTTTGAATACATGAAATCATGTCTAATAATAATTCTCTCCTTATTTATTGCTAACTATTTTTGTAATAAAAAGTATTGTGGTAATAATGGATGGTTAGTTGGCCTGGATTCAAGTCTTGTCCCTGACACAAAACAGGGGGTAACCGCAGGCAAGTCATAACTTCTCAGTGCCCCAGGCCCAGGAAATTCTCATAAATTATATAAAGTTGCTGTTCTCTTTGTTGGAGAGTTATCTTCCTGAGATTTGCCCCTCTCTCTCTCTCTCTCTCTCTCTCTCTCTCTCACACACACACACACACACACACACACACACACACACACACACACACACAGATACACATACAGACACAAGGTTTGGCAAAAATTGTAACTGCCTTTCTCAAAAGTCAGCATATTTGGATGATTTGAGTTTAAAAATATTTCATGCCATCATCTGAACATTTAGGACAATGTTGAATTCACTTTCTTTTTAAGGACAGCCATGTCAATATTGACAGATCAACACTTTTTCCCCTTCTGTATTTATACTAAGGATAAGCATTACAACATGGCTGTTGTCAGGACTTTTGTGGGAATTGTCTTATTTGTGTCTCAGTTCTTGTTAAACTCAAGGCATGGCAGTTGGTGCCACAATAAGGGTAAAGTTCTCCAGAATATCTGATCATTTTTACAGATAAGTGGTTTTTCAAAATGGATTTTGGGAACAGGCAATTTTCTTTGGACATTCCATACTGTCAGAAGCATTTGACAAAACTGACAGAGAACTTTGGGACTCTAGCCCAATGAGTGGAGGCTTTGAGAAAGTCACAATTATTCAAACCCTTGAGACATAAGTACTAAATAACCTTTTAAAACATAGGCTCTTGGGAGTGTGTGTGGGGGTGGGGTGGGGAGGGGATAAACCCAATTCTGCACAACTGAACCTGAAGAAGCAATGATGGGCTCCATTTGGTCTGATATCTTGCTTAAAGTTGGAGTTACCATAGAGGACAAATCAAAATCATGACATGACTGATATGTCTAATACAAAACGCCTGCTAAAAGGAGGAAGAAGATACAGGACAAA
This sequence comes from Macrotis lagotis, assembly GCF_037893015.1. Taxonomy (NCBI): domain Eukaryota; kingdom Metazoa; phylum Chordata; class Mammalia; order Peramelemorphia; family Peramelidae; genus Macrotis; species Macrotis lagotis. The sequence continues at coordinate 96,678,970 of NC_133659.1, forward strand.
TTGGAAGTAATGCCAGAAAAACAATCAGGACAGAGAAACAATCAGAGAAGAGTATCCTCAAGAATGGAAAGGCAGAAACCTAATGGTAAGACCTTCAGTCAAGTGCATATACACAGAATGACTTAGGGCTGAGGTCCCATGGAATATACCTTCGTGATTACAACACAAGCCACTACAGGGATACTTTTATATTTATAGTTTATTCTCCATTATTGCCAGAGGCCTTAAATCCCACATAGTCAAAATCTCCATTCAGTGCTGCCTGCTGGGCATTTAACAAGGACTCTTGTAACAGGACCCAGAACAAGTAGGAATATGAATAAAAAGTGCAGGGGCCAACACAGCACCACAGGCTGCAAGGTAACCAAGTGGAGGCACTCTGAGAGAAACTGAAAAAGCAGACAATGACCCTTAGTGCCTCAAGGCATGGCTTCAAAAGGTGTCAACACCAATTAAATAGTAAAAGCTCTGGCAGCTTCTGAAAAGTTATCCAGACAGGGACAAGACAGTAGGTAATCAAAGGGTTGGAAATGTGAGTTCTGTATGGCTCACACTAGACATGGCCATAGACACACACACACACACACACACACACACACAAACACATTCATGCCTTACAATTTGTAATCTATATGTGAACCTTCAAAATATGATTTTCCTTAAAGTATTTCCTCAAGGGACCCCTCTTGGTTCTACAGCTAAGATCTTGAAATCACTTGTGATCATATAGCTAGTGGTGGTTCCCACAGATCAATCATTAAAACCTACAGCTGTGATGTGGACCATTGATTTTGACTGTGAAGAAACTAAAGAATCAACAATTGCATCATCTGCCATCATTTCACTCAAGCCACCTTGTTTGTTGAGTTTCCATGCTGAAGTTGCCTTTATTGATGAAAAAGCTCAGTGGGCTCTTCTCCTGTTTCTAACAGTTTATGTTAGAAATTGTAGAAATATGTACTTCTTGTTTCAAATGGCCTGACCAAAAAATTCTTATTTGGAATTGAAAGGTATTAATGTGTCTTTAAATATTATATTAGTTTTTGAAAAGGTACCCAAACCTCAATCCTTCAAATGATGTCTTTTTTGCCTAAGGGCAATTCTGATGTGTATGACAAATTTATTGGATGACTTTTTAAAATGACAGTAGAACTGGGGGCTGCGGATGGAGGGTTCAAAAGTTGGGGGCAGGAAAGGAGGGAGGAAGGTGAGGAAAACTGTCAATGTAGTTCTAATGAAACCTATAGTTATGTATCGTTCTGGTTTCTGACCCTTACAAGTTACAAGATAAAGCAAAATGCCTAGGGTATGAGAGAGATGATTCAGATTGAAAAGCTGACTCTGATGATATTGAAATCTCAAGGGATGGTCACTTTTTGAAAGCAGTCAAAAGGCTTCACACTTCATTTTGTTTGAGATGGAATATTAATTGAGAGTATAATGATTATACTAAGCCTGGATCTTTTTGGAGTTTGTACTGCAACTGTGTATGCAAGTATACCTATCCATGCAAGAGTCACAGAATATGCCATTAGTTAGAGGTGTAGGGACATTATCTTCTCAAAAGAAATATGAGATGCATGCATTTAGAGACATTTTCACTCCAAATTGCTTCAAATGTACTTGCATCATGCCGGCACTCTGTCTGAATAAGACAACATTTATGGAATTTTCTTTTATTATTGGGACTATTTAGAAAAGAAATTTCCCCATCAAAGAGGTGAAATTGTTCTCAGATGATCAAATGAATATGCTTAAGAAATAGCACCTGCCCAGGATCTGCTAATCTTGATGTGATAGTAAAGAATATTGTTTCAATCAAATATTTCTTTAGTATCTATGAGAATGAGTCAAAATACCTCATTCTGAAACTGAGTTTTGCTAATTATTATTATCACTCTCAGCAATTCCCTTGACCCGAATGAGACTCAGTTTCCCCATCTATAGAATAAGGCCCTTTCTAGTGTTATAGTTATGCTTATATGTGCAAGGTCTCCATTTGTTCATTTAACTTTTTTTCAAGGTATAGGATATGTTTTTTATAGGAGCTGCCCCAGATTTTTAGTTGTACAGTTTTACTTAGCCACCTAATAAACTTCTGCAGTTTTAAAAAAGTATCAGGGTATTTCACAAGGGCATCAACTTCTTCAGTGTTTCTTATTTCATTACTACTAGCAGAAATCTTATAACAACAAACTGTCCTTTTTAGAATAATTTAATAATGCTCAGGTTACTAGGTGAACACCTATACTGAATACTGGGATTTTTTTGAGAGAAGATAGTGCTAACAAAACCATTTTCAATGACTATAATGATTTCACTAGGAGAATATGGGAGAATTATTTGCTTATTTAGGGGAAAATGTGTTAATCATGGAATAACTGATAGGAAAAGTACTATATATTTTACCAGTTCAAAATGTATGTATGCATCACAGAGAATCATTACTAGGAATTTTTGTATTTAGAGCAAGTATCCCAAACTCCAAAATAAGTGTCACAGAATTTGCCCTTAAATTGAATTTGTAGGGACATTATCTTCTCAAAAGAAATGTGAGATGTACACATTTAGAGACATTTTCATTTCAAATATATATATATATATGTATATATATATATACACTTGAACTATTTGTGCCCAACCTGTGATAGAACCTTCCAACCTTGTCTGATCAGCTATAATTGGACACACTCTACTTTGACCCCAAAACAGAGATATCATTTTAGTCCTCTGAGAGAACAAAGACAACAACCAACCAGGGCCACTATCTTGTGTGTATATGTAAGGGGGAATCAGATAAGCTAAAACACCAGTGAGAGGACATTGCTGAAAATAACAGAAAGGGAATGAGCTAATCTTAGTTATATAATTATCTATAATACATTCTTATTTTAATTATTGCAGCTGACTAGATGCTAAACTCTATTGTTTCTATGCTTCTATCATCACCCTCTAAAATTCAGCTAGCTGGAGCCAAGGTCCTCTTGCCTTACCTTAGTTATAGCTTTGCTATGGAAAAAAATATAGGTCAAAAAATTTATAGAAAAGTCATAAAATGACTTAAAAGAAATTAAATCTAAAGCAGGATCTGCTTAGTTCTTAGAAAAAACTCATTTTTTTCTTTTTTAGTTTTTGCAAGGCAATGGGGTTAAGTGGCTTGCCCAGGGTCACATAGCTAGGTAATTATTAAGAGTCTGAGGCCGATTTGAACTCAGGTACTCCTGACTCCAGGGCCAGTGCTCTATCCACTGCACACCTAGCCGCCCTGAAAAACTCATTTTTAGAGACCGATTCCATGCTTCTTAAAGTTTTGCCCTCCTTTATATACATAGAAAGCAGGGGGGAAACCCCAAACCTCTTTTGCTCAAGAATCTAAACTGAAGTTCAGTGATCAAGGACAATCCTGAAAGCCCTGTTCTGGAAAATGTCATTCACATCCAGAGAAAAAACTAGAGGCTGAATGCAGAGCAAAGCATTCTAGGTTCACTTTTTAAAATTTCTTTAATGTTGATTCTTTCTCATGTTTTTCCCTTTAGTTCTAATTCTTTCATGGTATGAAATACATATTGAAATGTGTTGAACACAATTGTATATGTACAACCTATATCAGGTTGTTTGCTGCCATGGGGACAAGGAAGAGAAGGGGAAGGTAGTAAAAAGGAAGGCAGAACTCAAAAGCTTTTAAAAAGATGAATGTTGAAAACTCTCTTTGCATGTAATTGGAAAAAAAATAAAAGTTTTGTTTAAAAAAAAAAGAATTCTCTACAGGAAAATTTCCCTGATATCCTAGAAGTAGAGGGTAAAATAGAATTTGAGAGAATTCAATGCAACCGAGAATCCACTACCCAGCAAAACTGATCGTCCTCTTCCAGGGAAAAAGATGGACTTTCAATGAACCAGGGGAATTTCAAATATTCCTGTTAGAATGGCCAGAGCTGAACAGAAAGTTTGATCTTCAGATACAGGACTCAGGTGAAGCACAGAGAGGATGGACGAGAAGGGTAAATTATGAGGACCTTAATGATGATGAACTGTGTGTATTCCTGCATGGGAAGATGATCCTGATAATACTAATATGAACCTTCTCATTGAATAGAGCAGGTAGAAGGAGCTTTTATAGGTGAGACACAGGAGGGAGCTGAATTTGAAGTCATAATATATTGTAAAAATGGAGTCAGTGGGTAGAAAGGAAATGTACCGGAGGTAAGAGAGAGAGGTAGAATAGGCTAATTTCATGTAAAAGAGTCAAGAAATAGCTTTTGCAATGGTATGGAAGGGGGGGGGGAAGATGAAGGGGAAATAGAGAGCCTTCATTCTCATCGGAAATGGCTCAGAGAGGAAACATCATACACTCTCAATAAGGTATAGAAATCTAGAAGAAAAAGGAGAGAAGGGGGATGGGGGAGTAGAGGGGGAATGTGGGTGATAGAGGAGATAGATCATAGGAGAGGATAGTCAGCTAGAACACATTTTCTTTTTTTACTTTTTTGCAAGGTGGTGGGGTTGGGTGGCCTGTCTGGGACCACAGGACAGGGTGGTTGCTGGGTCTCTGGGGTGAGATGTAGGCTTGAGGCCTCTTGGCCCCAGGGCCAGTACTCTATTCACTGAGCCACTTGGCTGCCCCACAGCACATTTTTGAAGAGAGACAGAGTGAAAGGAGAGAGAAAAAATATAATAGATGGTAGTGGGGAGGAATGGATGGAGGGAATGACAATCAGCAACAGCAACTGTGGAAAAATATGGAAGTAACTTCTATGACGGACTTTTGATAAAGAATATGATCCGCCTAAAACAGAACTGATGATATCAGAACACAGACTGAAGCACATTTCTTTCTCTTTCTTTCACTTTATTTCTCATGAGGTTTTATATTTTGTGGGAGAAGGGGGTATTATATTTACTCTTACAACAAGAATATTTTAGTAATGTGTAAATAAATAAATTAAAGAAAAAATCTAAAAAAGGGAGGAAAAAATAAAAATAAAAAAAGAATTCAAATTGAATTTAAGTATAGTGATATGAAAAAGACTTTACAGGTAGAAGAATTTCTCACTAACTCTTGGAATGGACTAATAATTCCTGAAAGATTAACATAGAATGTTAATAATAATACTTTTTCATATTTTACAGAAACTTTTCCTGATCAATAGGAATATGTAGTCAATGAATCAACAAGCATTTATTAAGGGAAATCTATGTACCAGACATCATTGTAGGCCCTGAGAATACAAAGATAAAACTTTGCTTACTCTCAAGGAGCTTATTCTCTTTCATGGGAAGAGAATACAGTGGTACAGAATAAAATGTATCACATATGATACAATAAGTTGTACTTTTGTTATTCAGTCATTTCAGTCATGTTCAGTTTTTTCATTATCCCATTTGGGGTTTTCTTGGCAAAAATAGTGAATTGTTTGCCATTTCCTACCCCAACTCATTTTACAGATGAGGAAACTGAAGCAAACAGGGTTATAACCACTAAGTATCTGAAGTCAGATTTGAACTTAGCAAGATATCTTCCTGATTCTCTATCCACTGTGCCACTCAGTTGTCAATTGTATATAATACAATAATAAAGGCTGAATTGACTTGACAAACATAATAAAAATAAGAAATTTAAAATTTTCACATAATCCTCAAAACATGCTACAAATACGCCCATTTCCCATTTGTAGATAATCATAGGGAGAATGACCATATCATGAGACATGAAAGAAGCAAGGCTCAAAGTTTATTTTGCTATTTTCCAAGGCCAACGTGGCATTCATTGGCTCTTTCCGATGCTGGAAGATATATTTGAGTTTTTTTTTTTCACCCTGACTCTGAAGAAAAAAAGCTTCCGAATCAGGAGAGAGAAAAGGTGAAGGATAAGAATAGACTCTTGTCCCATACTCAAATGCCCTCAGGTCATGAGGGACAAACAGCTATGACTTCCAGATTTATGACTTCGGCTCTATGTTCATGCTTATTGTGGATAGTTGAGTCACAAATGTATGTCTGAGAGAAGGCTATTCCCACCAAATAGATGAGGACAGTTACTCATGTCAGGTAATTTTCTCTTACTCTTGTTCAAGTAATCCTGCCCCCCCCCTAAAAAAATCCATCCTCTCTGCACAACGATATTTTATATGCAAGTACATTTGAAGAAATGAGGTTTTCTCTTTTAGCCTTTCTCATTCTTCTTTGCCTCATCTCAACCTCCTCCCTCCTGTCCCCATTGGCTAGAAAGTAAGCTCAAAAAATGCCTGAGGAAAAATCTGACAGCATTTTAATTTTTTGTTTTTTTTTTTTACTTCATGAACCTTTTCATGAGTTCTGTAAAATATTTTGCTCCTTGATTCTTAGTTATTTGAAGGAAATATAATTTGAACCATATTTATGTTAAATAAAATAACTCAAGATTTTTCCTTTTAGACAGAAAAAGATTTGATATAAAAATGAAGATTTCTTTTTAAAAAAATAATTCTTCCTTACACCTGGAACTGTCAAGGGAATAAAATAATAGACAATAACTCAAACCTTACTCAAAGCTTAAAATGTTCATTCAATTCCATTTCTGAATTTAAAACTCAGTTTTAGTTTGGTTCTAAATTTGGCAAAAAGAAATGGATCTTCATATATAAAACCAATTTCTTTGGGATGGTTATATTTCAAAGAATAGTTTAGAGACTGTACCAGTAGGGTAAAGGAAATCTGTCTACCCAGGATGAAAACTCAGCTCATGTTCCCTACTGAGCAAGAAGAACCAGCATTTGGTCGATTCTGCTCCATTATAATGGGAAGGTTTGACATGAATGTCAGCTCCTTCAGTCTGGGGACAGGCTCATTTTTTTGTCTTCAGTCTCCAGTGACTTGCATGGTATCTTATACTTAATAGATACTTACTGAAATGAAATGAAATAAAATGAAATAAAAGCCCTCCATCTTCTGTGGCTCCAATCAGGTCTAAGACCTGGGCTTCAAGGTGTATGGGGTTGCTTCCTTACTCCTTAGAGAGATTTAGTCTGCACAAAATTTTCCTTTTAGGCTCAGGATTTTTTCAATGCCAACATGCTCTCCATTTTCAGGGGCAGCAGTCTCAGTTGGTGAATGGTTATACATTTCCTTAGTGGATTGGTTAATCAAACAAATATTTAGTAAGTCCCTATTATGTATGTCACTGAACTAATCACTGAAAATATGACAAAAATAAAATTATATCCTCATGAAGCTTACATTCTAGTGAGCAGATATTTAAAAACAATTTTTTGTATCAAACATCATGCATATAGATAAATAATTATGAAATACATTAAAATAATTTGGCTGGCATTGGAACAACTAGGCATAGATTAAGAAAGACCTTGCATAGGAGAAGGCACTTAAATCTTGAAGGAAGCTAGGGATTCTAAGAGGCAGATCAGAAGAAAATGCATGGAGAATAGCCTGCAAAAAGACAGTGAGAAAAGTTAGAATGGTGCATATGGGGAATAGTAATCAGGTCACTTTGACTGGAATATGAAGTGTTTGAAGGAAAATAATATACATTAGCTTAGAAAGGTAGGCTGAATCCAGATATTAAAAGATTTAAACACCAGTTTTAAAATGATGTTCCAAAGTATTGGTGCAGTTTTGAGTTATTAAAGCTTGACTAAACCTATGTTTTAGGAAAATTGATTCAACATTGTTGTAAGAGATCGATTAAGAGCTGTAGAGAATATATTTCCCTGTGTTAATTGTGGATTTATTTTTTTATTTAGTAGACAAAACCATAAGCATAAAAGTATACAGTGTGAACAAAACCATATTTTCTATTACAATCTCAGCTGCTTTAAGAGAGGCATAGTTATCCAGAATGATAGCAATGCCCTTCCCTGGTCTGACCATACCTGTGCTGTTGCATTCAATTTGGGATGCTGTATTTTGGGCAAAACTTTGGCAGATAATCTCCTTATTTTGCAAATGGGTTAGTTAAAAAAGGTTAAATGATTTGACTGATGACATATCATTATTAAGTGGACAGGTTGAAAATGGAATCTAGGATCTCTGACTCTATTATTCATCATTCTACTATTATTACAGTTAATTAGTATTGTTCTATAATCAAGAGAGAAATATTCACTAGAGCTGGACATTTGAAAGTTCAAGATGACTCCAAAGAATACAATTTCTTTCAGTAGAGAGATAACTTGGAAGCCAGATTTTAACTGTCAATTTATCTTTGAGTGATGACTAGAAGAAAACAATGAACTATTTAGAACAATGGCTACTGTACTAATATGGCCATAAAACACTTTGGAATTTGAAATATATTGATGAAATTGATAGATACTCACCCAGGAATCTAGGGCACAGAATATATAGAGTTGAATCAGGAAAAATGCTAAATGAATCAAAGAAATTTGAGTCTATTTCCATACTGAGAAACTGTCACACATAATGTATATTTTGTTAATATATAATTTAATAATATTTTAGAAAGGAAGATATCCTAGTATTCTAAGGGAATGTCATTCATACTGCATACCCCCCCCCAAACAAAGCTGAACATTATTTCAGATAATTTAGAAAATAATGTGAGAATTTAGGTTTTGAATATTTTACCTTGGTATCTTTGAATGTCAAGAAAATTAGTTTTTATTCCACTTAAAGTGACAGAGAAAAATAATAATGATTTTGAATGTCCCTAAAAGATTCTCCAAAATATATTATAGGCCCATTACACATTCAACCATTTAGCCAGATTAGTTGTTTTGCTGTTACCCAAACTCAGCGTTTCATCTTTCATACACATTCTCTGCCTGTTGGAAAACAGACACTTTGATGAACTGTTAGTAGAACTGTGAATGGGTATAACCATTATACAAAGTAATTTGGAATCATAGCCAAAAAAATTACTAAATTGTGCAATATCACTATTATATTTTATACCCCAAAGAAACAAGAAAAAGTCCTAAATGTCACACACACACACACACACACACAAACACACACAAACACACACAAACACACACACACACACACAGACATATGTGGAAAGATAGATTCCCTCACCTTTTGATATGATCACTAAACTAGTCTTTGAAAAATAACACCCCCATTAGATTTGAAAATTAATTTTTTTTGCCAAATTTATACCCTAATGAAAAGGTTGAATTTTAAATTCAGAAATGGAATTGTGAACATTTTTCTATATATGCATAGATTTGTATGTATGTTTCTTCATTAGTTTCTTATTTATTTTTTCATTCATTCATTCATTCATTTGTTTGTTTGTCTAATTTTGTCCTGGGGCAACTTGGTGGTAATGGTTAGAGTACCAACCTGAAGTCAGGGAGATCTGAGTTAAAATTTGTCCTCATATACTAGCTGTGTGTCCCTGGGCAAGTCACTTAACATTATTTACCTCATTTTCTTCATCTGTAAAATGAGCTGGAAAAGAAAATGCTAAACCACTCCAGTATCTTTGCCAAAAAAAAAGCCCTAATGACATCATGAAGAGTTAGACATGACTGAAAACAACTGAACAATATATACTCACATCTATGCATAGATGTTTATAGACATATATCTTGTGTGGCAAAAATCTAGAAATAATGAATAAATAAATTTTGATATATGAAAAGAATACAATACTTGTTTTGTAAAAAAGTTATAAATGAAATAGTTTCAGAATGGCCTATATGAACAGATGCAAAATGAAATGAGTAGAACCAAGAGAACAATTTATTCTTTAACAGTATTGTAAAACTCAATTTGACTCTGAAGATTTTGAAGGACAAAACAACTCTGGTAAACCTTGGTTCTAGAGGACTGGAGATGAATAAAATGAAACCCACATTTTTTTTTTTTACATTGTCAGTGTGTGAATGTATTGCATATTCATTAAAAATATTCTCTTTTTTTTCCAGTGGGGGAAAGATTGGAGGGAGAAAAAAATGTTCAATAGGGGAAAAAATAAAATTTAATTAAAAAAAAGAAACATACATTCACTTCAGTTTCAACCCTTGGAGTCTTAGCTTCCATCTAGACTCAGTTCAAGTGCTATCTCCTTATAGTAGTTTTGCCTGACTCATCTTCCACAATTATTATTGCTTTTAGGTTCTTTTTAAATTATCTTGTATTTATTTACATTTCAGCATACTATAATTCAAGTAGAATCATTCTTGGAGTACAACATTTATTTTTTTATTGTTGCTCAGGTAACCCCCAGTCCTTATTACAGTATTTTGCATATAATAAGTACATAATATTTTTTTACTTTATGTGTTTGTGACATTTTTGTAATAAGCCTACTCTCTTTCTGATGGTTAGTATGCCCTCTTTCCTTAAGTAGCCCCATCTTTAGGTTCAACCAGACTATATACATTTCTTGGTGAGCCTGGACTCAATGGTAATTTTAGGTCTATTTTTCTGGTTCTTTATACCCCTCCAGCAAGGAGTTAAGGGTAAAATTTTATAAATATTAGACTTGACTCAAGTCTAAGATTTTCCAAAAAGTCAACAGGATCCTTCTAGAGAGGGACAATGTAAAAGGTAGATCAGAGGTAGGACAACTATTTATTTTTCCACAAAAGAAATGCTTAAAATACAAATATTTAAAATGATATCATAAACATAGCTCTTATTATATTTTCCTGGCAAATTGTGATGTGGGACTATGAAAGAGTCATTTCATCCTCACTTCAGCTCTATGTTATCTGAGCAATGCTCCTGAAGAAGTTCTCATTCTGGTAAATTAGTCCAAGGTTTGAGCTCACCCCAATGTCAGCAATTACCAATTACCTTCTCCTCTGAAAAATACTATAAGAACTGGAAGGAGAATTTCCTGCTCTCAGGCTCTTAGATCCCTCCCCTGACTGTAGATCTCTTCAGTTCAGAAGTTAGTTGCAAGTTTGGAAATATCTGTCTTAGGATCACTATCTAGTCTCCAGTGCTTAGATAGAGGAACATAAGATAGGAAAAGAAACAAACAAAACCTTGAGAGCTTCTGTCAGGCTCATCTAGATAATGACCATCTAATGACTGTGGTCCCATAGCTATTGGGGTGGTGTGGAGGAGAAGAACCCTACCAAGGGAAATCTAAGGGACCGATGGAAAGCTATTTAGATCCCAAGTCAGAAGAGAAGAGAAAAAGAGTGAAAACTGTTTTCAAAGGTTGGGGAGAAACATGAATACTAGAAATCTCTAGGTTCAACTATCCTTTATTGGGGGGTGGGGAAACAGTCTTTCCAAGACCAAGTGGGGCAAAATTTGTGTGCCAATGAATTAAAGGATCATAGATTTAGAACTAGAGAGGACTGCAAAGGTGACTGATCCCTATTCTCTCATTTTACAGTTGAGAAATTGAGGATTAGAGAAGTTAAGTGATTTACCAAATATCATAAAGCAGAGAAATATCTAAGGTGTGATTTGAAGCAGATCTTCTTAACTTCAAATCCTGGGCTTTCTGTAATATACTCTAATATACTACATTACATATAGTACTTTTTTCACTCAATCCTAGGACTTATTTTACTTATATTTTTCATTCTTCTTTTTCAGGAATTTAATATGTATACTTTGGGATGAATTCAAATAATCATAAATTCTACCTTTTATAATATAGTTGTGAATTTTTCCTTTGGTATATGAGTGTATCACACACTTTTGTCATTGTAGACTGCAAGCATATTTTAACCCCTCCAGTGGTGCCAGGAAAGTAAGTTTTCTGGCAGCAGTATTCAATGGAAAATTCTAGTCACAAGTATGCCAAGAGACAACAGACTCACTGGGCACATATAAGTTTAACAGACATGCTTGGTAGTCTGATCAGCAAGAATGAGGTTAAGGAGCTCAAACCCAGGAGTTTCAAAGACTGACATTATTCAACTTCTGGTTAAAAAAAAGTGTTGCATATTTTTGAAGTCTGGTCTATATCTTTTTTTTTTAAACTAAGTATAGTAAATTTGGGTACTATTTAGTTTCAACAATATAATCATAACCATACTCTCTAAACATGTGAAAAAAAGTTCTCTCAAGAGAAACTTGATCCAAACTGAGTTTGTCATCTGTTGTCACTCCATAAAACAATATAAATAACAGATTCAAACTTGCTTAGTTTTAACAGGAACCTGAAAAACAACAAGCTATTCAAGTAATATTTTACTTTCAAAGACATTTGACTGGAATAGAATGAAATTTTCAAAAACCCCTTTGGTGGTTGGTGTGCAATGAAGAAAGAATACTCTCTGAGTCAGAAATTAATGGAATTTTATATTATCATTGTGGCAGGAAACTTTGGTCTGCTGTTTGGCATTTAAATCAATTGTTAATGAAAGCCTACTAGTTTTTCCCATACATATATATATATATATATATATATATATATATATATATATACTCCTTTTTTCTTTTCTTTTCTCCTGTTCTCTCTTTCTTTAATTTCATTCTTTTCTGTTTCTCCTATTCACTCATTTCCCTTTCTTTTCTCATCTTTTTTCATCTCCTCTGCCATGTCCTAAATTTCCAATAACATTTAAGTGATTTGGTCCAGTTAGATTTGACCATCTCTTATGGAAGACTTTTTCTGATACTCCCAATAGTTTATACTTTCTACCCCTGGAAGTTAATTTTTATTTACTTTGTATATATTTTGAAAATGAAAGTCTTTTAGTTTTTTTAAGCCCTTAAATCACTAGATGATTTGGAAAGGACTTAAAAAATAATTGCTTAAAAAACAGGTGTATTTCCTGAACAACATGCCATTCATAATTTAAATATATAACTCAAAGATGATCAAAAATACTTCTATTGCATTAGAAAAAAAGGGATACTTTAAAAAACCCAAGATAATATATCAAACAGATTAAAATGAACATTATGTATACTGAATCTATTATTGTTTTAGGTTGATACATGTCAATACATCTGAATTTAATCCAATACTTTATAAAGATTCATGATTTCATTAGGGTGTGTCCTCCCTCCACTGAGAAAAATCACAGATTTTTCTCTTACTAGATTTTTTTTTTCCCTCTGAGTTTCTCTGACTAAAATATTCATCACCCTTTAATCTACTTAAAGGTGAGCTCCTCTGAATTTAACTGGTTTGGTCTTTGGAAAGCAGGTACATTCTCTCATTAGGATCATATTGAAAGCCTTTCTAACTTGTTAGGATAATACAAAACTTATGCGCTGCCTACTCTTTGACAACATAGAATCACTTACTTTACTGCTATATCATTGTGATGTATATATATATATGTATATATATATGTATATATATACATATATATATACATATATATATATATATACATATATATATATTACTGGAGAATTATTTGTCCTACAAGGGCAGCTAGGTGGAGTACCAGTCCTGGAGTAAGGAGAATCTGAGTTCAAATTTGACCTCAGACATTTGATACTTACTACCTGTGTGATCTTGGGCAAGTAACTTAACTTGGGCAAGTCACTTAGCTGCATCCAGGGTCATTTCCAGTCATCCTGATCCATATCTAAGACTGGTGACTTAGCACAGCCCCCCCCCCCCAATCCGAATCCGATTCATGGGAATGCCAGGGCATTACCTCCCTGAAGTCATGGTCTTCTTCAAGAATAAAGGACAAAGATCATGAATATGTCCTACATAATCCACTTATCATTAGGGTTTGACTTTAAATTATTTTAGGAAAGACCTAGATATGCTTTATTCACTCCCTTCTCTTTAGACATCTATAGCTATTGTTAAATTTATATAGTGTTTATCTTTTATTTGTTACAATTATTATAGTATTTGATCATTACAATCACCCTAGGAGGTAGGTATTATTATGATTATATTATGATTATTATTGTTATCATCATCATCATCATCCTCATTTTATGGTTGAGTAAACTGAGGTAAAAAAGAGATTAATTGAATTGTGGAGAGGCGGAGCTAACTTGCTACACCCTCCCTGCCCTCCCGCCCTCCCCCCCAGCAAATTCCTTTCTCTCCCCACTTCTCCATGTCCTACCTCTAGTTCTAGAATGCTGAGCTGTAATCAAATCAATGCATGCTTCCCTTCTTTTCGCTTTCCCTTTCCCTTACCTTTTGCCTTCTCTTTTCCTCTTTCCCCTTCCCCTTCCCTTTTCTTTCCTTCTTTCCTTGAAAAAAATTAATAGATCATTTATTGAGTGGTTACTGTATGACAAATACTGTTCTGTGCCTGGGGATACAAATAGACAGCAAGGAGCTCACATTTTAATGGGGAGACAATACTTTCTTTTCTGAGTCTCTAGTAGCTGTTTCTGTGGCTCCAACTTCTCAATCCTAGGTTAGGAATATCATTTTATTCTCCCTATGACACTACTCATCATCTCTACAATTTTCTGGAATAAAGTGCTCCTTCTCTGGTCACTTCTCCCTTGTGTGTCACACAATTGTCTTTGCTTTAGAATATGTAGCCCTAACACTTAGCAAATGTTTGGCATATAGTAATCAGATAATAGATGCTTTTTTCATTCATTTATCCATTCATTCTTCATCTAAGAGGAGAGATAGCTTCTAGTTAATTAGAGTATTTTTAAAGTACTCAGCATAAAATAAAAATAATATAAAAAAGCTATGGGGCAATGATGACAACTGGAAATAAGAGAAAAACACCTGACTTTTAAATTAAACTATTGCCTTGATATTTCTATCTACCCATATGTACAATACTGTTTTTGCACATCCAATGGTCTTGAGTAAAAAAAAAAAAGACATCCAATTATTGTGCCCAATTGTGTTTCTATATTTAAAAAAGCTTATTTTGCACAATATTATTGAGATAAATCCTAGCTCAGTATTCATTCCTCTACTACTACTACTTTAAAGATATTATATATTTTTCTTCTTTAAAAATCTTTTTGATATGATCATTTTAATTTGTTTATCATTGACATTGCAACTACCAGTAACAGAAAGTATATAAAATATAAAGAAGGTAATTTTTTTAAACAACAGGAAAAAATGAAGCCTTCACCTGAAGGTAGACAAATTAGAAGCACAATGTTTATATGTATAAAAATATTATAGGAATAGAATGATGATCAAAAATGTACTGTATGCTATTTTTATTTGTGAAATGCAGATTAGAAAGACAACTCCTTAGATTAGAGAGTAAGGCCTGAAGGGTCTTCGAAATAGTGAATGTTTTTAAGGAAAGACTATTGTATATAACCTTGATTTGGTGAACCAAATGTGAGTAAAATAAGCAAGAAGTTGTAAAAGGAATAGAAGCTTATCCTTAGAGAACTTTAGAAAAGAAGCTCAATAGAGGAGACCTTCCAGGAACTGGAATCTATAAACCTCTGTATAAATTTGCAATGGGGGTTAATTAGTTTCTAAGCTTTTTGGTCAAATTCGTGTTTTTAAGCACAAAAAATATATATTTTTTTTACTAACAGCAAGGTCAAATGTATTAAGTACTAAAATAGGGAAGGGACAGTAAATCCTCAACCTGAACAACTAAAAATCAATGACATTGGACTTAAAAATGCTCAGGAGAGCTCCAGAGGAATCCTGCATCTATTTGACTAATCAAAGAAAATATATTATAAAAGTGTAATTAATTTCAGGACCTCTTTGTACTTTTTACGAACAAACAAATCTATTAACAGAAAGAATAGCAGATAATTATCTACCTCAGAGATATTTTTGCCTCCTCATTCAACAAATATTCCATTAAATTCAGTAAACATCTATTAAGTACCTACTATATGAGTCAGCATGGTGCAAGGAATAAGACCTGATTCAGTCTCATATTTGTATTAATTTGTATTAATAATCACCAATTTGTCTTGAACATATTTTGTTTATATATGTATGTATGTATATATATATATAATTACTTGCATGTTACTTCTTCCATTAGAGTCAAAGTCAAAGGTCTTTGAGAATAAAGCTTATTCTATCCAGTCATCTATAATCTGTCTGTCTATCTATCCATCATCTATATATTTAATTTTGCCTTTCTCTGCATTCTCAGTTCATTATAATTTTATTAAATTCTTATTGACTGACTCATATATTGCCTGTTTGTTTTTGGACAACTAATAACCTGCATGGGTGAAAGCAATCTCTTCACCTGGGAGTTCCCTAGACCATTGCAACCACAGATCCAATCGCTGTCCCCAGGTGCAATGCTCTGTGTTAGGTGATTTGGAGTGTGTTGAAGCAGGAAAAGCTGCAGCTTGCAGTGTTCAGACTCTGTGGTAGCATATGTTTTGCTTCACCAATAGAACCAGTTACAGCTGTTATTGATTTTATTCAATAAATTCATCTAAGTTTATTTAAGAAATAGCTGATGGAAATTGTCATGAAACATATCTGGCATTTTGGAACCCAAGCCATGCTGTGTAGCTTTGCTCTTTAATGTGTTTTAGTACTCATAGTATATTTTGTTTTATTCAATATGCCTGTTGCAACCATGTGCATTGCTAAATAAATCATTTGAAACTTGGTTTTTTTTTATTCCACCCTAACACTCTTTTTTATTTACATATTAGTGAATGAAATTCATTTGTGTTTTCACTGCAATGTGAAACTTAAAGTAGGTGGCATTCATATCTTTCCAATATAAGTGCTCCATTACAGTACAAAAAATAGATAATCCTAATGCTTTTGAAGAAAATCTTATTTAATAAACCAAAAGGGATTACTTGGAAAGCTTATGGTAACATTCTGCTGGATATAATAGGAATTTCTGAAGAAACACAATGTTTTGAGATTTCTGAAATATAAAGTAATCTCAGTTTCATATCACTATTAATAGAAAATTAATAGGAGCAAATAATGTTTTTTTGCCCGAAGTTTGAGGGACTAATTCTACCAATTGGGAAAATTGTCTCTCCCACCCATTCTCCAACATTTGGTAGCAAATTATTTGTAAATGAATAGTTATTGATTTCTATATCACCAAAAGATGAAAGCAACCCTCCCAAATTTATGTATATTCCCATGGGAGTTACTGAATAGCAATTCAATTGGTCAGATTCAAATGGATAAGTAGTATAAGGAAATAAAGAACCTCCTCGGGTACTTCAGGGTAAATTCCTCTTGGTCTATAGAGTTCCTGGTCCCCCAGCATCTATTTTATTTATGTATTTATGTATTTGGTTAGTTAAATTGATATTTTATTTTATTTTTCCAAATACATGTTATGGTAGTTTTTCCAGCATTCATCCACTTACCTCTTTTTAAGTTACACATTTTTTCTACCATCCTCTCTTCCCACCCCCCTTTCCTTGGTAGTGAATAGTCTGGTAAAAGTTATACATGTGTTTTTGTGTTTGACATATTTTCTTATAACTCATTTTGTGAATGAGGAATTAGGATTAAGAGAAGAGAGAGAAAAACATTGTATAGGAAGGAAAAAAACAAAAGAGAAGTTTTCAAAAGGTGAACATAATATCCATTCAGATTCTGTGTTTTTTTAAATTTGTTTTGTTTTTCCTCTGGATGTGGATGGTGTTGCCCATTACAGGTCTCCCAAGGCTGTCCTAGTTCTCTGAACTGCTGAAAGGAACTGCATCCATTAACAATGATCAACTCAGAATGTTGTTGGTCATGTGTATTAGGTTCTCTTGTTCTGCTCCCTTCACTCAGCATCAGTTCTTGTTAATAATTCCATACTTCTCTAGAGTCCAATCATTCATGGTTTCTTATAGAACAACAGTACTGCATAACATTCATATACCATAATTTTTTCAACCATTCCCCAATTGATGGACATTCCCTGAATTTCCAATTCTTTGCCACTAGAAAAAGAACTACTATAAATATTTTTGAATCTGTTTACTTATCATCTATTGCCCACAAATGTAAGTAGGAACAACTTTAGAAGGATTATAATAGAATGATCTTTTGCAATCTGAGACTAGATGCTTTTGCTTAGAGAAAAGGCTTAATTCCATGTTTCCATTTTTGTTTGATCATGAAGTTTGGTAGCACTAATTAACTAGCTAACGTGAGGAAGTTCATGGACAATTTTTTTTTATAATTTGATCTTGGCACATATTCAATATCTCTAGAATCTTCAGGTACAGGTGGCTATTATTATTTGGGTTTATGATGGGCATTTCTCATAATTAGCCTAAATATGTCATATGCTCAGTATTCTTGGAAGTAACCATTATCTTAGAGTGGGTAGTCTTCCCAATTCAAGTACTTATAATTATCCTAAGAATGACCTTGGAAGAAAGGCCTGGGCACATTGAGGCAGGAATGGGGTAGCATGATAGAGATATGACTAATCAGGCTTCTTGCAAAAGATACAAAGTAAGGGAAGGAAAACTGCTAAATTTTTAAGTATGCAAAATACAAGGTGATGAATGCCTAGTTATCAGACTTGTTCCCCTGTGTGTGTGGGGGGTGGGGAACCAATGGGGAAATAGATTGTCAAAAAAAAAACCTTTCCTATAACAATGATGGTATTGATTGGATTATAGTTCTGGTACTTGGAAATTGGGAGGAGAGAGGACAAGGAGGGCATATAGGGTAATAATATAGCTAGTAAGAATATAGCTATTAATATAGCATGTCCCTAGTGAGGAACATGTAGGAGAGTAAGATGAAGCATGCCTGGAGCAGCCAGCCTGTTATGGAGGTCCACAAATATTCAGGTCCTTAGGAGTCAAAGGACAGTCAAAGGGCAAAATTGAAAAGATCAAGTAATCCAGGGTATCATCCTATCATTATGGCAAACTTAGCACATAGTAGGCTCTAGATACATGCTAATTGACTGGGAAAGTTAATTAGCCAAGGATATGGTAGGAGGGTTCAGACATAGTTATAATTGGATTTCATAAAGTCATTTGACTCATTCACTCATAATATCTTTGTAGACAGATCTTAATGTGTTAGATGGGAGTCTTTAGAAAGACTCAGGGTCATCTGAATGGCTCAACCTAAGAAGCATAATAAAGTTAAGTGAATCAATATATCAGTGTTATCCTAGAATGATGTCATAGTGATCTATCCTTGGCCTTAATCTCTTTGTCTTTTTTTTTGTTTGTTTGTTTGTTTTATTTTTGCCAGCCAATGTGGTTAAGTGATTTGCCCAAGGATTATCTACTTTTTGTATTATAATGAAGCACTTGTATTGGAAAGATATGAATGCCACCTACTTTAAGTTCCACTTTTCAGTGAAAGCACAAATGAATTTCATTCACTAATATGTAAATTAGTATTGTCTAAGATTAGATTTGAACTCAGATCCTCCAGGACTGGTGTTTTGTCCACTATGCCACCTAACTGACCTATTTCTTTGTCATTTTTACTAATAACAAATGAAAGCATAGATAGCATGCATATGAGATTTGTTGATGAACATGAGAATTAAAACTAATAACCAGATTCAAGAATTGAGCTCCAACAATATCTCAGTAAGTTAGAACAGTAGGCTCAACCTATAAAATGAAATTCAGTATAGAATTCCACAATTGATAAGCATCAGAGTTGCTGTATTTAGCCCTGTCAAACCACAGTTGGAAGTATTGTGATCACTTCTATATGCTGCAATATTAGAAATGAAACTGGCAGTTGAAGAAAGTCCAGAGGATGGTGACTATGATGGTGAGACTCAAATCCATGTAATAAATGGAAACATTCAATTAGTGAGGGATATTTCGCCTGCAGAAAAGGAAATGCAGGGTGGAGTGAAGGGAAACATGATTATGTCCTCAAGCATTTGAAGGGCTCCTATGTAAAAAGGATTTGACTCATTCCATTTGGTGTCAGGGGGGGGCAGAAGTAGAAGCAGTGCGTGAACGTTGATGAGAGGCATGTTTAAGCAACAATGGAAAGAAAAATATCCTAATTATTAGAACTCTCCCAAAGTAAAGTGGGTTGACTCCAGAAGTAATAGTTCCCCTTCACCTGGATGACCATTTACTCAGCATGCTGCTGAGAAGATTTCTGTTGAGATAGGACCTGGACAAGATGAATTTATAAGGTCCCATCCAACTATCCAATTCTATAAAATACTCTCTAAGATCCCAAACCGCTATGAAAACTCAATAAATGAATTCTTCAAATCTGAACTGATCCATAATTCATAGGCATTGAGGTAGACTCCACAAGCTCCTTATGAAAATCACTGGATATTCCTTCTCCTCTTTATGAGAAATTATTTGGAAATCTAGAATTGGTTTAGGTAAGGTGAACCTTGAACAACTCAATTTGGCTTACATTTCTAACTGAAACTTACACAAAGTATTCAAAAGAAAAAAAAAAGTTCTCACATCTTGAAACCAGTCTGGAAATCTCATGGGATATAGTTCTCCCACATGATTTTCAGAGCTTCCTGGCTTTCTCCAAGCCAGAAATAACAGAACAGACTGTGTTTATGGTAATTCTGCTTTTGGGTGAAAACAGGAAAGGGAGAGGCATGTGAAAATTGAATGGGAAAAATAGTGAATTGAACTTTAAAAAGTTGATTTCAGTTTGGGAAAATAAAATTTGAGAGAATTGTGAAATCATCCAAAATTTTCCCTACATTTTTAATGGGATTTGCAAAACTCCTACATCATTTAAATATTGTTTTCTTTCTGGTCACTTTAAAAACATTTTCTTCTGCAAGCTGTAGAAGGAGACTATTATACCTTCTTGGGTGTGGGTTTTAAATACCAGGCTAAGATGACAATCCTAAATTCATCTGCTGCCCTATTTACAGTAGTCACTTTGCCTGAAAGGTCTGTCGTTTTCCAGTGACATCAGTTCCCAGGATCAGCTCCAATGCACTAGAGGTGCAATATCTATGCACTTCAGAATTAAAAGAAATATTATTACCATTGTATTTTGCTTAAGACTCTTCTCCCTAGTGATAATACCTAGGATGAGTTGTACTCATCCTAGTTCCAAGCACAATGGATATCCTAGGTACCTTTTAATTTGGCCTTATCCCTAATGTGAGTTAAAAACTCTATTTTTGCAAATGGACTACAATGGGTTTATATTCACTATTTTGAAGGCAAATTGCCTGTTACCTAAGCCAACTCTCTTTAGAAACAAATGCCATTTAGATGTTTTGTGCTTTCATTGCGGGTGTTCACTCTAACTGTGGACAATAAACATATTTCCTGCATACTACTATCACAGTATATTTTCTCTAATCCTTTTGAAATGGTGTCATCCCCTTCCCCCACCCTCCCCATCCCCACCTCTAACACTGTTATTCTTTCCACAATGGCAACCTTGGGATAACAGAATGAATCAGTAAATGCTTTTCTTTTTCTTTAAGGCATTTCTAATTTTTAATTAAAAAGAAAAGTCAGACTCTTGCTGATCACCTAGAGGAGTGTGCCTCTCCATGGTTACCTGTCACTCAAAGAGATCTAGCTCTGAGGAATGCTAATTAGCCCTGTTAAAGTCCTGGTAATTGAACTGGAGAGATAGGCTGCTGAATGAGCATGTCTGTATTCAGCACTGCCCCGCTTGCCATATAAATGAACTAGTATAGTGCTGAAAATGAAGGGGATGAATGGAAATAGAGGCGGAGAAGAAAAACACAGGCATTCAGTTTGTAATTTTTTACTCTGAATTCCACTTCGATGACCAAAATGCAACCTGGAAACAAATGACTATGTCCAAAACTATTTTCTTTAGCATGCAACCTGGAAACAAATGACTATGTCCAAAACTATTTTCTTTAGCAGCTTACCAGCCTATGTATGCCTTAATATTGGCTTGCCAAGGAGCTTTAGAATAGTTAATAGATATGAAATGCATCACAATATAATTGGCTATGTTAATATACCATAACAGAGAATAACATTGATAATAATAGCAATATTAACAATGGTTTGTCTAGAAAAAAAGACTTCTTTAATATAATTGGTATTAGTTTCCATGGGTACTGATCTTACAAAAATTGTTCTTAGATGTTTTCTGAAGCATTAGGGAGAGAATCTTGGGGGTGTAACCAATGAAATTAAAGTGTGAATCAGAGACAATATTCCAGGATATATAATTTTTAAAGAAAAAAGAAGAAAAATTGAGAAGATATCCTTCATAAGAGGAACTGACTGTTAAAACCAACATTTGAGATTATTCTTCCCAGTCACTGCAATTAGAAAGACCATAGAATCATAAAATGTTTGAGTTAGAAGGGATCTCAGGCATCATCTGGTTTGGGTCCCTTATTTTATAATATGTGGGAACTGACATCCCTAGAGGTAAAGTGACTACAGATTGAAAGATTCAGAAACCTTTAGGAAAGCAATGTCACATAAATCAAAAAAATATAAATTTGAAGCTCAGTGATGAATCTAAATCGTGCTTTTTTTTCTTTTCATGTTTTAGTGTTTAGAGAACTGGCTTTGAAATTAAAAGCACTGAATTCAAATTCTACCTCTGAAACTTGTCATCTTTATGGGTCTGGGTTTACTCTCTCTTTGATTCAATTACTCCAAATTGCAGAGAAAGTTATGCATTGGTATAAGTTTCTTTACCTAGAAGTTTCCTATGCTTGTAATCACAGGTCCATCTTTCTCCCCCTACTTTCCATATTTCTGATTTCACTTTGTACTTACAGACATACTTACAAGATAGATATTCACATTAACTAAAAGTTTAGTTTCCCTAATTGCTCTTATTATTCTTCATCTGGCATTGTTTCTGGGTTCCCCCTTCCCACTTTTTTTATTCTCCTTTGAATATACTCCTGTTTATCAATGGTATTCTTTTTTTATTAGCTCCTCTGGGTGTTGTCCAGAATCCAAACCAGTACTCCAAATGTGCTGTGACCAGTACAGAGCAAAGTGGAATTATTTTTTGCCTTTGATCTACACACTATATTTTAAAAGTTAATTTTGCCTAAACTCATAATACCATTTTTAAAATTTTGGTAACAAAGGCAAATTGTTGAGTCATGCTGAGAGCATGATCAGCTAATCCTCATTTCTCCTTTTCTATGTTAGATCCAGTTCTCTCCTATATAATCCCTATATACTTTTGTTTTGCTAGTTTGAGCTCATTTTTTCCAGCTATGGAAATATTTTTGAATCTTCATTCCATTGACTAATGTTAACTAATTCCTTCTAAGTACATATATGCAATTAAAAATATATACCATTTATGAATTTACACATATGGATGATTTAAAACAATAATGCCACATGTAGGTTCTGAGAAAAGAATCCTGCCTCATACCAGAGTGATATTATTCTATTAATTCTTCTCCCATGCAACAAAGTACCTGCATCAGCCCAGACAAGTCCTGCCCTGAGAGAAAAGGTATGGGAGAGGGAAGAAAAGAATATCACTCTCTCACCCTTCAATGAGATTACATTCTCATTTAAAGTTACAGTTATAGGATCAAAGAACCTTAGAAGAAACCTCAACGATCATCTCATCCAACCCCCACATCTCATAGATGAAGAAATTCAGGGATTTCAAATGACTTTTTCAAAGTCACACAACTAAGAAGAACCAAAAGTTCAGTTGAAAGTGTCCAGTACTTGGAATTGGGGGACTTTGTTGTCTGCTGTCCATGACCTGAGACAAGTGATTCCCTGTGCCTGGGTCTCAGTTTCCTCTTGTGTAAAATAAGGGAGTTAAAATAGATGATCAGTCAGTCAAAAACTGTTTATTAAGTTTATTAAGTGCATAATGGATTCTAGGAACTATGCTTTGGATTGGGAATACAAATACAAGTAGAAAGAAAGCCAGTATCTGTCCTCAAGGAGCTCACATTCTTTTTTAAGCATACTTTTCATTTAATTTTTCCAATTACATGTTATGAAAGTTTTTCAACATTCATTCACTTGCATATTTATAAGTTACATAATTTTCTTCCTCCCTCCCTCCCTATCCCCACTCCCCTCAGCAGCAAAGTCTAGCGAACATTATATACGTACATTTGGGTTTAATCTGTTTACATATTAGTCATTTTCTGCGTGAGGAATTAAGGCTAAGGGAAAACAAAGGAAAACCATGGAATAGGAAGGAAAAACATAAGAGAAATTTTTAAAAAGTGAACATAGTGCTCATTCAGATTCCGTAGGTTTTTGTCTCTTGGCTTGGACATGAATAGTATAGTCCATAACAAGTCTCCCAGGGTTGTCCTGGAGCTTACATTCCAATTGAAGAAGACCAGACTTAAAAGGAAGCTGAGATAAAGTACTCAGTGTATGGAAAAGGTAGAGAAAGTCCAGAATTCATCCTGAACAGAAATGAAATGACTAGCTTGGGTGCCTTCCTTAAATAGAGATTCTGGAAGGAGTCATCATCCCAATCAGGGGGAGAGGCTACAGGGATAGAAAGTAGTTCCCATGTGTGAATTCTAATGAGATCATGGGTGAAGAGCTGGGAGTAAAACAAGATCTATGAGCAGCCTAGAAAGGAATGATTTCCAAAGGACTCCCGCAGCAGCCAGATCATCTCCAATGGTCTTGCTTCCTATCAGGACATTGGTTAAAATGATTCTGATAAAGGCAATTGAAAATAAAAGTAATTCTGCAACTCAAACCACCAGTCACTTGGGTGGGTGGTGTGGTCCTCTTCAATATGGAAAGACAGATAATAGTTGAAAGAAATGAGACATGGCTAACTGGAATGCCCTCTTTAAATGGAAGAACTGGGAAACTCCAGATGGCCTCTGAGATCTTTTCCAGTTCTAGACTTAAGCCTAATTTTTTGCCTTTGACTCCTAAGTGATGCTTTCTCCACTATTTTTATTTTAGGTTTTTGCAAGGCAATGGAGTTAAGTGGCTTGCCCAAGGCCACATACCTAGGTAATTATTAAATGTCTGAGGTTGGATTTGAACTCAGGTACTTCTGACTCCAGGGCTGGTGCTCTATCCACTGGGCCACCTAGCCACCCTTGCATTCTCCACTGTTACCAGACTGTCTTCTTTGTCTGCTACTACTTCCCTCAAAGGACTGATCATACTGAACCATTAAGCTTAGACCCATCATCTCTTATAGAAAAACTTCACATCTTCTAATATAATTAAGTAGTCTTTTTTCTCTTCCCTTTATTGTAACCTTTCTGACCTACATCCTCTGAACAACTTAAGTTTGTACTTGGAAGAATGTTCTACTTTCTTTCCATCCATCATATTTGCACATATCACCTACAGTGACTCATTTGTTCCAGGAAGCTTTTCTCGCTTTAACACGAACAAGAATCTGCCCCCACAAATAAAGCACACTTATCTTTTCTTTCCACAGTGTCTGACACTGAGTTCTTAATAAATGCTTGTTGAGTTATTGCTCTCATTGTTGCTTATTTCCCTTACTAGAACATAAGCTTCTCTGATGTAGATACCAAGGCAAATTTTTACCAACAGGTCCTGGCTGAGCACCCTCTAACCATAACAAAGGGTGATGATGATGATGATAACCCGAAAAATCATAGGATGCAGTCTTATTGATCCATTAATGGAAATTCAGATGAGAGGAAGATCTCTTCTTAGGGGCACCTGGGAAAATGCCATTAGATCACCAGAGCCAAAAAGAATTAGAAGCATGTCAGGTGGGTTCTTTACCACACCTTTTCACACCTGGTGAATGAGGAATCCTGTCACATCTTGTCAAATCTGCATTGTTCATTTCAATGAAATGGTACAGGCAGACCAGACCAGTTTGACTCCCTTAACTCTTTCCTTGCCATTTTGGAAGAAAGAAATCTCTATCTGTATTTTGAGAAAGTCATTTCATTCAAAAAAGGTGTTGATTGATTTGCAATTGGTACTATACCAAAATATTGTTGGGTGAAAGTTTTTTTTTCTATTTTTCCTTTGGAATATTTCCTAAGGAAATATTTTTAACTGTTTTGTTATTATTTGAAACAGGCATTCTATTTTATTGATTACACTTTAAATTGTGTTAACTTTGATGAATGGTTATTTATTTACTATTTACATACAACAAATGTGATAGTGATTTAAAATCAACTAGTCTAGACATTTCAGGTGCACTAAATTGAATAACATCCTTTCTGCCACTTTCTCTTATTGATCAATCTTTTTGTATTACTAAAGTGATTGAGAGTCCATATTATTAGCAATTATAAAGCTCTAGGTTTTGATCTGTGCTTTACTGAATAAGCATCCTAAAGGCTTTTATTAGCTAGGTGGTGTAGTATATATAACATAGCATAGTCCATAACAGGTCTCCCAGGGTTGTCCTGGAGTTACATTTTTGTAGAAGACAAGATTTAAAAGGAAACTGAGATAAAAAATACTAAGGGTGGGGAAAAAGTAGAGAAAGTCCAGAATACAGACTGAAGAGAAATGACTAGCTTGTGTGTCTTGCTTAAACAGAGATTGTGGGAGGAGTCATCATCCCAATTAGAGGGAGAAGCTACAGGAGTAGCTGAATTCAAATCTGAATTCAAATTCAACCTCAAACATTTATTGGCTATGTGATCCCGAGTGAGTTACTTAACCTTGATTTCCTCAGGTATACCTGGTTATTGTGAGAATAAATTGAGATAATAGCTGTAAAGTCTTTTACAAACTTTAATGTGCTAAAGAAATACTAGTTATGGGGGTGACTAGGTAGCGTAGTGGATAAAACACCGGCCTTGGAGTCAGGAGTACCTTGGTTCAAATCCGGTCTCAGACACTTAATAATTACCTAGCTGTGTGGCCTTGGGCAAGCCACTTAACCCCATTTGCCTTGCAAAAACCTAAAAAAAAAAAAGAAAGAAATACTAGCTATTATTAGAATTATTTTTTAGAGTTTTTAGTTATTTTTATTAGTAATATTAAACAAATTGTAGTAGAAAAACTACCCAAAGAGCATATTCCAGGCATGGGGGACAGATGGTTTAATCACATGGAGAGGAGCTGCTGCATATAAGGAATAGGAAATCAATCATTTTTAGTTGAATGGGAAAGTCAGGAAAGGGAGAGGTTGAAAGAGAGGAAAGGGTATTAGATGCATTATTTTATTCTTCCTCCCAATATTGAGGAAAGTTCAGTGAAGGTAGCATTTTATTACTCATATAGATGAGTAAGCTGAAATTTATGGAGGAATCAAGAGACTTGCCCAAAGCCACATACAAAGCTGATCTAACAAATTCTGTTTTTTTTTTTAAGTCAGTTGAATTCATGATTAATTATCTTTGAATACTTGGCTGGTATAACTTTTTCAAGATGTGAGCTATTGAACTGATGAAATCTTTGTGGCTTTTCCTATGGAGTCAGCTCATTTTTAAAAAATTAAAACTTTAATCATAGTGAGGCTACAGTTTTATAATTCCAGAATGACTATTTTTAAAAAATGAATCATTCAATCAAACTAGGTATTGACAATACCATGAAAGGGAAAAAAGTTTATTTAAATTTAGTTTTTGTTTTAAAGACTGAATTCAATCTAACCAGTTTGACTACTGTTTAAATTAAGACAATAATTCCATTTATGAACTTCATGCTAATCAGGTAGAGATCTAACCAGCTAATCTACAGGCAGGTGTATAAATGGGTTGATTTTGGATCTGGTTGATAAAATAAGCTATTTTAATCAATCTGGAAAACCTAAATTAACTGTAAAAATTAAGGTCAAGCAGATCAAAATACTGCTTTTTTTTCAGACTGGACAACTGGAATGATGTTTAGATGGGAAGACAAGGGAAGGGAATAAGCACCTATATATCACTATGTGCCATTCTTTGCTAAACATTTTACAAATAACTGATTTGATTTTCACAACAACCTGATGAGGCAAATGCTATTATTATTTTTATTTTGTAATTGAGGAAACTGAGGTAACCAGAGGTTAAGTGACTTGCCTAGACTCACATAGATCATAAATATCTGAGTTCAGATTTTATCTCTGGTCCTCTTGACTCTGGGCCAATACTCTATTCAATTCATCTCAATTCACAGTCTTCAATAAATAGATATTTTTATGAGACATCTTGATATTATGAAAGGCCCTGAAGAAAGATGACTGAACTTGTTTTTTGTTTCTTAAAATTTATTTATGTATTTTGTTTTTATAATGTGTAATATTTAATTATACTTCCCTCCCTTCTCTTATCAAAAAGAAAACAAGAATCATTAAGCAAAATCAACTGGTACAACAAACTTTCTGAAAGTATAAGCAATATTTTATACGTATAGCTTCCCCTTTTCTATCTCATCTAGGTCTAAGATATGGCATCATTACGTGGTGATTAGCTTTATTTGACTATTTTCATTTATAACGATATCATAATGCTTGAAGATTTAGAAAGAAGTTTCCTGACAACTATCCTCTGAGGCAGCATCATTTCATAGTATATTGTCTACCTGTTTCTGCTCATTTCAGTCTGTATCAGTTCCTACGCCACTCCCCATTGACACCAAATCCATCATATTTATAGTTTATGATACAATATTATTTTATATATACTAGAAGTTGCTTCGGGAATTCCTAATACATGGACACCTGCTTTGTTTGCAATTCTTTGCCATCCTGAGTTTGAATCCTGGCTTTTCATTTTTTTTGTGTGTGTGATTTTGGGCTAGTCACTTAACTGCTCTGAATCTCAATTTATTCATACTAAAATGGGATGATTGCCCTAGTTAATCACCAAGATCTTTCCAACTCTAAAATTCTAATTCTATAATCCTCTACAAACTGGCAGAGTCACAGTTTACATACTAAGCACTTAATGGTAGCTGGCACATCTAAGAGATGAGCCATGATTCCCAGGAACCACTTTGAGATAGCAGTTATTCAGTGATGTCAATATGAGAAAT
Organism: Macrotis lagotis; assembly: GCF_037893015.1. Classification (NCBI taxonomy): domain Eukaryota; kingdom Metazoa; phylum Chordata; class Mammalia; order Peramelemorphia; family Peramelidae; genus Macrotis; species Macrotis lagotis. The sequence goes on from NC_133659.1 coordinate 96,707,650, forward strand.
CCAGGTAGCATTCCCCAGTTGGACTGCATAACACTATCATGCCTGAGTGCCTTGTTTGTCCTGATTGGGCTATTTCCTCTTCCGTACGAGTCACAAGGCAGAAACTCTTGAAATACTGTCTTTGCATATATAATATCACTTCTGCTAAACTGAATGCTCATTCAAGACAATTGACTATGGCATTATTAGAGATCTTATAATATTGAACAAGAAGTTACAGGAGAAATGGGTTAGTGTTACTCACTTAACAAAGGAATATTATAGGATCTTCAATTAAACTTAGATGCTTTACTGCAATATTGAAGTTTAAAAATGAATCAACATCATAGAGTAGGATTTGGAACTAAAAGACATTTTAGAGATAACTAACCCAACGCCCTTCCTTTGGAGATGAAGAAGCAGAAACCCAGAGGACAGAAACAATTTGCTCACAGCAATAAGTTTCCAGGCTAATAAAAGCAGAGCCAGTATTCTAGTCCAGATCCTTTGCTTACAAATTCAAAGTACTGACATATATACTTTGGTATATTTTAGCACTGGATAGCACATAGTAGATAATTAATATGGATTTGCTGAATAGAGTTAAGTTGCTGAAATTTTTATTTTTGGAATTGTATGTTGAAATTATATTAGTTTGTTAGATGGCATTTATAGGCTAAAAGGATACAGAGTTTACCAATTCATCTTCTATCCTCCCACCTCACCACCCCCCGAGAATATAGGCTTCTTGAAGGCCTATCTTTACATTTCCAGCATCTAGGATAGTGTCTGACATACAGTAGGTGCCTAATAAATATTTGTTAAATTGAATTGCTTTTTTATGTGGATTTATTTTACGAACTACTGTTTTGCTAGCATGATTGTTTCAACTAATTTTTTAGTTGTTTTGGGGATTTTCCAAGTATATCATCCTATTGCCTGCAAAAAATACCATCCGCTTCCCTATTCTGATTTCTTCTATTTCTTTTTATTCTCAGTGCTATTGCTAGCATTTAAAAAAATGTTAAAGAGGGAATGGTGTTTTCCTAAGGGACATTTTTAAAGTCCCCTTTCCAGTGGAATGTTTTGGTCAATAGAATGAAACTATGATTGGCCTCAATGTTCTAATACATAGATTTTTCATAGTATTTCTTTTCTAATCAAAGCTGACCAACATAAGATCCTTTGAAAAATAGAATATTACAACTCTGATTTGATAGACATGTCCCCTTGCTTGGACTCTCCTTCCCCCCCAGTGCTCCACTGTTGTTATGGAGTCTTCCAGTAAAATGTACTTTTGTCTTCCACATGGTTCAATATCTTGGCATGCTCTGCTGTTACCATGGCGATATCTGGACATGAATTTTGCTGTTCCTTTCTGCAGCAGAGCACCTTCTTGTGCCTCAGGCAGCTGTGTGATGTCACTGGGTGACTGCAGGCATCTAAAAGAGAAGAAAATTGCAACTAGTTCCAACCTATTCCCTAATTGAACAAACAAACAAATAAACAAACAGCAGTGAAGCCCATACTAGGAAAGGGGTGAGAACCTTAATTGAAATCATCCTTTAGAACAAGAATATTATTGAATATCTGGGTGTTAGAAAATTAATATTATTGATGACCAACATCATTTATGAAGTTTACTTGCCCCAAAGAAGAGGAGATTAAGGAGTGATAATGAATTTATGTGTTCATTTTGTTTCACTACCTAGAAATTTTATTATTAAACCTCACTCCTCCTGTCTCTCATTCACTCTCTACATATATATATATATATATATATATATATATATATATGTATGTATGTATTTACATGTACATATATCCAAATGTGTATATGGATAGATATATCTGTGTGTTTGAGCATTTCATTACTGACTCATCAGAAGATTTGAATTTCTACTACCTCCCAGATGACCAGTCTCTGGTCAATTCACTTAATTTTTCTGAGTCTCAGTTCATCTGTAAATGGGGATAATAGCACCTCTACTATTTATCTAAGAGAGTTGTTTTCAGGAAATTACTTTCTAAAATGTGAAGCACTATATGAATGTTAATTATCATTGTTTGAAAGTAAAATTAAGAGACAACCATGTGGTGCAGTGATGGAGTGCTGGGTCTGAAATCATGAATTCAAATCTGACTTCAGACATTTACTAGCTGTGTGACCCTGGGCAAGTCATTTAACCCTGTTTGCCTCAGGTTTTCTTCTGTAAATTGAGCTGCAAAAAGAAATGGCAAACCACTCCAAAATATCTGCCAAGAAAACCCCAAATGGGACTGGACGTGACCGAAAAACAACAGTAAACTCAAAGAAATGACTGATGAATATATTTTATAAAAATGGTGCATTATTATTTAGATTAGAAGGAAGAATTCTGATGACAAAGTATCAACTTCTTGAAGGGATAGACCATCTTGTTTTGTTTTTGTACTGTCAGCATTCAGCACCAAGCTTGACAGGCGGTAGCACTTAATAAATACTCGCTGCTTTGAGCTGGATACTGAAATCTGTTTTTGTTTAAAAGTTATATTGTTTAAAACTCTTTAGAGCTAAAGTAAAACATGCCTCATAGAGAAATTATGAGGATAAATGAATAATATGTATGAAATGTTTATTTCTCAGAAAAGAAGTCATAGCATTTAAGATATCAATTAAATATCATTAGACAAAAAAAATCTTACTTTAAAACATCGGAGGGTAAAAATTTCTCAGACCCTAACCCATAGTCCACTCTTTCAAACAGTACAGATCATGATTTTGATACACAAAGTTCCAGACAGCTTTGGGGAGTTCAATGCAATAAGATCTGCTAGATTAAATTCTTCAGCTTGATCTTCTGGGAACCCGCCTTTTGCCAGTACAATGAGCAAAAATGTTCCTCTACCAACTCCCACAGTTTCTACTGAAATTAAACTTACTTCCTACCAAAAGCAACAGTGTATCTGAGCCTTTAACTCTGACATCCTTTTTTACTGAAGTTCTATAAGCAACTGGATATTGTATATGCAGACATATGGATAAGGACACAAACATGTACTGGAAATGGAATAGATAGTGTCACTTCTTTATCATTTGAGGGATAGTCAGAAAGGATGCATTGGTTGAAAGAGTATTAGAATTGGAAATAACAGGATATAGGTATGGATATCATCAGGAACCCATATGACCTTGGGTACTTTACTCATCTTTTCACTAAATATTCTTCTCACCAAGACCCTCCATCTCCTAACTGAGAATTTTCATTGATTGACTCCCCATACCAAGAATTCTCTTCTTCCTCATTTCCATTTCTGGCTTCTTTCAGGTTTTGGCTAAAATCTCCCCTTCTACAAGAAGTCTTTCTTGATCCTTACTTATTCTGGGACCTACCATCTGTTGGTTATCTACAATTTATCGTGTGTGTGTGTGTGTGTGTGTGTGTGTGTGTGTGTGTGTGTGTACATCTCATTTATACATATAGTTACATTTTGTCTCCTCCTTTGGAGAACACTTTTGAAAGCAGATACTGTCTTTTTCCCCCTATGTATCCCTAGAGCTTAGCATAGTATCTTGGACACAGTAGAAACTTAAGAAATGTTTATTAGCTAGCAATATTCATGGTCTTTAATTTCCTCATCTATAAAATGCAGCAGTTGGATTAGATGGCCTCTGAGGTTGATTTCTGCTCTAAATCTCCTTTTGTAAAGAAACTGAAGTTTACAAGGGTTTATCTGATTTTCCTAGGGTCAAATGGTGAGTTGGTATGAGAAATGGAATTAAATTTTACCTTTTCTTGGCCCACAGGTGAGTACTTTTCAAACAGAAAATGCTGATTTCATTAAGACATGATGGCTACATTGTGTTAGGTTGATGTTTTTTTGCCAATTGGGAAGCCACATCCAAAGAACCTAAGAGTGATTTACTGCAGTTGTATAACTCATTGGTAGAGATGGTAAAAGACTAGGTGACCTGAATACTATCCATTTCTCCAACAGCTGATAAACTGAGTAATGCCAATTCTTAGTACATTTAAGTATGATTAGACCCTTATTTGGTTACTCCAACCTGCCCTCCCCCCCAATTTTCCCTTATGAACTAATGGGAAAATTCTCATTGACATAGCATAAAAATTTGGCCTGTATTGGATTCATTACAACATACAAAGTACATTGAGCTGGGAAAATCTGATTATCTAATGGAATTCCTGTCCCTACTTGTATATTACAGAGAATGATTTTTGCAAGTTTATAAAATGGAAATCAAATCTGATTATAAATACACTTGACAATGGAGTAAATTTATTGTGAGTATATGTATCTCTGTGTATCAAACCTTCTAGCCTTATCTGTTTAGGAATCTGGAATTGCTACTTGCCTGATTTCATAACATTGCTAACATTATTTATTTCAATATCTTTATTATGCACAAGAGTCTCATTATAATTAGGACTGAATTCAGGTCAGGGATTATGCACTGGAGAATGTCACTGAAATTGGTGGAAAGCATCATGTATAGATCCTCTGTCAGAATAGATCCCCTACTTTTAATTAATGCATTACATATAAGTGAAGATGATTTGCAAAGGGAAAATAATTTTGCTTGGAGACCACACATAAGCTATTATCAATCTGATGCAATGTTGATTGCATGCAATTATCACTTTAAGAACCCATACCTTGAGCTTCTTCACTTTCCAAATTACTATGCTATTATAACATTTTGGGGGGTTCAGAATTATTCTGAAAGTGGAAATTATTCAATTATAATTAAAGCAATGACCTTCAAGAAGAACAAGATTGGCTTCCCTCTGGAGAATGAAAAAGTTAGAAAATCCCATAGCTATGATTATATGTGAATGGAAGAAGTATTCAGTGTATCACGATGTAGTTTCTCTTTCCCCCCCTACAAACCTGATTTCCAACAAGCAATTTCTTCAAAGGAGGAAGAGGGCATATATGGGTATCCTTTACTGTAGGACCCCAGGAATCTTACCTATCATAGTACTGAATTGACAGTTGGCTCACTAATTCAGCTCCATTTTGTGTATTAACAAGGACATGGTAGGAGGCTAAGTTTTAAGGCATATTATAAAATCCAGTGCCATTAGGAGCTCTTATTTTTGTTTAGGAAAAAAAAAACTTTTAAAAAGGAGAAGCAATTAATCAATAACCATTTGTTAAATATCTATTATATTCTAGGCACTGTACTACATGATAAAAAGACCACCCCAAATGATTCTTGTCCTCAAGGGTACTACATTCCATTGAAGGGACAACAGGTACTCAATTAAGTTTATACTAATTGCATATAAAATAAATATATTTTTATGATTTTTGGAAGAAAGATATCAGTAACTTAGTAGATGCAAGGAGAATGTCAAGTTGTAGAAAACTGAGCTTTCAGGAAAAACTAGGGTTTCTAGGAGTGGAGAGATTAAATCAATTCAACGAAATTATTCCTCATGACAATAAAGATCGAGTGGAGATGGGTTAATTTTCTGGTCTGCGCTTGGTGAAGTCTAAGTACTCATCTCAACTTATACTCATATCCCTTTGATGATCCTCCTCTCACCCCCCCACTTCATAGATTATACTGTATATACTATTTATTTGACATTATAGCATCTTATAACCTTGCCTTAATTCGTCTTTTTTCTTATTTTGGTTACATTTTCACATGTTCTTCACTTGTTTTGCCAACCTAATAATAAGCACTTTGAGAATAGAGCATCCACAGATCCCTAAAATCTCACTGGCAAAATACTTTGTTTTTAGTAGGTCTCCAATAATTATTTATTGATTTATTTAATGAATGTCATTGAGGTTGCTAGAAAAAAATAATATAGTGAACTTGTGTAGGGAAAAGGATGCATAAAGATATATATCTACATATAGATATATATATGTAGATATATACACACAAAATGAGTACTAGAATAAGAAATTTTAATTCTAAATTAAAATTCTACTTAATGAGTTTGCTGATAACTATCAGATGTTGTTGTTTGGTGTTTGCTAAGTGGTTTTCCTTTATTGCAAAGAACAGTGGATATAGAGGCATATCAGGAAATGACAAATTTAAGAATGAAAGACATCAATAAAACATTTTTAAAGGTCTGTTGATGGTTGCTTGGAAATTGGAAGTCTCTTTTAAGAGGAAGACTATAAACTAAAATTTAATCATTCAAGCCTCAATATGGATGGTAGAATTATAATCTTTACTGAAAAGCATCTGAGTTTGAGTATAATGAAGGATAATTTTGGTTAAATATAACTTAAAAATGAATGGATTTGTGAAAAAGTGTTTCATAAATTTTATTTCACTTAAAAGTAATATATACTAATAATAAATTATGAAATTTTTCCCCACAAATTTTACTTGGAAGATTATTATAAAAGTTCTATGTAGATGGTTAAAATTCTCCATACATCTGTGAGTACATTGTCTAGATTTTTACCTCCAATGATAAGGACTGCAGCCCCTTCCAATCTTCATCAGCTCTTTCAGTGGAGGGCTCAAGAATATGGGTCTAAAAGAAGTTCAGATAAGTAAAGAATGGCTTAATAGTAGGAAGTGAGTGCTAAAATTGTATTTCCTTAATGGAAGAAAAGATATCTCCCTTGGATATACAGTGGAGCAAGAATTCTCTCATTTATATTTATGTATGTCTATTTAGTGCCCTCACCAAAGTATTTTCTATCTATTTTATTTTGTACATTTTACTAACATATACTTATGTGTGTACACATGTATATGAATTTACTATATCAACTCGTGGCCTTAGTAAGTATTTCCTATTAGTAAAATAGGTATTTTATTGTTTAGTTGTTTCAGTTGTGTGATACTTTGTGACCCAATCTGGTGTTTTCCTGGCAAAAGTACTTTAGATTTGAACTCAGATCAATACTCTGTACCACGCTACTTAGTTGCCCCATAAAATTTTGTGTATACATATATACATACATATATTTATACAAATTAAGATATATTCTAAGTAATCCACACTAATATATATGTATATATTTATATGATAATATCTCCCTCATAGAGTTGTCATGAGGATCAAATGAAATGATATATGTAATACTGCAAAACTTAAAATGCCAAATATCATTATTTTAATTGATATATAATAAAATTTTCTATCATAGTGGATAGAGAGCAAGTCTTGGAATTATGATAGCCTAGGTTTAAGTCTGATTGATTGATACACATTTCTAGTATTAGGTAACTCTATAAGATTATAAATTACAAAACAGTTGCAGATAAGCATTGACCGATGACAGACTGACAATTTTCTCATCAGGAAGTTCTTTCCATTAATGAAAGTATGTGTCTAGACTTTCTATAAATCTTTTTCTTTTCCTCTATATATGTATATATTAGGATCACTGTATCCAATATGGGTCTTCAGAGAGAAATCAATATAACAGGAAGGAAAATGCAGGTTAATATAGCTCAGGTATCAAGAGACAGTATGGTGGAGACAAGGTCTTCTGGTTTTGGAGTCTGAATACTGGTTTGAGTATTAAGTCTACCACTTGTTATATTGTCAAAAAGCATTTTCCACACTGAATTCTGTAGAACACTTATGCTCTGTGTAATGTACAGAATGATTCATAAAATAATTTCCTAATAAACTATTAAACATAAATTATTTAATTATCCAAAATACTTAAGTAACATTGACTGCCCTGGCTTTCACTGCTTGGAAGGTAAGGCATGTTTTATTTTATTCCTTCCCCAATAATTCTTCCAAATTGTAAGGGGTTTGGAGATGTCTAGGCTCTCTATAAATGGTTTCTTGTCCCCACTGATGATGTTTCCTCTTATTTTAGGGATGGTCTCCTAAGCCCAGTTCCATTTATGTACTAATAATTGGATTAGCTTTTACAAAGCAATATTTACTTCAATAGATATAAATGCAACATAGAAATTTACTGCCCCAAATGTACCCCTTAATCCTCCTTCTCCTCACTTTCATTATATTTCTCCAGGAAAGGAGAAAAGATTAGGTTTCCAGTTTAACTTGGTTCCTATAGTTTGTAGTTCCAATTCTGAATTCAAACCTTGACATCCTTGGTCTCAAGTCTCAGCTGGCCTGGCTTCTCTGGACTTCTCTGCCTGGCTGGCTAGCTGACTGAAATATCCTATCTGCAATCTTCTGCAATCCAGACTACAATGTCACCCTGGCTCAAATTCAGGCATCTAAAACTGAAAAGGACAAACAATCTACAATAGAAACAATCACCCTCAAACCTGTGTCAGAAGAGAGGTCTTCACCTCTTACCAGTTCAGTTCATGGTGCCCATGTTGTAGGTGAACTAGGAAATCTTCATCATCTGGTTAGAGTAACAAAATGAACACAAGAAAGAACAGGAGCCACAAAGAGACAAAACACCTTTATCTGACCAGTTTTAAAGACATATCCTGTTCCAGTCATGCTGCCAATCTAAGGAGGCCACTCCCTTCCCATATGGTAGAAGATCCAATTTAAGCTATTTGGGTATTCTAGGGGTAAGATCCTTGAGGAGCCCCTACATTAGGCTATCTTAATTCATTCCAGACCCAATTACAAGTTTGTGTTTTGACTTTTAAGTACAAAAATAAGCTTGATTTTTATCTATTTTATTCCAAAAGAGCCCTGTAACTCCATCATTCAAGTGCTATTTCAAACTCTATGCCTTCGTCTTCAAGGACAGCATTTACGTGATACATAAATATATTTTAAGTTAAAAAGACCAAATTACTTTATAAAATACTAAACTAAGTCATAGTATCATAGATTTAGAGCTCAGAGGTTAAACATCAACCATCTCATTTTATAGGATTAGCAAACTGAGGCTCAATGAAGTTAAGAAATTTACTCATGGTCACTGAAAAGGTAGAGCTGAGTCTTGATCCCAGGTCCTCTGATTTCAGACTCAGGGACTTTTGCACTATAGCACCCTGCCTATACTCCTTTGCAGTTCTATGATTTAACATTCATGATCAATACTATTTAAGTAGAGAAATATAGAGAAATGGGCATAAAAATGAATGAAAGACATCAAGTGAATCACTTAAGTAAAAAATAATGCTCAAGTCAAAAAAAACTTATGTTCATATTTTTGAGCATAAAGCTTACATGAAATAACATAATTAGTTTATTAGAGGTCTATTCAACAATATAAGTTATTTACTGTACAATTTAATAAACACTTGCCTTCATATGTTCAGGCTTATGAGGCACTGGCAGGAAAGTCCATCTGATGACCCCCCCAAAAGATGAGACATTCCATAGAAATGGGTTTCTGTCGTTAAAAATTTTTCTTTTAAAAATTATTATCTACAGTCATTTGCTCTCTTAGCATGGAACTACAGGAAATAGTAGGAGGGGGTAACACATATAGGTTAAGTGATGGAAAATTATGTGGGCAGGTGAGAATCTACATAGGACCAGAATGTTTTTGAACCTATATTAACACCTTTAAAAATGTGATATAATTTTAGAATTGACTGATGAGTTGATTCTGGAGAAGGAAATGGTAAACCACTCCAATATCTTTATCAAGAAAAACCCCAAAAGGGGTCACAAAGAGTTGGACAGGACAAAGAAAGCAAAGATGAGCTAATTGAAATAACTAACATTTTCCACCTCACTTGAGTACTTGAACGGCTTAATCTTGAATGTCAAACTTTATTTTTATTTTAAAATTTTTTTTAGGGTTTTTGCAAGGCAGTGGGGTTAAGTGGCTTGCTGAAGGCCACACAGCTAGGTAATTATTAAGTGTCTGAGGCTGTATTTGAACTCAGGGACTCCTGACTCCAGGGCTGGTGCTTTATCCACTGTGCTACCTAGCCGCCCCGAATGTCAAACTTTAAAAATAAATATCAAAAGATATAATAACCCCTCTTCTATTCTCTTCTTCCTTTTCTCCTCTTCTCCCTCTCTCATTTTGTCTCAGTCTCCCTTGTCTTTGTGTCTCTGTCTCTCACTCTCTATCTTCCTCCTTCTCTTTTCTATTAATACACACTTGATAGCCCTTTACTTTTCAGAGACTATTCTACCAATTTTCATTAGTGGAAGTTTTCAGTTTTGTAGTTTGAATCATAGAATCTAGTGTTTTACCTTGTCACAATAGACTCTGATTCCAGATTTTGACTGAAACCTAAATAAAAGCATTATATGAGGGTTAGGATATGTTTTCTTACACTGAGGCTCTAAGCCAGGAATGTGCAATCCTGAATTACTTATCATCTTTTTAATGCTCCCCTAAGAAAATAAATACTTAAACACTCCAAAAGATCTCTGATTTTCTCAGGTCTGGGTTCTCTTAACTGATGTATATTTCACTTCCTATGGACCTCAGAAGATAGTTTTATAAATTTCCTCAAAGTTAATAACTTTCTAGTGATGAGAAGAAAATAATTATTAGATGGTTAACGTGCTGGGTAGAATATTGGACTGAGTTCAAAGTCTTCTTCAGAAAGTTACTAGCTGTAGTTATTTGAGCACCTATTTACCCTCAACCTCACTTACCTCACCTAGAAATTGGGGAATAAGTCTACCTCACACGGTTGTGAAGGTAAAAGGAAATTATATTTGTAAGCATTTTACAAATCTTTAGGCACTACATAAATAAACTATTATTTATTTGTTATCTTTCAAGTGAAATAGGTAGCAAAAATATTCTTGCCCCTTTTTAATAGTGAAACTGAGATGTAGTTGACTTAAGTATATAATTAGCAAATGGAAGAATTAGAACTGGAATACACAAGTCTTCTAATAATTTATCATCATCATCATCCTCATCAATATTATCCTCTGAAAAACTAGAAGTTTAAATATTTTCAGCCTGTGAATAGAAGACACTCATCTCTGAAAGCTTCATTTACAAGGAACTTAAAGTCTACCTCTGAGATAAGATCTAATTAAATTATATCTTATTAGCTCAATTTCAGGATCATCACTATATCTTTGCATATTGTTCACTTTAGGAACTTACAGTCCAATGCAGGAAATCATAATGTGAACTGAGCAGCATTACATATATAAACCAATTCTTTCCCTCCTAAATTGAATTTAGAGTGCTTTGCCAACGAAAGACATTTTACCAAATCTATTATTCTATTTAAAAACACTAGTGTTTTCCTTACTAAAATTAGGGCAAAAGATGGTGTCTCCTTTTTATAAGTTCAATTTTTTAAAAATTCTCCTTTTGGAGGAGGGGGCAGGGAATCAGGAGATCTACATTTCCAAGTTGAACTACAACACACTTGTCAGTTATTTGAGCAAGAATTCCAAAACATAGTGGAACTTGGTGTAAATATACAGTATTATGAGAACACTGGAAATATAGAAAACATTATTTCAGCATTGTTACTGATGTAATTGGTGTCACAAATGAAGACAAGTAATAGTGAAATTATTTTCTTTTCTTTTTTCAAACCAGTAAGAGAAAACTCAGTAACTACTAAGTAAATGTAAAGCTTGGGAGACACATATAAACATTGGTTCACAGGAAAAAGCAGTTAGAGATGGTTCTGAATTTTCTCATTTTTATTACCTTAATATTACTCATTGACTCTTAGGCATACTGATGAGAATTCATTCTCTCCCCATCCCCCCATTTCTCCCCCCCCCCCCCCACTCCTCACATACTAAAAAGCAGCCTGAATCTTGGCACTTGGGTCAAGACACTAGTGATATAACTCATTCCAATTCAGGCAGCAGAGTGAATGTACGGAAGCAGAGGAAGATAGCTCTTTTGAAATAATAAAGCTATCACCTTACAGCTATTCTATTATTTATCCTTGCAACATCCCTAAGGAATACGTAGGGGCAGGTATTGTTATTTCCATCTCATAGATGGAAAAACTGACACCCAGAAAGGTTAACTGATTTACTTAAGGTCACATAGTGAGGCAGTGATGGGATACTAGACCTCTTGACTCCCTTGCAGCATTTTCCCCATTAAATTTGATTGTTATTCTTAAGAAACTTGGTGGGCAGGTAATACCACATTATATAAATTCCATTCTGATGAATCAACAAAGGAATAGGAGGTTGCACCCATATGTCAAAATAGAAAAGGTTCCCACAATGTTGGACCTACCTTGGGTACTTGGCAAATCGACTGGGGTTAAATTGGCAGCTCATCATAGTCCCTCAATACCTTAGGGGAGTCCACTCTACTTAGAAACAAAGTTATGTACCTTACAGTTTCTTTTAAACTATGAGGTCCTTTTGGCACCTGTGATTTTATGCAAGGCTAGCCCTAGACAAAATTTGAAGTTGGCAAAATTAGTTTTGGTACCCTCCCATCTCCTTTTTCAGTTTCTCCTCTCTCCCACTCACTCCCTTAAGTTAACTCCCTTTCTCTTTCAGTCTTTGACATTCCCTCATTATATGTGCCCAAGAAGGTGTTAATTGATGTTGGTTTAAGGTGTTACTTCTCTTAGATTGATTTGCATTTTAATCGGAGTGTCTGAAAGAGGGGGAAAGACTTGAATGGATTTCTAAACCAGAACTGGTTTGTTGGAAAGATAATTCCCTCCTCCCCTTTTAAAATCACATCATTCAATCACCTATTGCAATCAATCACAAGGCAACCCTAGTTTCACAAAGTCAGTGAATTTACATGTTGTTTTCCTCACAAGTTCAGGAACCACCCCCGTCCCCACTGCCCATAATCTAATTCATTTCTTCCTAAACCTTGATGATGATGTCCTTCACTCTTGAAGAAGACCATAACAGCAACCATGAGAAGCACAAGAATTGGATTAAGTGAAGGGGTGCGGTGCTAAGTCAACAGCCTCACTTTTTCCTCCAGAGTCATCTGGTTCCAGTGGACAGATATGAATTAAGACTACACCTAAGTGGATATATTTTAAATGTCTCTGATGATACTGATGTTGATGGTAAAAGTCATAGAACAGAATTCCATGGTTCTTACAAGGTGGGTGAAAACACATTTCACCAAAGATCTGGAGCAGGAAGGGATTCTCAGATGTTACTATATTTGAAAGCTATTTTTTAAAAAAATCATAATGGCAGGTTGGGGCTCAGGTACTTAAAGCAATTGCAAAAACAAAACTTGGCAGATATATTCCTGGTATAAGGAGAGAGTGTAGGGCATTGAACAGGATCAAATTAAGAGGGTCCCCAATCAAGCAAATGTATCCACCTTAAGTTAGTATATTTGCAATGACTCTATGAATAAATAGTTCTGCTTTCAGAAATAGAGGAGATTTCTAAAGAATCAGCTGGCAATGAAGTAATCCTTTGTCAGTCTGCTGCATTTCCCACACAATATCAGACATGAACTCAGTTTTTTTTTTTGTTCTCTCTTCTTCCACTCCCCCACCCCCCATTAATTTGCACTGATCTGTCCCTGCTCACTTACCTGCTTCTCTTTGTAATCAAGGGCAAGCTCTTTGAGATGGCTTACCAAGATTGTGGATGCAAGTTTGTAGGCTTGGAACAGGCTCTCTCTGTGTAAAAGGAACTTGCCTATACAGGGATGGGAAATATGACCTTGGCCTCATTAGTAGGCTGGTTTAGCGGAGCTTGCTAAGCAGCCCAGACTACAAAGAGCCAGAGGATGGATAGAACACACATGGCCATTCACTTTGTAATCAGCTAACATATAGGTTGTGTCAACAGCACATACACTGGTTGGAATGTTTTGACTGTCAAGTCACTCAAGAAAACAGTCAAGTCAGTCAAAAAACAGTCAAGTCAGTCAACACGCTTGTCTGACTTTTTTTTTTTTTGGACTGAGTAGACTTTTTTGTACTGATTTAACTGGATTGTGTGTGTAGACACAACCAGTTTTTACTTGCCAAAAGGGGGTGTTTTTCAAATGCAACTTAATGAAATAGCTAGGTTACAGCATATAAATTCACTTCTTTATGAATATATGCCAGGCTATCAAATCAGAAAAGGGTAGATTCTCTCTCTTTTTTCCTTTCCTTCCTTGTTTGATATTATAGATAGGGCAGGTTGGTTCTTGATTAGATGAATTCACAGTGCCATCTAGTGTTGAGTTTCAAGATTATCTGCACTGTAGGGAAAAGATTTAATCAGACATTTATTGATTTATTTTCACTGAAACAATAGAGACAGAGTTTTAATTTTTCTGTTTAAGAGATGCATTTGGATGAGGTTTGTTTCTTTCTAAGTATGAAGAAGGAAAGTTATATTAACTAATGGGACAAGAAACCTAATGATGATGGGATTAAATTGATTAGAAAAAATATCATAGAACATAGATTTAAAACTAGACGGGACCTTGGAGGTCAGATAGTCTAATCATTTGTTTCACAGATGAGGAAACTTAGGCTCAGATAGTAAGTGACCACAACACATTTGAAAAAAATATATAAAACTATCTGAGCAGGATCTTCCTTCCTGTGGTTTTATCACAAGGTACATTAGAAGAGAAATGATTAGATAGGTTAGGACTAATCTTAATCAGTGTTCTGTAAAATAGTAAAAATATTTATAGGGTTGTCTTGAGACCAAAATTAAGTAATATATGGGAAGTCCCTTTCAAACCTTAAAGCACTATCTGAATAAGTATTATTTCTATTAATAAAAGTGATCTCAAAGGAAACTAAATCACCTTTCAGAAATAATGTCACATTAAGCTGAGCAATATTAGCTCAGAAATCAGTTTACATTATTTATCACTTGTGGTATATCTCATATCATTAAATCATATCCCCCCAAAATTTATAAGAAAATTGGTTATAAATTGGTTATAAAAAATTGGTTTCAAAGAAGAGCAGTAATCAATCTGAGACTTTAAGAAAGCAAAATATCAGCCAGCATGCACCATAGCTTTTAGCAACTATAATAGCAAATGAGCTAACTAGTGTAAGAGAATTAATTTCTTGAGTGGTAATGCTAAACAAATGTTTATTTCTGAGGTAAGTTAATGTCTTTTTAAAAAAAAATCTAGAATTCTCAATAAAAGCATTCCCCACCCCCACCCTGTAACAATAACAGAAGAGAAAAGCATGAGGAAAATTATTTTTGGTAGAACAGTTCAAGAACAATTACAATGATATTTGAGAACAGGAAGTGTTTGATTTCAACTTATGGAGACATTAGTCAGTTCCCTTTAGCCAGACCTGGTCATCAAATTCCTGAGTACCTCAGTTATGAATCTTGTTGGGTGAAGTGGAGATTCTGAAGGGAATCCAATTCTTACCTCAGCTCTATGTCCTTGAGAATTTTCCTCCTCTATCAATAGCATCCATAGAAAAGAAATATGAGAAAGTTCTAAGAGCTTGGGAAAGGATATCATTTTAAGCAAAGCATACTACAAGGTAAATCAGTTGAAACTAGAGTATAACTTTGAAGGGACAGATTTTCTTTTGTACCATTTAGAATATTACCCAGCAAGAAGATAATGAATGTGTAGCTCAGTTCTATTTATTTTTCTGAAGTAAAATCTTCCTAATACATTATAACTTCATTCTTTCTGCTTGGTAAGAAAAGCATTGATTACTTCTAAGGATTCTACACTTGTTCCATAAAGCATTCTTAATAGGGAATCTAGTATTAAAAACCATTGCTCACAGTTTTTCTTTCCATAAACAAAAACCACATTTATATGATAACTGGAAGCCTTGTTCATCAAACACATTAAAACCAATATTTCCAGAGTTTAGTTAAGTTTTTTTCCCACTCTTTCTAACAAAGATTAAACAAAATAATATAGATGAGATTTTTCCTACTCTATTCCAGATCCAATAACTTAAAGATCATGAATTCATTAGCTATTGAGCCATCACCAGTATCTATTGACCAGAGTCAATAGATTATATCTAAATATAGCTTGACAGTTCCAAGGTTTTCACTGAAGAAAACCACTTTAAAAATCTGATCAACCTTATTTTAAACTTGAAAATATTTTAGATTCTTTAATATTCATCTTTAATAAAAAAATTCTGTTATGGTTATTTCTAGTTCAAAGTGGATATTCTTAAGCAATGGTAGACAGACTAATTATTTAAGATGTGCCATAATAAAAGTAGTATTTTTTTAAAATTACTTTTTCTTGAGATTTTCCTTCTACAATGCAAATGAGCAATCAGTTTATTAACTAGTTTTAAGAGTTGTCTGGATTACTAAGAAATTACTAAGTAAATCTTGTGTTTACATGGTTATTATGTATCCAAAGCACAAAGACTTGAACTTAGGTTTTTAGATAGTTTTAATACAATCTAAACTCCCTGAAGGGAAGAACAGTTCATTTTTGTCTATGGATTTCCAGTATCTAACCCAGTGACTGGCACCACTGCAAAGTGGGCACTGAAGATTTTTTTATTTTATTCTTATTTGTAAACACCTGTGACCAAGAACAGCAACCTATCCATTACACCATTACCTCTCATTACTATCATGATGAACAAAAACAGCTCTTGAAGTTATAAGAAGATCAGAATCTAAGCTGAATTCCCTAGGGGAATTAGGTACTAGAATAACATCTATATCTTTATCTATATCTGTATCGATATCTATATATTATATATAAGGATTTCCAAAAAAGAACCTTCCATTAGTTTTGGATATTAATAATTGAGTAATCTTCAATAACTTTGATGGAAAGGACTTGACCCCATTCAGATTATTACACAAAAAACAACAAAACTATTTTAAATCAATTTAAGTGGTTTGTGTCATAATAATCTACACTATTTAGAGCAAATAGGACAAGTCTGTATTTATTTATTTTAAAGAATTGGATCATATTTAGGATCAATGCCAGTTTATGGGGGGAAATATTTTTAAAGTTACATAAACAATTGCTTTGAATTAAAAAAGAAAAGGTTAATTATAGTCTAATATTAATTGTTTTAATCCAAACATTTTTTTCCTTCCCTTCCCTATCAAAACAGTAGGCAATTTAACTGAAATTAATTCTCTCCCCTCCCCCAACTCTCTTATTTTAGCTGAGATAGAAAGAGGCTAATATCTTCTGAACAACAATTAGCAAATTCATGAATTATCCTGCTCATATACCAAGCAAACTGTCTGTTTACCTAATGGGCTGTGACTTGATTATAGGCCATTCCTGACCTTCAATAAACAAAACTGTGCTTATGTTTCAGAATGATTCTGAATTTCCTAAGTCTTTCATTTCACACCAGGGAGCCCAGCAATAGTCAACATTTAGATTTGTAAACACCTGTGACCAAGGCCTTAGGTATGACTTAAACTAACATTTATCTTTTGGAAATGAAATAAAACACGAGGGCAATTCATGAATTTGATGATCGTTCTATGTAAATTAACCCCATTCAATCATTGGTTCACATACCTTTATTCTGAGCTTTATGAAATGGTAATGACATCTTTGGGACATTGTTTGTTCATGTTTCAAAAATTTATATTATATTTTAAAGTTTCCAAAGTGTTTTTAGCACAACTTTTACAGTGAGCAAGTGTTTCAAGCAGCATATGAACCTATTTCTGATCTGAGGCCACTGTTCATTTTTATTTATGCTAAGACTTTCAGAGAAGAGGAACTTGTTTGCTTTTGAAAGTCAGTCAATAAACAATTGTGCCTGACACTGTGTTATAAATTGAAAAAGGGATATAAATTGAAATATAAATTGCATACAAATCTGATATAAATTGAAAAAGAAAGATAATCTGTTCCCTTGTAGAGTTTGTAATAGAAACCAATGGAAGAAAGACAACATGTAAAAAAAAAAAATCTGAAAAGGTAGGGAGAAGAACAGGTCTGGGGACACAATAGAAATGTTCCGAGGAACATAACATGGAGAGAAATGAAGAGATTCCTGAGTAGTCTCCTTAAACAGTGGTTTGGAAGGAGCTTTTCAATCTGCAATGGAGCAGTCGGTAATGATAAGGTATGAATATCAAGTGCCATCTTGCAGGATGATGAGATTTCTGATGATGAGGTTCCTAGGGGTATGATGGAGAAATCCCAAAGAAGTGCAGATGGGTCAGAAATACAGAGATCGTTTACCTGGGTTTTCTTCTTAATTGGAGGTTCTGGAAGGAGCTTTTCATTCTGCCCTTCAGAGTGGCAGAGGGTATTTGTTCCTTCAGGCTGTTTAGGGATTATTCAATATTACAATTTTGATATGAAATTTGAATTATAATCAAATATAACTATTTAAATATTAAAGTATGTAGTATGTATTTAAGTATGCAGTTTGAGAGTCAGACTTCAAGAAAGAAAGTATTGGGTTCAAGTCTTTCCTCTGATTAATACTGACTGTATGATTTTAGGCAAATAATTGATCAGGGCTGAAAGCAATTCTTAAGGGACAGCTAGGTGGCACAGTGAATAGAGAGCACTGACCTTGGAGTCAGGAAGATGGAGTTTAAATCCAGCCTCAGATATTTGACACTTACTAGCTGTGTGACCTTGGGCAAGTCACTTAACTCTGCCTCACATCCAGGGCCATCTCCAGTTGTCCTTATTCATATCTGGCCACTGGACCCAGATGGCTCCAGAGGAGAAAGTGAGCACAGCCCTCCTCACTTAAATCCAATTCATGTATTTGTCATGGAATCACCTCCCTTGATGTCATGATATTCTTTGAGAATGAAGGAAAAACATCATCAGGCAATTCTTGAATATTCTAAATTTCAGAGAAGGTGCAACTTATATAGGGAGTATCCTATAATCAGTGAAATCACATTATAGTCTCTATTTTTGGTTTCCCATCCCTGGAAAACAGCAGGTCTTGGCTCCATTTTTAGATTATGAGATCCTTGAGAGCAGGAATTTTCTTTTTTCTCTTTTTTGGATCACTAGCTCTAAGCATAATTTTTGATACATAGTAGATGTGAAATAAATCACTGATGATTGATTGATGGAATCTGTATGTGCTGAATGCCTAAGTTCTGTGGGAGATATGAAGAACTAAAAAATAGTTCCTCAGCAAGTTGTCTTTTGCAACTAAATGTTTTAATTATTATTGAAAAGAAACCTGGGTTATGTCCTAGAAATATTAAGTCAACTCTTTGTACAAAGAGATTATTTTTAACATTTAATAAAATAAAAAATCGTCTGATATTTTGATGAACAAAGTCAAAAGAATCAACAACTATTTATGTGTGTTGACTTGAAAGTCTTTGAAATATTTGGTCCTGCCTTTAAATATTTCTACCAACTGACTCTGACAGTATTTAAATTCCCAGATTGTTCATTGTAGGCCTTTATTAAAATGCAATTGTTGTATTCTTGGGTTATCGTAGTCAGACATTAATACTATTAGTTTATCAGTAAGATGGATTAGGTAGCATCAAAAACGAACACTATTTCATGGTTTTGCTAGAGTCAAATCTTACTAATGAAATTACATTTTTTCCTGACCAATGTTCTGAATACCATGAACAATGATACTTTGACAAAATATCCTTTATAGCAGAATGTTATTAATTCTCAAGGGCCACCACATAACTTCTAAATCATAATTGTTAACTCAAGGTACTGATAACATGCAGTGCAGTTCAAAGGTTCTCTAACAAACTAATAAATCATATTAAATGCAGCTGGAATTACTCATTGTTTTTTCTTAGTCATCCAGGTCTCTTTCAGAAGACATTTCTTACATTTAATATTTCCAGGTGCCTGAAGTATTTTATAAACACTTTACTAATTTAAAAATGTTTTTGTAAATCTTGCAGGTGTTAAAAATGTGAGAATCCACATGCTATTCTAGGTAAAGCTTTGTATAATAATTGTAGGTTTTGTCATTTTGCCCACTTGATTAAATAAGTCTTTTTTTCTAGCTTAAATATTCCAATCTTTGTTCACACCCATCTTTAATTACCCATCCTAGGGAAAACTACTTTTGCCAAGTATAATATTATGTCACTGTGGGGGGTGCAGGGAGAGAAGGCTCAAATGCTAAAATATTTATGCTTTCTCTGACCCGTATTATCAACTCATACTGTCTTAGTGGTAAGCAATTGTTGTGCCTCTTGGCTAAAAGAGCAGTGCCATGAGGTTTCGGATTCAGTGCTGCCAGCTATGACTGAGGGTACCTCTAGATACTTCAGTGCTTTGCCCCTGGCAAAGGACTTAGAGTGAGCACAACAAAACATATTGTTGTAAAACGGCAAAAATGCACCCAGTTTGCATAATTCGGTGCAGCTACTAGATACACAGGTAGCTATGGGCACACCTTGCAGCTTTGCCAATCTCACTGTCTTTGAACAAAAGAGTTTTGTTTTAGGCCATCCTGCAGGGGGTGGTTCCTATGGGCATTTTGAAGATGATTTTGGAAAGACATTATTTTCCCTTTTGTTTTGTCTTTTTAAGAAAATCCATCACTGAATTTTAATTTGCTTGTGACAAAACCTGAGCAAAGGAAATGATCCTGGAAAAATTTTCAGTGACTGCAGATGGCATGCTTATCAGATCTGTAGGTAATGCAAAGCAGGGAGAGATAGCTAACTCACTGGATGACAGAAACAGGATTCAAAGGAAACTTGGGAGGCTAAATCACTTGATCAAATCTGCTAAAATTAAATTTAATAGGGACAAATGTAGAATCTTTCACTTGGGTTCAAAAAATAAGTTTCATAAGTAAATGATGGAGAAAACAGGAAATGTTTATCTAAAAGCATCTGAGCTATTGACCTGTCAGCTTAAATTGAGTCAGCTATGTGATATGCAGCAAAGAAAGAGGATGTTATTTTATACTGTTTTAAGGGAGGCAGCAGGTCCAGGATTAGAATTAGGATTATCCTGTTGTCCTCTGTAAATAATTTTTTGTCCTTCATTTTCTTCTTTTTTTTAAAGAGTTTTTTGCAAGGCAATGGGGTTATGTGACTTGCCCAAAGTCACACAGCTAGGTAATTATTAAGTGTGGGAAGCTGATTTGAACTCAGCTGCCCCTGTCCTTCATTTTCACAAATGATCATGACATCAAGATAGTGATACCATGATGAGCACATGAATTGGATTTGAGTGAAGGGATGCTGTGCTAAATTAACCAGCTCACTTTCTCCTCCAGAGTCATCTGGGTCCAGTGGTTGGATATGAATCAGGATGACTGGAGATGGACTTAGTAAGAGTCCAATGTCTGAGGCCAGATTCAAACTTCCTTCTGCCTGACTCCAAAGTGATTGCTCTATCTACTGCACCACATAGCTGCCCAAGTGTCAGACAATCTTTATAATATATCTTCAGGTTGAGGAACTGAATTTTAGAAAGACTATTGACAAAATGTTGAGGTCCCAGGAGGACGATTGAGATGGTGAATGGTCTCAAGTTCATACCATATAAAGATTAGATGAAAGAATGTGAAATAATTAATATTAATTAGAGATAAAATAGGTGGGATTATAAATGATAATGACCTTTCAAGTATAGAGGAATTGTCTTATGGTGGAGAAATTCCGTTTATTCTATTTATACCTTGCTTTCCCCACTCCCCACTCCCCCAACCCAGTATAGCAGTAAGGGGAGAAGTTGTTAACAGGTAAATTTAGACTTTATATAAAGGGAAAAAAAATCATGCTAACAATGAGTTTTATCCAAAAGTGGAATGGTCCACCTGGATACCGTGGGCTCCTTTTTATTAGAGATATTATAAAAGACTGGATGAGGTACCATCTCACAACTATCAGATTGACTAAAATGACAGAAAGGGAAAATGATCAATGTTGGAGAGTTTGTGGAAGGAGTGGGACATTAATGCATTATTGGTGGAGTTATGAACTAATTCACCCATTCTGGAGAGCAATATGTCCAAAGAGCAATAAAACTGATCCTACCCTTTGACCCAGCAATACCAATCCTAGACTATATCCAGAAGAAAGCATAAAAATAGGGAAAATCCAACATGTTACAAAATATTTGTAGCAGATCTTTTTATAGTGACAAAGAACTGGAAATTGAAGGGATGCTCATCAATTGGTGAATGACTGAACAAGTAATGGTATATGAATGTAAGGGAGTACTACTGTTCTCTAAGAGATAATGAATGGTCAGACTCTAAAGAAGCATGGAAAGAATTACAAGAACTGATGTTGAGCAAAGGGAACAGAATCAAGAGAACATTGTACACATTAACAACATTGTGAGTTGATCAAATATGATGGATGCAGCTCCTCTCAGCTTTCAGGGAACTGGGACAACTCTGAGAAACCTGTTAAGGACAACACCATCCATATGCAGGCAAAAAAAAAAAAAACCCAAACAAAAACCACAGAATTTGAAATAATACTATGTTCACTTTTAAATTATTTCTTTTATTTTTTCTTTCTTTTTCCATGGCTTCTTTCTTTTCCCTTAGTCCTAATTCCTCCTACACAAAATGATTAATATATGAACATGCTAAACACAAATGATTATGTACAGTGTTCACTAGACTGTTCACCTCTGGGGGTAAGGGGAAAGAAGACGGAGAATAATGTGTATCTTAATAAATATGCAGGTGGATGAATGTTGAAAAACTTTCATTTCATGTAATTGGAAAAACAAAATAAAATATCAACAAAAAAATAAATAAAATGAACCTGAATACACAGATTAAAGGAAAAAAGAAAAAGTAAAAGACTGGATGACCCCTCCAGCAGTGGAGGAGATCCTTGTTTAGTTATGAATTAGGCTAATTTGTCTAGTACATCTCTTTCAAATCTTAGTTTCTGAAATTCTCTTGTGTCTGCTGGTGTATAATATCATATTAGTACAGTATCAATTAGTTCTGTCTTGGTATTCAGAGGCCTATTGTCTCACACCAAAGGAAAGTAGAATGAAATTTTCTGACAGCAGATTAAAAATCCTGATCTCAGAGGAATAAATTAAGAAGGAAAACATGATATAAGAAGGAGAAAGTTAATATCTTTTCAAATCATTGAATACTAAGCAACTATGTTGTGTAAGGCCCCATGTTGTAAATACAAAAACATCAAACTGTCCCTGGCCTCCTTTTTGGATGGTCCCAAATTTCTAATACCTTCAACAGTTCCTCACACAATATAGTGATCTGGTTTAAAGCTATAGTGTTAAACTCAAATAGAAACAGGTTTACTTATTCCATATGCAAGAACACTGTGATTCACATATAGATTTAGTTTTAAAATGCAGTTATATGTTTTATTGTATTTTTTTAAAAAAAAACAATTGTTAAGGTTCTCAATTATATTTTAATCTGGTTTGCACTGGGAAGTGTTGCTGGCAATATGTGGCAACTGACCCATATTTGACACCTCTGGTTTAAAGAACCAGTGTTTTTTACATTTATGAGTCAGAGGAACTAGGTTCAAGTTTATCCTACTCATGTAGCAACCTTGGGGAACTCATACTTTTTGGATCTGAAAACATAAAATATTGTATTAGATTATTTCTAAGATTCCTTCTAGTTCTAAATTCTTAACCCATAACTTCTAGTGCCTTCTCCCCTTTTAAAGATGTGCTCATAGTTGTCAATATTCCCTCTTAAAATGTGGGCATAGAACTGAATATTCTCCTTTAGATATGATTTGACCAGGATATAGGGGAAAGGGAAGAAGAAAGGGAAGGAGGAAAAGAAAAGGGAAGGGGAAGGAAAAGGAAGGGAAAGTGGAAGAAGGGGAAAGGAAAATGGAAGAGGAAGGGAAAGGGGAAGAGGAAGGAAAAGGGGAAGAGGAAAAGAAAGGGGGAAAGGATAGCAAGGGAAAGCAAAGAGAACATTCCTAACACCAGAGTTACATAGTTACTAAATTTCAGCTACTAAGAGACTAGATTAAACTCTGGTCTTCCTAACTCCAGGTGGAATACTATATTCACTGCACTTTTCAAAATAAAGACCATCTACTCTTATTCTCCCATTTTGCAGGTGAGGAAATTGGGGCAAACGATTTTAAGAAATTAAGCTACTTCTCAGGATCATACAGATAGTAAATGTCAGAGTTGGGATTGGAACCCAGGTCTTCCTGATTCTAACCATTCCTCCAGGCCTTGGAGGTACATTAGACCTGTAATTTTGTAATTTTGTTTATTTTTATTTTTTTAGTTTTTGCAATGCAATGGGGTTAAGTGGCTTGCCCAAGGTCACACAGCTAGGTAATTACTAAGTGTCTAAGGTTGGATTTGAACTCAGGTACTCCTGACTCCAGGGCCAGTGCTCTATCCACTGTGCCACCTAACTGCCCCATTTTTGTTTATTTTTGGCACAATTTCTGTGAATGCAACTTAAGGAATTCCTTTACAAAGTTTTACTCCATAGTCTCATCTATCTCAACTCAAAGACAATGCTGAACTCTTGAATCAGATCAAAAACTCTTATAGCCTCTGGAAAACTGGAAAGGATTTAATTATGGATCCATTGATGGACTTCATTGTGTGAGAGGCAATTTATTTAACTCAGAAAACCTGAACACCAGGGCAATGATTTTTCAAAGACCCTTTTATGGTAGAGGTGTTAGGATCTACATCTGTAGGCAGAATAACTACTCTGAAGGAATAAGTATATCCATGAAGAATAGAAGCAATATGGCATCAATTAACTTTTTTGATAACTTTATCACACTGCTAACTCCACTTCTCCCTCCAGCTCTAATCAACTACCTTTAGTTCATAGGTAGGTATAAGAACAACTACAATTAGCCAGATAATAAGGAAAAGCCAGCTAAAACCCTGAATAAGTCATTGTATTCTTTCAACTGCTTTTCTCCTGATTTAAACTTAAGAGTCCTCCACCTACCTGATTATCTGATTTTATGATTGGTAGGCTCACATTTTCAGCTCACATTCTTAAAAGTATTAGGAACTCTATTCAACATATAGTGAATTCCCAAGATGCTCCATGATTAGAATGTCAGTCAATCCAGGAACAAAAATTACTAGGTATAGCTATCAGGGAAATCTCTCTCACCTTTGTTTTATGTTTCTATTATTTTTCATATGTGCCAGAAGCCATACTGATGCTCATTGGTTAGCATTCTGACTGGCACAAAAGGACTAGTTTCTTAACTTATGCAATGTCAATAGAACTAGAGGAGAATGTCTAGAGTATTGTATGGACCCCTACGGTAGAATCATGAGAGAATATGGACAAAGATAAAGCAGAGAAAGTATGAATAGATTGTAATTTGCATCTTTGAAAGGAAAACAAATCCAGGAGACCACAAAGTCATGGAATATCATGCAATAACAATAATTCTTTTCTTTCATTATGAAAGGGGACCAAAATGACATCAATTTGTTAGAGACAATTTATAATAATATTTGTTCTTTGTTCTCAAAGAGGACTATGGATTAAGGGAGATGATGCCGTAACAAGCATGTGAATTGGATTTGAGTGAGGGGGGTGCTGTGCTAAGTCACCAGCCTCACTTTCTTCTCCAGAACCATGTGAGTCTAGTGATCAGATTTTGAATCAGGATAACTGAATGTGAGGCAATCAGGGTTAAAGTGCTTGTCCAAGGTCACACAGCTAGTGAGTATCAAGTGTCTGAGGTTGGATTCAAACTCCCATCCTCTTGACACCAAGGCTAGTGCTCTATCCACTGCACAACCAGTGTGCCCAACTGGCTTATCAGACCAATATAAGTTCATGATATTCCACCACAGGTTGGGATCAAATAGTTCATGTTAATACCTGTGATAGGTTCTTTAAACTTGTACAGCTTGCTTTTTCTCTGAACTACTTCATATTCTGCCTTGTTCACAGAGCACAGAATCCTCTCTGATGAAGGTATGCCATGCTGGGTCGTTGTTAGTCAGTGTCACCCATTTTGCAAAGTCCTTAAGAGAGACCTTGAGAGTGTCCTTGTATCACTTTTTCTGACCCTTTTGTGAGTGTGCCCTGTGTGAGTTCTCCATAAATTAGTCTTTTGGCAAGTATATGTTTGGCATTCACAAAATGTGACTAGTCCATTGGAGTTGGGCTCTCTGTAGTAATGTTTGAATCTTGGGAGCTTAGCTCAAGAAAGGATCTCAGTGTCTGGTATTTTATTTTTCCAGCTTACCTTCAGAATCTTCCTAAGACAATTTAAATGGAAGTGATTCAGTTTCCTGGAATGAGTCTGGTATACTGTCTAGGTTCAACTGGCATATGAAGTCAGCCAAAGGATCTATAAACCTTCAGCTTGGTAGTTACTCTATGACCCCTTCTTTCCCAGCCTTTTTTTCTTTTCAGCCCCTCAAACACTGAACTAGCTCTGGTAATGTAGGTGTCAACTTCATTATCAATGCAGACTTCCCTGGAACTGCCAAGGTAAGTGAACATGAGTTCAAAAAAAGTATTCAGAACTTCTCCATCTGCTGTAAATACATTCAAGTAACAGATATGACCTAAATTTGGATTAATGTATCTCCAAATGTGACTATTTTATGAAAAAAAGACAGGAAGTCACTGTTTCTCCTGCTCAAATCAGCAAGGGTTTTTAGGCCTAGGAAATGTGATCTAATCCCTAGTGGTCAAAGTCGTAACTGAGCTAAGTGTTCTTGTCTCACTAGGGAGTGAAGGAGGATGTTTTACTCACACCCCTGCCAAGGTAATAAGAAAACACACAAACACACATTCACATATACATATCAAAGTCCCAATTACCCTACCTGGGATCTGGGAGGAATCAGAGTGACATATAATATCATTAATCATGTAATTTTAAGGGATACATATATTTTCTAAAGAAATAGAAGTACGATATAATTGGTTTAATATATGCCCTATTAGATTATTAAATCTATAGAGTGTGAATACTATACATGAAAGTATCCATCTGAGAATAAGTCTGGAATGTAGCAAGAGCCAGAGGCAAAGCTTCCTTGTTTTTAAGAGAGATGTAATCATGTTGAATGGCATACTTATGGGTAATACATGCAGTGAAGGGAAACAATAAGCATAGATCTACATGGGTCAGGTAAATGAAATTTAGCATATCTTTAATAGGAACAGGAATTTCCCTGAAGATAATAAGCTGGCAGTTGGCATGAAATTCTATATACTGTCTGGTCCTGTAAATTCTGTAAGGTTTATTAATAATACTCCAATGTCACAGTTCCTAGACATTTTGCAATAATGTCAGTTGGGTCATGTATTCACAAGTCTTAACATTCCTTAGGGAAGTTCCCCATGGTTTGAAGTGTCTTTTACTATTGTAAAATGAAGACCAATAAAGTGAAGTAAGGACAAGCAACTGAAATAGCTGGAAAACATGACCCCAGTGTATTATGTAAGAGGCAATTGTTTGACTTTTTTATAAACAGGAATTAATAAAGAGATATAGGTAGTCAGGCTAGACTATAATTCAATCTGAGCAAGCAGAAATATGCAATTTCAAATTGACTTCTGGAAGACTATATGTTGGGAATAGTAGCAGACATCTAAATGGCTTCCAGCAAATTGAAATTGGAAAGATGACTTAAATCAAGAGCCCACTGATCATTAATGGGACTGATTTGTCTCATGTTGTATTTATTAATTAAATTCAATACCTATTGAGAACTTAACCATACTCCTTTATTTCTGAGATCAAAATTAATTATAATTGACATGACATTATGAGAATTCTTGAAAAAAATTCAATGAGGACACAGGAGAGAGTTAAAACAATTAACTAATGTCATTTGATGCAGTCTCCTGAACATTATATTAACCACCCTCTCCCCAGATTTACATTTAGTAAGGGTAGTTTTGAGATAAATAGTAGAAAAGGTAAACTAGAAATTCAATATGCTCTTTGTAGATATAAAGATTGTCTTTTCTTTCTTTTTAACTCACAGCTGTTTAACATTCTATCAAATTGATATAGAATTGTGCAGATTTATTATTGATCAAAATCTTAGTCAATCAACAAAGATTTAATTTTTAACATGGAAACAAAGAGATCTCTGTTCATAGAAGCAATAATTTAGTTGGGCAGAACACAATATATATGTTTTTGTATTTATGTTTGTATGTATGTATGTATGTATGTATGTATGGATATGTTGTATATGTGTGAGTGGAGGGAGGGGTGGATATATATCCTGCATTGGTAAATTTGTAAATGACTTGAGCTTCCCTTTGTCTACCTCAATGTCAAGCCCCGAGACCCTCAGCCACCCTGAGCAAACAGAACCAGCTACTACAGTTCCAAGCTGGGTTGGCTGCCTAGAGTGATGACATGTGCTGTTTCATCTCACAAAACCAGAATCAATATCAAGATGCTACATAGTGGCAAGGAATACATATCCTCAATATCCTTTGGTTTGTAAAATGTTCAACAGATCCTCAAAATTCAGGACAAAATGAATAATGAGAAGAATATGAATGAACTTATACACATTCTATCTACCAAATTAACAACCAAATTGGTTATATCAGAACGTTCATATAAAGTAAAATTTGGATAATAAGATTGGAGAAGTTGGTTGGGATAAGGTTATTAAGTGCCAGGCTAAGAGTTCTGGAATTTATATTATGAACAATTGTTGTGGAGCTACTTTAGTCACAGTTGACTCTTTGTGACTCCATTTGGTTTTTTTTGGCAAAGATATTTTTATAGTTGGTCATTTCCTTCTCCAATTCATTTTATGGATGAGGAAATGGAGGCAAATGGGGTGAAATAACTTGTCCAGGGCTACATAGCTGGTAGATGTCTGAGGCCAGATTTGACCTCCAGTTTTCCTGTCTCTAGTCGCAATGTTCTACCCATTTTTTCACCTAGCTGCTCCAAAGCAAAGGATACTATAAAAGATTTTTGAATTGGGGAATAGGATGGTTGTAGTTGGGTTTTAGGTACCAATTATGGAGTTACATGATAAGGGAAGCAACACTGATAGTTTTCTAAGCAGAAATAGTCTAGGCAAGATGCCATAAGAATGATGGTAATCAGTGATCATTGGATCATCCATCTGGAACAAGAGAGAAAATCTCAGAGGAGATCTGGTCCAATCCCCTTATTTTACAGATGAGAAAACTGAGACCTAGGAAGGTTAAATAATTTCATTTAATTCAAACAGGGAAGACATAAGAGAGGTGAGATTTCAATTCAGATCCTCTACTTTTAAAGCAAGATCTCTTTCCATTGTACCTCTCTGTCTCCACATGATAATAGGAAAAAAAAGTCATGAGAACTATGAAGGAAGAAATGATAAAACTTGCTGACTGACTGAATGCTGTGTAGATAAAAGAAAGGGAGGAGTAAAAATATAATTCCAAAGTTTTGCACTTGGATGACTGGCTAAGTTAGGGTATATAGAAGGTTTGGTGCAAAAAAAAAATTGAATTTATCTTTAGCTCTGTTGAGTTTAAGGTGCCAGTGCTAGCATTTATGTGGTGATTTAAAGTTTGCAAAGAATTTTACAATTTTACAATTATCTCATTTGATCCTTACAAAATCCTGGGAGATAAGTCCTAATATTATCTTCTGTAGAGACAGTAACATGTTTACGTAACACAGCATCTGAGGTTGGATTTGAGTTCAGGTCTTTCTGATTGCTCTATGTACTCCTCCATGTCACTGTCCAAGACGTGTGACTAGAATTCAGAAGATAAGTTATAGAAGTAGGAGAGTATCTTAAATAGTATTATTAGGAAAAACAGGATTAAAATGACAGAGCAATGATAACAAATATTGTATTCTAAAAGCAAATAGAAAACTCTTGGGAAAACATGTCATAGATTTTGTGGGAGAGGACAAATTTAGTCTAATGAGAGATTTTTAAGATTTGTGTATACTATTCAAAGGAAAGGATAAGGCAACCCTATCACATTTAAATTATATGTTCTTCCCCGCCTCTAATTTCTTTCTTTGAATCATGTCATTTGCTACAGAAATCCTGGAAGTATGGAAACAATATCAGGGGAGAAATGAAGAACCTAGGCTTTTATTCAAGGCTAACACTGTAAATGAAGGAATGAGAATTTATTGATTGCTCACTATGTACTGGATATGATGTTAAGCTCTTGAATGAAAATGGAACAAATCCTTATCTTAAAGGGCTCACTGCATTCTAACTGGGGAGAAAATGTATAAGAGGGAGAAGTATCCAAGAAAAGGAGTTTTGGTTTGGGGAGTCACAGGGATGGCGAGGTTGATAAAGAACAGCTGATTGGCATGTCTTTTCCAGGGACAATGCTAGAATTGAGTTTATTACTGGGTTTAGGAGAGAAGGCAGAAGAGAGGGTTGGAGAGAGATTATGCCTGTAGGGAAGATATGCTGGTTGGACTCAGCTTGGAATGTGAAACATGGTTGGAAGCTCACTAGATACAGTGAGTCATGTGAGTTTTCATTCACTTACCAATTAAGATAGAAAGTTCAAAAATTGAGTGAATTAATTGTCCAAATAGTATTTTATTTTTCCTGATAGAATATTAGGGGGAATTCACATCTTAAACTGATAGCATCAGAGAAATATACCCCAGCTTCTTTTAAAACCCTAAAAGGGATATGTAGCTGACCTTACTCTGGGAGACTGAAGCTGGAGTCTCACTATACTTTTATACATAGGAGTCCCATATACGTTTATACACACTTTCTATACATAGTGTCTCCTCCATTAGAATTGAAACTCCTTGAGGGCAGAACTGATTTTGTTCTTTGTATTTCTAGTGCTAAATAAAGTATTTGGTACATAGTAGGTCCTTAATAAATACTTATTAATTGAATGATTAAATGAAGGGAATTGATAGCAAATTACTTGTTTTGTGACACGTGGTCATTTGAAATTCTTCAACAAAGTTTCTTCTTGTGCATTATTTAAGAGTGAAATTACCGGATGTTTGAAGAATCTTTTGGCACCACCAGTGACCCTTTTCAATGTCCTTTATATCTCTTTGGGTGTGATCTGTCCCTAATCTTATACATCTAATTTTTAATCTTTAATATTAACTGAGATAAGGTCTTCATCTCAGTATTTCTGACCCAGTCCTTCAGGTTATTCCATAGGACCTCAGTGTTTGAATGGCTTCAAAACCTGTCATGGACTCCAACTCCCAAACCTCTGCAGGTTCATCATTTAAAGCTTACCAGCTTTTAACAGCTTCCAATGCAAGAAAATAAGGAGCAGAGAATGTAGAAGCTGTACTCATGGATGTCACACCTCTACACCACAGACTTGGAAGGCTCTTTACATCATTATCCCTTCCACCTAAGCAGGAACTACTCAGGAATGACACAGAGTAAGGCAAAGGGCTCATTTTGCTGGTGAGTGCATTTTGAATGAATGCACTCTTTCCAAATACATAATCCATCAATAGTCTATCCCTTAATCACATGGTTAGCAGACTGGAACCAGTTCCAGAATGTTTGTACACACTCCAAAGCAGGGAGCAGAACACTTCTATTATATAGCATCATGCCTTTCTGAAAGCAGCTCCCCAGCCTCTCCCAAGTGGGAATTGTATTTCTTTATTTCCACCTTTGTTCCCCACTCTCCACCAGAGATGAGAAAAACAGGTGAAAGAGGATAAACAAATGGCAAAGATAGTATACAAACTAAGATCTTTTGACTTCAAATCCTATATGACACAAGGGTAACATTAAATAGAAAGTAAATCATTTCATATCTTCATAGAATCAGAACAAAATAGATTGTTGGAATTCAGAGAGGTACGAGATAAGCTGGGTCTCATCATTCTCACTTAAGTCACATGAATTGTCTTCCTCTCCAAGCACATGGCACAGTGTTCTGGTATAGAAAGGGATGGTATGGGATGGTAAGAGACACACACAAACACATGCACATATGCACAAGTCTATATACATATACATGTATATGTAAATACAGACATATATAAGAACATATATAAATGTATATACACATATGTATATTTAAATTCAATTGGATTAATTTTTACAGATAATGAGGTTACCAGGCAAATGCAATCTTGGTTTTGTTTTGGTTAAATAAAAATTAGTTGTTTTTTGTTAAAACCAAACCTACAAATATGGCATCTTTGTTTCTCATATCTAGTCTCCAGCCAGTTGAGATACTCAAACCAATCCTTTCATTTCATTTCTTTTTGTATTATCAAGTGATAACACATACTTCAGTCACTAAATGTGTGCTTATGTCTTTTCTGTTTGTTATTTTAAAGGTATTTTTTATCAATATTTAGTGAGCAGAAATATTTTAAGACACTGGTCAAAACCAAGTTACTCTATAACTTGAACTTAAGGCATGGTCAATAAATCTCACTGGAAAAAATGTTTTGGGCTTTCTTAGATTGTATAAAGTGTTTGTATCAAATGCTAAGAATTAAAGTGCAAGCTCATCATAGGATAAAAATATTGTAGCTTTAAAGGATCTCTGATTCTAATCACTTTTCTTGAAATTTTCTAGTTCCTTTCCTTTCTCAAGTATTGCTCTAGATTCAGTTCTGATTGTTTCCTCAAAATTTGAATAATCTGGTCCCTCTGGCCTCCAGTTTATACCACCGCTCCCCATTTCAATTTCATTCAATTTATTTCATTTTGGTTCAACAAATAATTTTAAAGCATCTTCCTTTTTCAAGGCTTTGTACTAGGTGCTGAAGATCCAAAGATGAAATAACGCATAGTCCATATTCTGAAGGAGTTTACAATCTAATAGGAGAGATAAATCACAAATATTAAAAACATTTTAAACAACTAAGGAAAGCTCCAAAAAACCTTTGAGGAATGTGGTGAATAAAAGAATGCTTAGTTCAGTATAGTGGTATGTTCCTCTAGCATCTGCTGCTGGGGACACTGACAGTGATGGATGATTTGTGTTTGGAGATCTGAGATGTTTTAGAGCTAAAGCCTAGAGTCTGGTAGCAGAACACCCCTGTAGCTCCCTCCTACATTTTGCCGTCTTCATAACTATACCATCTATGACTTTAATCCAAGTTAGATCACTGGAACACTCTCACTAGAGGACTCTAAGTTGATATTGCCAAGGCAGGTTTGGTGGAGAGTCTTGAATATTCCTATAAGTGACTGAAACTTAATTCAAGTTATGCTCCATCTTCTAGTCAACAAGCAACTCAGTGTGTATTATGCCTACTATTTTAATTGTACCAGGAATTCTACACTGGGAGCCAAAAATAGTTTTTTATAAGAAGAGTGCTATGGTTTAATTGATCACTCAGTCTACAGGGCAAAGATTGGTCTAGGAGTAAAGGTAGAGACAGAGAGAACAGTTGACAGTCCTAGTGAGAGGTCATACAAATTTTCTTAAAGATAATTTTCTCAAATGCAGTCCTCTATAAGGCAAAACACTTTTGGTGTGATATTAAAAATACCCAAACCAGTACACGTTGGCTGAAATGGCAATATAGGGGGGTGTTTGGACCTGAAATGGCTTTGGATGAAGTGCTCTGTTCCTTTCTATTCCTCTGCAACTCTCCACCCCTACCAACAACTGCCTTACCAGTCCTTATCTCTTTGCCTTTTGAATAAATTCCAAGATATTGATATAACTAGTACCAGTAGAACTGGTCTGATCACTCTCTTCCTTTTCACTATGGGGACTTTCTCAGTTCTAGACAAAGTTCAGGCCTAGAGGAAGCCTGGTTACTAAAGAAAGAAGTAAAACTCCAGTTTTTATACTCTTTCTTGCTCTTTATGTTCCCAACTCAGAGTCCTGGGGAAAATAACATAAAGTTCTCATTTGGTTATCATCATCATAATCCTAGTAAGAGGTAATAAGTCTTGCAATTTGCTTAAAGGTAATTTATCTGCTGAAAGGGGGAAGGAGAGTAGAAATGTATTCAATATACAAAATGAATTGGCTATGGGACAGCTATTTTTCTCTACAGACTGAATTACTGCGCAGGACTTGTTCTCCCATGTCATAGACTTTTTTCACCTTGGCATCTCTAGACTATTCATAGTGGAAACATCCTCCTTTGTTCTTTCCCTCTGTTTGGTTGGTTCCTTCCAGAACCTCCATTTTAAAGAGAGACTTATGTTGCCTATGTCTTTATTCCTTTTCAAGCTGCTCCATTGACTCATCTCCATAGAATTTTGCCTACCGTGTCTTCCCCTTTCCCCCCACTAGATACTTTCATTTCCTCTCCCACTTTTTTAACCTTATATGTGTGTGTATGTATATATATATATATATATATATATATATATATATATATATATATATATATATGTATATATTGTTTTTCTCCATTAGAATATAAGCTCCTTGGGAGTAGGGACTATGTTTCTGCTTCTGCAGTATTTATTTTCCAAAAGTTTGACACAGAGCCAGATATACAGCATTTAATAAAATGCATGTTGATTTTATTACTTTATACAAAAGTTACTTTAATATAAAAGACTTGAATGTAAATTTACCAAAAAATATCAGCAATAATGCATTACTACAATTATACCATTCCTGGAGGTTGATACTTGAAACATCAAAACTAGACATATTTGTGGGATATTTTCTTGTCTGAACAAACTAGGTTCATGTCTTCTAGCAAGTCAAGTCAGGGGCTAGGCTTATCTTCCTGCTGTAGGACAGAAACTTGGGAATAGTTGTTAGGGAATCTTTTTGAGGTTCTTTGCATTGCTGATGTCTTTTGAAGTATGTCCAATCAATCTATTGTCAGTGGTACAGATTTTAAAATATTGTCATTACACTTCCTATTGGAAATAATAGTGGTATAATGAATATAGCACTTGTTTTAGATCACATAAATTTAGTGACAGTTGCTTATTCTCTGTATGACCTTGGGCAGATCATTTCACTTCTCTTGACATCAGTTTCCTCATCTGTTATGAGATGTTTTGTTCCTTTCAAATCTAAGTCTATGCTCCTATGGATGAGATGATTTTATCATGCTTTTAGTTATGAAAAAGCAATAATAAGTAGAAAAGTAACTTAAATTGTAAGGGGATAATAGACAGAGTATGTGGCCACGAGGAGTTCATCCTGAGAGTCATTGAGACCTGGGACAACAGGAATGTCCATACCAGAGAGCTCTGAACTCAGGAAGGAGCTCTGGCCCTTCTCTCTCTTTGTTCTCCTGCCTTTCATCCTTATCTTGCTGAATATTCTCAGGAAGGACCTTTTGTCCTTATCCCTCTGCCTTTCATCCTCATATTGTTCAACTGTCCCAGGAAGGAGTTCTAGTCCTTATCTTTCTACCTTTCATCTTTATCTTGTTGAAGATTCCACATTTTTCCAGGATACAGACCTTTTGTGGCATACCCATTATACTTCCACAGGCCTGGAGATGAGGGATGCTGATACAAGGGGACTAGGCTTATATATACCCTTATTTCAACTATGTGAGTCAGAGATGTAGCATATACCTGCAATAAACTCCTTGCTTATCTCTCACTGGCTGACTTTCATTATTGAACATGCGGGACATGTCCGGTGGAGCTCCCCGAAGAGTTGTGTGAATTAAACTGAGACCCGGCTGCCCAGAGTGGACCACAACATAAATTATAAATTATAAATAAATTATAGATGAAAATAATTGTTTCTTTTTTAAAAAATATTCCTAAGATGTTAATTTTTAAATGGACTGATGCTTTTATTGATGGTTGCAAAAAGTAACCAAATATATAGACTTTACTACAATTTTCAGTATTTACCATTTAGTTTGAATAATTTTGAAAACAAGACCTCTGTTTTCTTATTTGTAAAATGATGGTGTTAGGCTATGTAAATAGCCTTTAAGACTCTCTCTAGATCTAAAATTCTATAATCTGTACACAAATTTCTATAACAAATTAGAATATAAGAAGCATGGGCACATAAATGGTGTTTCTAATTTGTCTTAATATTCTGATTCCTATGGGGGTCCTCTTCATTCACAGATGTTTTTTCATGATTTAACATATTCAAAATTCACTGTGCCAACTGAACTCCAAGATGGAGAAAACCAATTGCAAATAGAGAGAGTAAGTAATTATGTCACTATTTCTATGTGATCCAAAACAAATGCTATATTCACTATACCACTATTATTTCTAATAGTAAACGTGATGACAATATTTTAAAATGTGTACCTCTGACAATAGATTGATTTGACATATTTCAAAAGACATCAGCAATACAAAGAGGTGATGGCTGATGAAAAAACAATGATTGCAATGTTTATTCTGCTTTACTTGTTATGTCTGAATAAGCAAATGTTTGAATGAATAAATTTTAAAAAATATTAAGCATTAATGCTAAACATTAGGATATGTATTAGAAATCTAAATACAAAGATGAAGATTAGATCAGGCTGACTCAGACTGGATTGGAATAAAATGAAACTTTTAGTTCAGTCATTAACTGACAAATAGAGGTTTGCTTAGCCATAGCAGGGGAAGAATGCTTAGTAAGGAAACCCCACTAGTATCAGTTAGGTGCACTTGGTTTCATCCCTACATAAAATGCAACTGGGCATTAAAGCATCTGATAATCTGCCAATTCTGAAAGGTTCTAGTGAGTCCCTACATGGGCTGACCCCTGTGTCTTTAGGCAAGTATCACAGGATCATAGATTTAGGATTAAAAGAGGGTTGAGAGGTTACAATGTCCTATCTCCTCATTTTGCAAATGAAAGTATTGAGTCCAAGAGAGATGGAAATATTGAGGCCAGGGTCACATTTATTAAGCACCTGATTAAGGATTTGAACCAGCTCTTTTTTTAATCGAAGCTCAGAAATTTGTCCATGATGTTTTATTGCATCAAAATAATAAGATCACAGTATCATAGATCCAGAATTGGAAGGGACCTCATAAACTGTTTAGTTCAACCCCCTTAGTTTACCAATGGGGCATTAGTATGGTAAATAATTTGCCCAAGCTCAGGCCTTCAGATTCTAGAACCAAGATCAATCAAATCTTGGGGATGACTTCTTTTCCTTTAGGAAAAAATTGCATATATGGTGGAGGATCTGGTAGAAATTGATTCTACCATAGGGATGATCCCCTAAAAATGGAATTTTTTTGGAAAACTTTGATTTTTTTAATTTTTGTCTCCTCCCACAGTAGGTCCCTAATAAATACTCATTGAATTGAAATAATTTGAAGTTCTTTTTCAAAAGAAATAAAAGCAACTACCCAATAAGAGATTATGGATATTCACTTTATTCAATTAGGTTGAAGCTAAGGATCATACCTGTAGTCAATTTGGACTCTTGGGAAAGGAGGGATTTGAAGTAGATATCAAAGAAGAGGAAAACGATTTATTTTGATCACTGAATCAAAGAATAAGGACCTGCATTACTGGAAGAACTATCTTGATGATTCTTAGTAGAATAAATCTACCATCCTTCATTTTTATCAGGAATCAACAGAGCACATAGGAGACATTGTCAAAGTTTGAAAGATAGCACCATGTCTTAAAAAACTCCACTGAAAATTACAGAGAGTATTAATGGTTCTTTATATTGTCAATGAAGAGTTAATGGGTTAACCTAACAGTGCTTTGAATTTATAGGTATAGAAGGGTAGAAGTGAAAACCATAAACCTGCTTAGGAATGTGATGTGAATTTGGGAGATAAATTTTAGATTAGTACAATTTCTTTCTTTTTTTTTTTTTTTTTTTTTTGCAAGGCAAATGGGGTTAAGTGGCTTGCCCAGGGCCACACAGCTAGGTAATTAGTAAGTGTCTGAGACCGGATTTGAACCCAGGTACTCCTGACTCCAAGGCCGGTGCTTTATCCACTACACCACCTAGCAGCCCCGATTAGTACAATTTCTTATTAGAAATGTTACTGTGTATAATTTTTGAAATAGGGGTGGCTAGGTGGCTCAGTGAACACCGGCCCTGGAGTCAGGAGTACCTGGGTTCAAATCCGGTCTCAGACACTTGATACTAGCTGTGTGGCCCTGGGCAAGCCACTTAACCCCATTTGCCTTGCAAAAACCTTAAAAAATAATTTTTGAAATAAAAAAGCATATATTTGTGCAAATTACATGCAGTAAAAGGGGAAATAAAGAAAGGGAGACCTACCTCATGAGCCCAAGATGAAAGTAAAAGAAACAATTAGCTTAATGATATCTGTCCAAATAAATGCATGGTCATAAGAGAAGGGAAAAAAAACAGTAGGAGAAGACTTTGGAAAGAGAGTTTAGAAATTTTTTTTTTCAAGAATGATAGATTTACAGTTGTGATAGAGAATGAAAAAACAGATTAAATATGTAGAGATGAATTAGAAGGACACCAAGAAAACAACAGACTGAAGTTGTCTCTTGGAGGGAGATAAAGAACATTTATTTCCAAAGAGAGTTTTGTTCGAAGATATCAGGGAATAAAAGAAATGCAAAGAACAATGGGCTAAAAATGGAGGGAAAGATCAAAGGAAAGAGGAATAACAGGCAATTGTAGATGTATTCAAAGCCTTAGAAGAAGGAGTATGAGATTGAGGAAAGGAGGAGAAAAGGTATAGTGGGAGGAGTTAAAAGAGGAAAGAGAAGAAGGAGTTCAAAGGAAGCTTTCCTTGAAGGACTAAAGAAAATCACACAAGCACAGTGAAAGCACAACTTCCAGTGAGATCATGCCATGCAAATCACATCAGAATGAAAAGGATGATGAGGAAACCTAGAGGACTCTGACCTTCCACATAATAGGCATTCAATATAAATTATTTGTAGCTTGAATGAATGCAATGCTAGTGCAAGAACTAAAGCAAAGTATAGAGAGGGAAATATATTGCCTTTGATGAATGAATTTGGGGCCCTTTGCCCTGGTCAATAGGGCACAAGAGTCTCATAGGGAGGGGATTTTTGTTTAACTCATATAATGTGACTATTCAAAAGTGATATGAGATTTGGGTTGAAAACATATGTTAATGGATATAAGTTGGGAGAAGAAAAAATAAGATTTACAAATATATATGCCCCACCTATAAAGTGAGGAGTTTCTTCACACATAACTGACCTATAAGAATATTAATACCTTTTATTTTATGACTTCCATCCTTTCTCATCTGCTAAGAATTGCTATTACTTCCCCACTTTATTTTATGTATCATTAAACAACTCTTTACTAATCAGTTCTGTACCTTTTTATTATATTCCATTCAATAAAATTTTAAGTATTTCTTCTCTTATGAATTATTCATTTGTAAAATCACTGCATATTCCTTTGTTAGTTGATACTTCTATGTTGTTAATTGAACAAAGTGAAAAATCTAATATTGAAGAAAAAATAATAAGAAAGAAGGCAGTTCTCTGAGAGTGCATAAATATGTTTTCAGAAATTGTTTTGCTATGAGAGCTCTGTTCCTTCTAACATAAGTTTAGGTTTAATGTATGAGAAATGCCTTTATTTAATGGATCTATTTTTTCAGTGGGAATATTTGAAGATACATTTCAGCTTGAGTAAGTGGGAAGTTTACTGCCTGTGTCTAATGCCCTTCTTTTATTGGTTTTTAAGAGTTTCATTGCATTGACAGTGTACTCCCTGAGGCTGCTAAAGAAAAGAATGGGGGAAGATGCTGTTGGAAATAGATCTGTGCATTACTTGGAGCTTCAGAATGCATTTCTCCAATGACCAAGCAATTAATTGCCTCTTCCCAACCCCTCCCATTTCCATTCCCTCCCCTCAGCCCCCATTTTATTTCTCTGGCAAGAAGTCTTTGAAAACTATCTGTATCTGTTTTCCTGCCATACAATTAAAATTCCTTATGTGTTCTGAAACAGGACAGATATGAATTTGAGCAACATTGTTATACTAGAATAATGATTATCAATAATGATAATGAAATGTTTTATTTATGACAATCTCTCCAAGAAGCCCAATACATTTCAGAACATGATGTGATGAATAATCTTGATGCTTTTCTTATGAGAAGAATGAAAATGTTCAAACTAAGACTGAATGGTCAGACTGGATACCTGTCAGGGATGTTATCTAGAGGATTACTGAGTAGTTAAAAATGAGTTTGAAGACCTCTAAGGGATTTTCTTCCTCTAAGATACTATGATTCTATGAAATTAGCAAGAGAGATCTGTTTCACAAATGTGAAAATAAAAACTCATTTAATTAAAAGAAATTATTTCATATAAAAAATTGTCTAGGACTCAGTTCCCCTGTAATTTTTTAAATCAATTATTGTATTTTTTAGGATCAAAAAGTCTATATATTTTATGCCTTCTCTGTAAAGATATAATTATTCCTTGAAAGACTAGGTCTTTTTTATTTTCATTATTCATCCAATTTAGCAATATCTTCTTGGGAAAACAGTGAATTGGGTTAGAAAGATACTCATATAATGCATTTGTAAAATATATATATAAACATATATATATGTGTGTGTATATGTGTGGCTATATATTAAATTCAAGTCAATAAGCATTTTTATTTAGTTCATGCTTTATACTTGACCCTGCACATACATAAATCTTGTCAGCCCATTTTTATTTAATCTATATGCAAGTCAAAATATAGTTCCACAAATTCTTCTAGCCTTTTAGTGGCAGAGAATTTTGCAAAAACCTTTTCTTAGCTCACATATTGATCAAAATGTCCTTTACTTTGGTTCCTCAGCAAGTCATTCATGTTCTTTATATTTTGGGGATCAGAATTCTTTACAAATCACAGCTCATGAGCCCCCACTAATGGATTTTATTTTTGCCAGTTAATCAGATAACCCATCTAATTCCAAATGACATGTCTTCTTCAGTCAATCCCTATGTTAGGGCAAGTTTCTCAAGGTTCCTCTGAAAGTCTGTGAGATTTCCAAGAAGCCATTTCTGAATTGAAATTGGTTCTTTCTCATGCTTATATATTGGCCCCCCATCATTTAGTCAACTGGTTAGTTCTTGTAGAAACTATGAGTTGAGGTAATGGAGATGTTTATCTTGGATATGAAAAGACTTATGGGTGGGGCATGATAGCTCTCTTTAAGTATTTGAAGTAAGCTTGAGGAAAGATTAGATTTTATTTTACCAGAGGAGAACATTAAAACCAAATTAAAGGTTAAAAGTAATTGGGACACATTTTAATTTTTTTTATAAGGAGTTATTTTATTTCCTTTAGAATTGTCCAGTGATAACAAAGGATAACGCACTTGCCCTGGGAGTCCGGAGAGCTTCAAAATCTCATCTCAGACACTTCCTAACTGTATTAATTACCCTGGGCAAGTCACTTAGCCCTCATTGGGGGTGGGGGGTGGTGGGGAAGAGAAACAGAGACAAAAACAGTGTTAGAGACAGAGACAAAGACAGATAGAGACAGAAAGGCAGAGAGACAGAGAGAGAACTAACCAGAAATGAAACAGATTTTGCTTCATGAAGCAGTGAACTTTGTCATTAGAAGTCTTCAAGCAGAAGCTGATTGACCATTTTGTCAGGGATTTTGCTTAGCATATACATGTTTCATGGACCAGGTGAAAGAAAATGGTGCAGTGGAAAGCATCTTAGAGTTAGAAACAGAAGTCATGAATTTGAATCCCAATGCTCCAACTTATGAGCCCTGTGATGTTACTTAGGCAAATGCCATTATTTTTGTCTCAATTTTATAATATATTAAATAGAGGGACTAAGAAGACACCCAAGGTAATTGCTGGTTTTACTATTATGTTGGTCTATGATTATCACTCAGTTTTATGAGACAATGTATTAGTGATTTTAATTTTGACTTCAAGCTTTCTCTAATTTGTTTCTCATCCTATTTCAAATGACTATTCAAAAATTCAGGACAAAATATGATTATATACAATTATTAATTACTAAAATTGACTGTATTACCTTGCATTCCTTAACTGAAAGTAGTTTCAGAGCCAAAGGAGTACTCAGTAGTCATATGGTCCTTCCCTATTTTATTGATTATCCTTAAGTCCAGAGGGGTTAAGTTGTTTCG
This sequence comes from Macrotis lagotis, assembly GCF_037893015.1. Classification (NCBI taxonomy): domain Eukaryota; kingdom Metazoa; phylum Chordata; class Mammalia; order Peramelemorphia; family Peramelidae; genus Macrotis; species Macrotis lagotis. Next base: position 96,749,289 of record NC_133659.1, read on the forward strand.
TTTAATAAGACCCTATAGCTAGGAAATATTTTAGCTAGGTTCTTTGGCTTAGGTTCTAACAGGCTTTCTTTGGTATTCTTTACCTCTCATTCTTCACAATTATTCTTACATAAGAATGAACACAAATTAAATTGTCTCTCAGTTTCAGCTTCCACAATTATAGTTTTCTCCCAGGTAGTTAGGTAGACTCCAAGAATCCTGCTACTTCTCCACCCATACTTGGAATATATAGAGTCTCAGATACCATTTCTTTTCTTCCCACTCCTCTCTTCTTTTCTTGACTTTGGGGGCATTCCAGTGCTGCTCTTATGGTTTTGTGTACCAGGTGACATACTTTCTTTTCCAGTTAGGACAGCTTTTGGGAACATATGTTTCTTATTATCCAAGTTGGGATTGAAGTTGCGTTTGAGAATACAATATTTTTGAAAGTTGGAGACTGCTTAAATAGGCTTCTGCTGCTTTGTAAATTTAAGAACTCATCAAAGACATAAAGGAATGTCATATGTTTGGGCTGTAGTATTTCTGGTTTATCAAGGTTCATATCTCTTAGTTTATCTAATTTGGCAAGAAAAGGAAAGCAAATGGAATCATTAAGCAGGCAGGTTTAGTTGGAACTGGGAGTTGGATGGAGACCATGAATCACAGTTCATATGATGTTGACAAGTAAATTCACTTCCCTGAGCCTCAGTTTTTTTTCATCTATAAAATGGGGATAATAGTGCTTGTACTGACTCCCATTGGGTGGTTGTGAGGAGTATTTTATAAGATGCTAAATAAGTCATTACTGTGTTCATAAGATGATCAACTTTGCCTTCCAATTTCACAATTCTTTGAGACAAAATAGTTGTTAATTACTATTTGAACTGCTTATACTGCCATACCTGGAATGTCCTCTCCTGATTCATTGGATCAGGATTGGATCCTGATTCATTGGGTATGCATTATATTATTGACCCCATGCTATGCGCTGTGGTACATTCAAAGATGGATAACTCATGGTTCTAGTCCTTTAGGACTTAGTAGAGACATTGAGTGGGAGAGTAAGATCTATATGCTAATAACATATCCCCTAATAAGCACCTGGTACCTGTGAAGTAGTATTATACTACCTAGAAGTAGCATTATACAAAGGAAATGATGCCAGTGAAAAATGCAGCCTGCTAAAGCTTTGGGAGGAACATGAAAGAATTCATGTAAAAGACCAACTCTGACCCAGAAGAAATTTTAGGAACAAAAAAGTTTATTTAAGTATAGCAATAATATATTGCAGTAGTTTGTATATATATGAAAGAAAAAATAAATACAGTTGAAAGCCCTGAGGAGATTATCAGCATCAATGATATTTCAATATGTCGCCATGAGAGGATGAGCAGGACAGAAAATTAGAGAAGTATGAGAGGTTACCTGAGGGATCATGTTCCCCAAGAATAGACTAGTTTCATAAGAAGACAAACAATTCAACAGGGTAGAATAAGCGTTTTAGGGGTACATAGGACTGGCAGGTGGAGAACAGGTAGCTCAGAGAGCAGAGATGATATAATGAGGGATATGTTGGTGAAGGGTAGTAGCTTGAAGGCAATTCTTTGGGACTAGGACTGAGATCCATTGTTTTGCTGCTAGAGTTTCAGGGAGGAGCACTTTTACTGAAAATTCATTGACCTCATCTCTATAATTTGAACAATGAAATGAGGGTAGGGGAAGATACAGGGTCAGTACAGAGGGATCAGATTAATTTTAAACTATATTTCCCTGTCCAATTTTTTCCCTACTTCAGAAAGCCCTTTGGAGTCAGAAGACAAATCTTTGAATCTCACTTGGGGCAAGTCACCTGGGTCTCAGATTTCTCATCTGTAAGATGAAAAGCATTGACCAGATGGTCTGTAATGTCCTTTCTACCAATAAGTCTGAGCATATAACCTAAGGTAGCTCATTTAACATTTCTAGTTATCTTCAATGTCCCTTCCATTTATTACTCTCTGATACAAATATCAGATAGAAGGTGAAAGTTTATTAAGAGAAATATTTATACAAAGTTTTGTGTTCAAATGATCACTTCCTACCCAGGAAAGCATCATGAGGGAGGAAACATTTGAGCAATTCTTTGACAAATTGGTAGAAATGAGCTTTCTGGAGAGTGCTTAGTAAGTGGTCATTCCTTGGATTTGGAATTTAGAGATCAACTGACTCAGTCCTTATTCCCCCACTAATTTTTTTTTATGAATGAAGAAAATTAAATCCAGAGAGAGAGGAAGTGACTAGCCCCAACTCTTATGAGTTGTTGGTGTGTCATTTCCAACTTTCTAATCTACATGATCCCAGTTGGGTTTTTTGGTTGTTGTTGTTGTTGTGATGGTGGTGGTGGTGGTGTCTGTGTGTGTGTGTGTGTGTGTGTGTGTGTGAATGTGAGTGTGTGTTTTTGTCAAAGATACCAGAGTGGTTTGCCATTTCCTTCTCCATCTCATTTTATAGCTGAAGAAACCGAGACAAACAAGGTTAGGTGACTTGTATAGATAGAATCATACTCATTAAATTAAAAGGCTTTTGCACAGACAAAGCCACTGTAACTAAGATCAAAAGAAATGTAGTGAATTGGGAAACAATTTTTACAACTAGTATTTCTGATGAAGGACTCATTTCTAAAATATACAGAGAACTGAGCCAATTTTTTTTAAAAAAAGACATTTCCTCAATTGACAAATGGTCAAAGGATATGCAAAGGTAATTTTCAGCTGAGGAAATCAAAGCAATCCATAGTCATATGAAAAAATTGCTCCAAATCATTACTTATTAGAGAAATGCAAATTAAAGCATCTCTGAGATACCACCTTACACTTCTCAGACTGGCCAATATGTCCAGAAAGGACAATGATCAATGCTGGAAGGGATGCGGGAAATCTGGGACACTGATGCATTGTTGGTGGAGCTGTGAACTCATCCACCCTTTCTGGAGAGCAATTTGGGATTATGTCCAAAGGGCAACAAAAATGTGCATATCCTTTGACCCAGTAATACTATTACTGGGTCTATACCCTGAAGAGATGATGAAAAAACATGACTTGTACAAAAATATTCATAGCAGCCCTGTTTGTGGTGGCAAAAAATTGGAAATTAAGTGAATGTCCTTCAATTGGGGAATGGCTTAAGAAACTGTCGTATATGTATGACATGGAACACTATTGTTCTATTAAAAACCAGGAAGGATGGGAAATCAGGGAAGCATGGAAGGATTTGCATGAACTGATGCTGAGCGAGATGAGCAGAACCAGAAAAATATTGTACACTCTAACAGCAACATGGGGGTGATGATCAGCCTTGATGGACTTGTTCATCTGTATCCAGTGAAAGAATTATGGACTTTGAACAAAGACCAAAGACTATTACTGTCAAATTAGGGGAAAAAAAGTACTATTAAGTAATTTTACTATCTCATACTTTATTTTTCTTCCTTAAATAAGTGTCTAAGACTAAATTTGAACTCATCTTACCATTTAGGAACCTGAGGTAAGTAGAGTTAAAGTGACTTGCCTAAAGTCATACAGCTAGTAACTGGCATTTGAACTCAGGTGTTCCTGACTCCAGTTTCACCACTTTCTCAACTGAGTCACTTAGCTTCCTAGAGCTAAAATTTGAATTTCAGGCTTTCTTATTCTAAATTCCGAGCTTTTTAGAACTGCTGGTCTCTATGAATAGGGATCAGCTTTAAATAAGATAAAGTCCACCCTGATACAATCCAGGCTTACAGTGATGCCTTCCTTTCAATTCTTATATCCTCTTGACCAATACTGTTCAATTTGACACAGGCAAGGGAGGTGATCAAGTGAACCCCTTCTTGTTCTGGAGGAATATAGGTCACTCTTGGCAGGCTTCACATGGAGTTCAATGATAAAGGAATTAGTTCTATGGGATTACACAGTACTCCACTGATCCTTTTGATGGCAGCAGGGGAGAGGGGAACTTCATTAGATAGGAGGAAGAACCATCCATTCAATGATGAAAAGGAATGGTGTTCTCATTTCCTTCTTTGTATGGAATATGCGTTATGTGGCTCTTTTTCTCTTGGACTTCCTATGACAGGTAAAGGAGGGATATCCTTCCCTCCCAGGGTAGTTATTAAAAACTTTGACCACATGTGCTACCTTGTCAAGCATGAACTTAGGAAAATAATCACCTTTGCTACTGCATTGTTTTGTGTTTCTTTTTTGGAGGATAGATGGCTAAAAAAATCAATTGGAAGAGATATACTTTTGGGGAATGGTTATTACTGGAAAATGAGAAATCCTGGCCTCTTCAGGAAGTGCTGCTTGCATTTTAGGGAGATATCTGTTCCAACTATTAAGGTGCTTTTTGAAGAAAATGATCACTGAAGATTGTTAGGAGGAGGAGGAGCTCCTTTCTGCCTAAACTGTCAGTAGGCAATTGAGAAAGTTATTTGGATAGGTAACCATGAGTCAAATGAGAAATGTTCAGTAATCTCCCCCAAATGGTTCATATTTTGATGTTTTAAGTATCAATCTTAGCTGAGATTATATTAAATTATTGCTACATAGCTAAATCTTGTCCGTGTACACTAGTAAATTATCTGTCTTCTGCATTTCTCTTATAGTAGAAAACAATACGTAACTGTCCTAACCCTAATCTAGCTTGCATAATGTGTACCTTTTTTTTTTTTACTACTTTTGAAGCAAATCTAAGTCTTAAGTGATACTTTCCAAGGTTTTGAGGTAAAGGAAAGATGCACATAGTCAAAGATTTTGAGAAAAAAAAACCCAACTGATCCCTCTCTTTAGGGGTTAAACTTCCCTAGGACTGAATGGGTCTTCCTACATAAGGGCAGAAATAAAGGCTCCTTTAGAGGGAAAAAAAATTAGTGGCTTAGCTCCTGTGGATCCAACAGAGGTTGTGTGTTGTTGTATATTCACATTTTGGGCAAAAATCCATGTATCCTCCCTAGCACTTAGCACTCCACTATTCATAGATTAGCCATTCCTATCTGTTTGTGGAATGAAAAGGTAAACAAAATATTTTCCCTCCTTACTCTCCTCCTCTGCCTCCTATGCATAGGAGACTTGATGGACTGTCCTGGGTTGAAAGGTTCTAGTGTGAAGCTTAGTTTGGTATGCAGAGGGCAAAGACTCCATCTTATTTGTGACATGAAACTGGAACTGTGTGTATCAGTTTGCCTGTGAATTATTCTGAAAGAGGAAAGGACCAAAAAGAGAAATGACTTAATTTTCTAAAATGTCAAAGTTCTTCCTTTAAGGGTATAGATAGGAATCTCATTTGGGTTTCAGTGTTGTAATCACCTGAAACCTATCCCTGGAGCAAGAATGAAAAACTAGATCATAGATCATTTGCTCTAATCATTCAATTCTTTGGTTGTTTTTATTAAGCATTGAATACATGTTTTTTTTTTTAAAGATTTGATGTTTTACATGATAGAGAAGTTATTTTAACTTCTTGCTTTTTTAAAAAAATATAATTTCCTACTTGAAATTAATTCTTTCTTTTTTCTCTATCTTGCCCATGTCCCTCTTGCCCTATGGATAAGTCTCATTGAACTTCAATTGTTGAGAGTTGAGAGTTTACTTTAGGTAAAATTGTACTTGATTTTATGATGCTTTTTTGTGTGTCTGTGGATATGGGGTTGGAGGGCATTAAAGGAAGTTCAATTTTAGTTTTGAGGGTTTTTTTGCCCTATATATGGTAGGAGGCCTGTGTCATAGTCCTAGTTTCCATGGTTACTTGCACAATTCTTTATAGGGCTGGGCTCAAATTAGGGAAATTGTGACAGGACCTAGCTGTATAAAATCATTTCACACATTGTCAGGCCCACCAAACTGAAAGTAAATTCTGTCATCATGAGCTTTGCAACTTTAGAATTAGGTTGACTTTTCCTTTCCTAACTTCTCTCTCTCCTCTCCACTTTCTGTATATTTTTCTTTTTCTTTCTGTTTCTCTTCTCTCTGGTTTTGTTTCTCTATCTCTTTCTCTGTGTCTTTGTCTTTCTCTGTCTCCCTCTCTGTCCCTCTTTGTCTCTGTCTCTCACTTAGTCCCTTTGTCATAATTTTTCCTATGCTTTTTTCTTTTTCCCTTTTTTGAACTGAAATTCTCATGGGTTTGATTTTACCTGTAATTTCTTATCTTGGGCTACCATCATCAGAATATCATCATTTATATGGTATAAATCCTTTTTTATAATAAAGAATGCTAGTATAAACACCTATTCCTATGTGTAGGAGCAGATGGATCTTTCAATCTGACAAGCATTTAACATGTACCTGATAAATGCAAGGGACTTTGCTAATCCCTTCCTATGTTAAAACAAATTGAGAAATAGCTCTAAGGAACTTCCATATAATAGGGGAATATAATATAATATGATATACTATACTATACTATGCTATGCTATGATATAATATAATAAAATATAATATATATCAATACAAGAGAATATTTACATGGACACCTTAATTTTTTTCACAGCAGTTTATATACATTATCTTTGTTTATCCTTCTCCATCTCTTCATTGAAGTAGGAGACAAAATGAATTGTTGTAAGCATCTTGCTGCCTCCATGATTAAATCATTAGCCTTTTAAGCCAGGAATTTTGAATTCAACTTTGCTATTAAAGTTGGAAGTGGAAAGATCATTGGATTTAGAATCTGAAGACCTGGGTTTAAAATCTTAGCTCTACCATTGATTACATGTGATTGTGTGCAAGTCACTTAACCTTCTGGATTTGATCTTCTTTCTATGTAAAATGAGGAGTCTAAAGAAGGTGATGGCTAAGGTTCCTTTAAATCTATGATGTTAAATTTATTTTGAATCTTTCATCTAAATCTTTTATCATACTGAAACTAAGGTGGTGAAGTGGTTAGAACATTGGGTTTGTTAGTCAGAAAGACTTGAGTTCAAATGTGGCCTCTGATACTTATCAAATATATGATCCATGATAAATCATTTAACTTTGCATGCCTCAGTTTGAAGGAAGGGTCAAACCACTCCATTATTTTGCCCCCCCCCCCCAAATGCCTAATAGGATTACAAAGTGTTAGACATGATTGAAATGGCATAGCAACAGCAGATTCTCTCATTTTACAAATGAAGAAATTGGGGACAAGAGAGGTTAAGTAATTTGCCCAAGATCACATGACTGTTAAAAGGCAGAATGGAAACTAGAATTTGAAACTTTTGATTCACATTACAAAATTTTTTTTCTACATGAAAACGCTTTTTTTAAAGTGTTATTTTTCTGTGATACTTTCCATATTGAAGTGTATATACAAGATGTGACTGAGAGTCTTTGAAACCTGCTAAAAAATTCATCTGTCTGCAAATACTTTCTAGGAATAGGGAAGAAGGGAAGCAGAAGCTGAAAATTTCCATAGAAATTCTAAAGTTCCAGACTAATGGAATTTGTGGTATGGGGAAGATAACACAGGTGGTATTTTTCATTCCATCTTCCAAATGAAAATAGAAATCTTGGAAGGGAAAGAATTGAGGAAATGATCGTGTCAAGACAGCCAATTTTATTCTCTGGTTTATAACTAAGATGGGCATCAAATGGGAGACAGTGAAGAGGAAAGATAGAAGTAGAAAATCTTTAAAGTCTTATCAGCAGGAAGATAGAAGAGAAAGTGAGAAAATTATTAGCATTTGGATTATTGCCTGTCCCCACAGACAAAAGTGGGAGGCAATTTCTGTTTGTCTTGGAATTTTTGTAGAAATCTTCTAATTACAGAATAAAAATAGGCCAAGGAGAGATTCAAGAAAAGTTGGGAACCAACCATAAAAGGTAATTGGAAATTGAGAGTTCTTCTCCCTTTCCCACACACCTCACCCTTTAAGAGTTTACAGGTACAGTAAACATGCATGGCAGTAAGGCACATGAGTTAACAAGAACTACCAAAAAAGAATATCAGATAATACAGAACTCAGCTCTAGCAATTATGAGAGGAAAGGAAGAAATTCAGAGTAACTGGAAATGAACATGCTCTGTCTCCTCTAGTGTCGAGTAACTCATTTAGGGAGAGTTCCTAAGTAGGAGTGATTCAAGAAGAATTTTGGTTAGAATTTTTCTTTATTCTTTCTGTTATCAAGGAGGATGAAGTATGTCTCAAAATAATGGAAAAAAAAGTAATTCAAAAAAAGAAAGAAGAAAAATTTCAGAACTCAGTATCTCTGGAAGTTGGAGAGTAGATGAATAAGAAATAGAGAGGGCAGGGGAAAAGAAGGGCTACTGAACTTTTGGGGATATGCAATAGATTAAAGACTCTTCCCAAAGAGGATAGACCTGGATCTTTTTTAAAGGATCTTTTCAAGCTCTAATGAATAGTGCCACACCAACAGAACAGAAGGCAGTTAGTACTGAACAGAAGAAAAAATGAAGAGTGAAGAGTGAGATAACTAGTGGTCAAACTATGTATATATATATATATATATATATATACATACACACACACACACACACACACACACACACACACAATCACACAATTTTCTTGGGATAGCTATCTGGGATGCAACAGAAAGTCTTTCAAGCCCTATCATACTTGGTGTCCATTACTCACTCTCTTAAAAATACTGTCAGAAGGAAGTTAGAAAGCCTTGTTAGGAATTCTAAAGTTATGACAAAAAGCTAAACACCTTAGGAGAATAAATGGTGTTCCTATCATTTCTGCTGATTGAATGGAGGGCCTAAGATGAAAAGTAGGAAGGTGATATATACTTAGAGGTATAGATAGATAAATAGGTAACTAGGTAAATAGATAGGATGTTTGCTAAATGCTTGTTATGTGCCAAGCATTGTGCTGTTCACGAATCATCTTGGATCTAAAAAAACTCATACAAAATATGAAAGCATATACTACTCTTGTGGAAAGGTGATAAGCTGTAGATGAGTAACATTAATTGAAATCAGAACTGGCTGAATGGCTGGACCCAATGGTCCAGTATCAATCTTGGAGGCACAGAACTTATGGATGGGGCAATGATAACTTACGACAGGGAAAAGATGGAGTTTCTCAATAGTTCTTTCATCCCTATATTTTTATATGAGGAGAATGATCTTTAGACTGGAAAACGCAGGTAAAATGTGGCTAATGAGGAGTTGAAACCTGAGATGAGTGCAGAGATTATAAGAGACCTAAATTGACTTTGGTAAGTTTAAGTCACTTGGATGAAACTCATCCTCCATTAGTAAAAGTAATGATTCATTATGAGTAATTTTTGAAAGATGTTGAATATTGGAACATTACAAAACTGAAGAAGAGCATATGCTATTTGATTTTGAGAAGAGAACAAAGAACTGATTCAACAAACAGTTCAATACTTGACTTTTATTCCAGGCAATTTGACAGAGTAAAATATTAAAAGGAGGATTGTAAGTAACCAGATAAAGTAAGTGATAATCACAGAGAACCTGCATGTCCTCACCAAGAATAAGGCTACATTAACCTTCCTTTCTTGTTTGACATTACTAAAACAGTACAGAAAGATGCTGCAGACACATTTTGCCTAAATTACAGCAAAACATTGGACAAAATCTATTATGTTCTTCATTTAGAAAGATAAAAAGACATGGGTTAGTGCAACCATTTGGGCTCGTTGAATCATAACTCTAGATCCAGAAGGGACTTTAGAGGCTATACAGTCTAGTACTTTCATTTTTTTTGTTTCATGCTATAAAATATGAAATTCTTTCAACTATTCTACCAAAGCACACAAAACCAAAACAAGAAAACTTTAAACCATGTTAAATTAAAAAAAACCATAATTTATAATCAATAACTGTACAAATTGGCAATTCAGAAAACATACATGTATATTGCATTAGTATTCAAAAGAAAACTCATTTTTTTTTTTAGGTTTTTGCAAGGCAAATGGGGTAAAGTGGCTTGCCCAAGGCCACATAGCTAGGTAATTATTAAGTGTCTGAGACCAGATTTGAACCCAGGTACTCCTGACTCCAAAGCCGGTACTTTATCCACTATGCCACCTAGCCGCCCCTTGGAAACTTAATTTTTAACATCAGTAACTTTAAAACACAATGCTATTATCATATTAAATAGAAGAAGCCATTATCCAAATAACACAGAAATCTTCTTGCTATGCACTTCTTCAGTAAGGTAGACATTTTATGACTTACAAAATAGCACTTATTTAATGAAGCAATAACTTTGAAATGTACATTGATGGGTAAAATGTGGAAGAGATGTCTTTTTAAATGATGGAACTAATCTGAAAAATAAATAATGGAATAATTGCCATTGTCTACTTTCTCTAAAAATAGAGAATTTTTCATTCTCAATTTTCAAGAAAGATACTTAGTAATGGTGATGGAGAAGAAGCATCAACATGTTCACATTCTGTTGTAACTGAGCATCATTTCTTCTTCCAATGTTTTCCTTTGACTGCGCTTGGTATCTGGATAAAGTGAATGTTTTGACTTGAATTTTCTCAAGTCCTTTGCTCTTCTAGAGCAAGTTCTTTATAAAGTCAGCTTGATGTTTTGCTGGATCTTTTCTACTCCTTTTCATCACCACTCCTCTTGTATTTAGTAGGCTCATTCTACTTTTTTCAAATTCAAATGAATTATTCAGCATAAAGTTCTTTGTCATTTAAAAGTACTTTTTCGAAGATTCCTGACCTTAAGGGAACCATGGTTCTTCTAAAAACCTTTATGATATTTTAACTTACAAAATCTTGACAACTTTCAGTTGTTTGGAACATTATATTGTGTCCCAGATATTATGTTCCAGAAAAGAAATAACGCTTCTCAGTGAACATCTTGACTTCAACCTTTTGGTCTTTATGAAAGCCTCATTCATTTAATTTTATTTATTTATTTTTGAAAGCAAAGTGACTTGCCCAAGGCCACACAGCTAGGTAATTATTAAATGTATGAGGTGAGATTTGAACTCAGGTCCTCCTGACTCCAGGGTCAGTGTTCTAGCCACTGAGCCATCTAGCTTCCCTTAGCCCTATTCATTTTACAGATGAGGAAACTGAAGTCAAGGGAGGTTAAATGTCTTTTCAGGGTCACACAGTTGAAACATATCTGAGACAGAATTTGAATCCAAGCCTTTCTGAATCCAAGTTCAGGAATTTATACACTACAACATGTTGATAGAATGACTGAACTCTGAAAGTGAACATTAATGGTTCAATGTTAACTTGGAAGGAGGTATCCAGGGGAATTCCTCAGGATTTTTATTTGGTCTTATGTTTATATCTTACCAATTTAGGGATAAATATGTATGAAATTGGCCATGCTTATCAAATTTATAAGTGATATAAATCTGGATAGTTATCAAGCTAGATAAGAAAGTTAGGATGAAGAAAGATTTTGTCAGGTTAGAACATTTATCCAAAGAGCATCTGAAATTTAATAGGGAAAAATATAAAACTTTTTCTTAATCTTTAGGGCCAAAATTAAAGATCTCTTACTTTAACACTGATTTTCTAAGTAGTAAAACTTAAAAAAAGTCTTGTTATTTTGTTTTAATATGATTTTAGATGTCATCAATAACTAATTAATCAGTTTAAAAAGCATTTATCAAATGCTCTACATGCTAGGCTTTACTTTAAATACTGGTAATTCAAAGAAGAAACGAAATAGTCTCTGCTTTCCAAGAACTCATATTCTCTCTCTCTCTCTCTCTCTCTCTCTCTCTCTCTCTCTCTCTCTCTTTTTTTTCTTTTTTTTAGGTTTAGTGGCTTGCCCAAGGCCACACAGCTAGATAATTAGCAAGTGTCTGAGACCAGATTTGAACCCAGGTACTCCTGACTCCAGGGCCTGTGCTTTATCCACTGCGCCACCTAGCTGCCCTCATATTCTCTTCAGAAAAAAAAAAATTCATATCTAAGTGTGTATGAAATGTGGACAAAAGAAATGCATGGTAATTTGGAACTGGGGTTTGGGAAACTCCTAGTAGCTGGAAGGATCAGAATAGAAATTCATGTAGGAGGTGATATCTAAACTTAATTTTAAAGGAAGTTAGGGATTCTAATAACTGGAGGAAAGGAAGAAATGAATTTCAGGAAGGAGATACAGCCTGTGGAAAGATCCAGAGTTGGGAGCTGAATTGTTAAATTTGAAGAAGGGAAAGAAGGTTAGTTTAGCTGAACAACAATGTGAATGGGGTTCACAGGAACCAGATTGTAAAGGGCTTAAAATGTACAACAGAGGTCTTTGTAATTGATCCTATGAGAAAAAAATAAGGTGCAATGGGTTTATCAAGCAGGAAAATTCCATGTTCTAACTAATGCTTAAATAATTATGCTACATGCTATGAATCAATATATATTATAAACTTGGAAGAACTGGAATTATGGGTCATCCAAAGCTCAATGGACAAAGGGTACAGCAGATGTCCAACACAATAGTGAATTAGGTGTCCAAATCAGCACAAAATATGTCATTCAAGTGATGTATAACAGGAAAAAAATGGAGGTGCGTCATGTTGTAAAAGCAAGAGCACACATGTTACATTGATACCTAGAAGACATAGAAGAAACCTTAGGATGGAGGCCTCTGGGGAATTTATGGGAGGGGGAAAAAATGAATAGGGCAGGATGAGTTTTGATTAGCTTGTCATCTCTGCCCTGTAACACTCCCATAAGTGAGAATACACTATTGAAGTATTGATATGAATCTGCTTCTCCCATTCTAGCCCTTAAAGATACAGCAATAGAACACTCCAAATTAGTGGAAGAGAGAAAAATCTATTCTGGGGTACTCCTTTCTAAGGAAGAACCAAATTTTTTCACTTCCAACATGAACTTACAGAGAGTTTTCCAACATGATCTTATAGAAAGCTTTCCTATTAAAATAGCTCATATCAATCATTAATCCATAATATGGAAAAAATAGAAGAAAGATTTTTGGCCGTTGCCTATACTTTGGATTCTCTTCATCCTTGTCTCTGTCTTCTACTTTCTCTAACTTCCTTCAAGTCTTAACTAGAATTCCGCCTTCCACAAGAAACATTTTCTTATCTTAGTTTATCTTGGTACTTTTCCTTTGTGACAATCTTCAGTTTATCCTGTGCATATCTTGCTTGTGTATAATTGTTTTCATGTTGTCTTCTCCATTAGAATGTGAGCCCCTTGAGGGCAGAGACAGTTTTTTTAAACCTTTCTTTGCAGCCCCATTTCTTGGAAAACTGTCTGTTGCATTTAATAAAGGAGAGTTGACTTCAAAGTACCTAAGGAAATGTCAAAATGCATCTTTAATCACACCTCCCCCCAAATGCCTATTATGTGCCATGGGAGTACAAATATAGAAATAAATTATCTTTTAAAAAACTTATCTCACCTGAAAATTACTTGGTTCTCTCTTACTTCTGATTAGATACTGTAGATTTCATAAAGTCACAGGTAAAAAGATCATCTAAAGCAACTCTTTCATTTAACAAATGAGGAAACTGAGGCCCAAGGAAGTTAAGTGATGTTCCCAAGCTTGCAGAGGTAGTATTTGATATTAGGTCTTATGACTTCAGAATAACAATTCTTTTCACTCTATCTTTTATTTTTTCTTTAAGAGGTTATATTTAGTTTTTATTAAAAAATATAGACGACTCTGGATTTTCCCTTCTGATAGTCCATTCAAAATGATGCTTGATAAAAATATCTCTTCTATTTGTATTTTAAAATCCATTATCTGAATTTTTTAAAGTAAGAGATAAACATTACTAATATTTTTTTAATTTTACTGAGCAGATGTTAAGAAGATTTGCATTTATTCTTTGATAATCAAGAATATTTTGGCACCTACAGGTCTGCAATTCTGAGCAATGGTCCTTGGTTTTTGGTGCTGTAGATTGGGGAGAATGTTTACTGACATCAAGACATCCTTCAGGAGCTTTTAATTTTTTATTCAAAGCAAAAATGAACAAACAAATTACTCTAACAAAAAGAAACTCATTCAAAATTTTAATAGTATCTCATTTATCTCTTTTGCCTAAAACTTTCGTTCAGTCTGGATAAAAAAAATTCTTATTTGAAGAACTGAGGATAATGGCAGGACGAGTTCTGTAACCCTGAGGGTTGCCTCTCTGTCTCTCTTTCTCTGTCTTTCTGTGTATATTGGATGAGCAGGTATAAACTATTTTGTGTATGCACTTTTAAATTTTAACAGAGTTTGTTCATTGGTCTGATTCTAATTCAAGTTAACTCATTCCATCCCCACAAAGAAATCTGCTGTAATATAAATAAATTATTTCAGTTTTAGATTATGTTATGTTGAACCCATTGCAGACTGAGACTGATGTGACCCAACACTCTCCAATAACACATTTTTTTGAAGGCAGAAAGAAACCCCCCAACACCCACTAAGAGTTGTCAGTCTGGCCTTCTTATGTAATGTGTCGAATGATAAGTGACTCTGCCTGGCTGACTTGGCCCTGTTAAATGACAGGGTCATAACTACTATAGAGGAAAAGTAATAACAAGCCTGTGTGTGAATTATGTCATTTCAAAATCTGTCAGAGCCTATATAATTTGAAAGGCACAATCACAGCCGTATGATACAAATGCTGGACTCAAAACCACCAGATGATAGACATACACTATTTATTGATTAATCTGAACAATGTTTAATTTGTGATTCTGAAGTTCTTATGGATTTCAGGTTTCAAGTCACAAACCATGCTCAGAAGTTGCTTCATCACGTTTTCCAGGCTCTCATTGTAATTACCGGTAAGATTTTTAATCTTTCCTACTGTTTCTTCATCTATTTCAACCGAGAGATTACTTTGGGAACCCATTACCTGCAAAATCAAAAAGAATGAAACTCAATGAGACAAGAGTCATTTATTGTTACCTCCCCAATGTGTCAGTGACATTTTTTTATGATAAATACTTTAGAAATCTACGAATGATGCCGAGAAATTCAATTCAACTAAAAGAACATATATTGAATACCCACTGAATAAATCATTGTGACTGAAGTCCCACTCTGAGATGACCCAAAATGGTCAAGGCTATGTCAAAAAAAAGAGGTTTTGGCGAGCCCCAGCAAGTGAGAAGAGTTTCAAGTATAGTCACAGTGACAGTCCAAGAACCAGACTAAGGCTAGATATAACAAGGAAGAAAGATGAACTGAGATTGTGAAAGCATTACTATTTTTAAATTAAATAAATACTAATTAATGTTAATTATTTTTAGATGTGAACTTAGGAATCCTCCAAATGCAGAAAGGAAAGAACTATTTTCAGCTACAGACAGTGAAAGGCCAAGTAGCTGGCCATTCCACATAAAGAAACAACTTGGGCTTGGGCTACCACCTGGTGGCTAACTAAGATATTGCACCCCGAGTCACTTCCAACCCCCACTGGATTTTAATGACCAGACCATGAATGGCCATTTCTTTTCCATAGGAACTCATAAAGTCAACTTCCAAAGTTGGTGGACTTGTCATCTTCATTAATGCCCCTTACAGCTATAACCCATGTAGCTGAGGATTCTTATACCAACTTCCACTCTCAAAATTAATCGGGTCCCAAAGAAAGGCAAAAATCTTCATTTTTAGACTTTTAGTGGGCGTTACAAGTTTCTTTAATGCCAATGACTCCAGTCTTCATTGGTGGTTTTGCCCAAAGATAATTGACTGACACTCAGTCATTCAGCATTAAGAACAATTGATACAAAATATCCTCCAGGGACAGTGGGCTCAAGCTTAGAGATTACTTGTGGCAAAGATTTTTTTCCTTCCATTTGAGGGGTACTCACTTAAGTTCTATGTAAATAAGTAAATTTGTGTCCTGGTGACCTAGGCTCCTAATTCCGATACTACAGTCTGTGGATGCAGCTGATTAGGCCACTGGAGGGAAGTCCAAAACCCTTTAAGACCTTTCTCAGCTTACCTAAATCAGGAGGGTCTACCTGGGTAAGAAGAACTCACCAAAACTGAGGTTGGGGGTTTCTCCTTACCTCCTTTACAGTAATTTCAGCTAGAATGTTAACTCACTTCAGTTTTTGGAATGACTCCCTTCTCAACAACCTTGATAATTTATAGAAGATGTCCAAGTCATAGCCAAGTTTTTTCAGTCTAAATGAACAATTCTTGCAGGTCATTTTACTTCAAAGGTTTTTTCCATACTTAGTCTAAGGCCTTTGAAGGAATGATCTCATTGGGTAGGGGGGTGAGGTCAAACAAATCAATTATCCTACCCTTACATACCTAAAAGAATTATAAAACTTGTGAAGTATTAATTTAATAATTAAATATTAAATTGAGTAAGATGTAAGGAAGTGAGAAAACCACAAAGATAGAATTTATGATATAGTAAAACTACTAGGAGAGAAAGATAATCATGTTAAAAATTAGCATATTTGGGCACTGGCCCTGGAATCAGGAGGTCCTAAGTTCAAATCCAGTCTCAGATACTTAATAATTAACTATCTGTGTGATCTTGGATAAGTCACTTAACTTGCCTTAAAAAAACCCCAAAAAACAAAATAAAAAATTACCATATTTCCCATGACATTTTCAATGATATTTCCATTTAGCAAAAAAATAGCTATATGTATATAATGCCTACTGAAAAATTCATTTAACCCATTTTCCAGAGTCAAAAGAAAAACTATTGAATTGATATATATATATATTGATAGGTGGTGTTTTTGCTGAATTTAATGAATTAGTTAGGTACCTTGACCACACCATTTCCATTGATATATATATATATATATATATATATATATATATATATATATATATATATATTTATATAATACAGATATAGATTTTGATATGATGTATCTCATATATATATATATATATATATATTTTCTAAAAAGCAAAGTGAACCTCCTGTAAAAGGAAATGTTTAATTATTACATTGAAAATATATGAACATCTGCTGTCTTTCTGTTTATATACATACATAAATTCTGGGTGATACAGTGGATAGAGTTCTGCGCCTGAAGTGAGGATGATTCATCTTCATGAGTTCAAATATAACTCTGGACACTAATTAACTGTGTGTCCCTAGACAAGTCACTTAATCCCATTTGCCTTAGTTTCCTTATCTATAAAATGAGTTGAAGAAGGAAATAGCAACCAATCCAGTATCTTTGTCAAGAAAACCCCAAATGGGTTTATAGCCACGTGTGAGGTACTATGCTAAGCACTTTAAAAAAATTTGTCTCAATTTATACTTATCATGAGCCTTGGGAGGTAGGTGTTATTATCACCTACAGCTGAAAAACTGAGGCAGATATTAAGGGACTTGCCCAAGATTTCAGAGTTAGTAAAGTATCTCAGGCTGAATTTTCACTCAGGTCTTCCTGACTTCAGAACCAGTGCACTGCATCATGGTCCCCTCCCCAGTGAATTGTGAGGGAGGCATGTTTATGATTCATATACATAAATAACTACAATAAAAGTTAGAAAGGGATTGTGTGCATGGAGAGATCAAACTTTAGATGCCATCTAAGGAGGGAGGAATTTTTCTACCCAGGGAAAGAAAGAAGGCTCACTCTGATACCTGCTCTAGGAAGTAAGGAGGAAAGGAATATAGGAAGACAGGGTGAGTGGGGGAGGGGATGGATTTTATTAAAATTATTGAATTGAGCATGTTTAAAGGCATGAGAGTTTGAAAGAATAAGATAATACTTGTGAAGCATTAAGTAGTCCAGCTTGCCTGCAGTACCAAGTGTACACAGAGGAGAACTGCTGGATAATTTGGCAATGGAATTTGGAGTCATATTATTGAAAGTATTGGTATATTTGAAATGGAGAATTTCAAAGATTTTTGAGTACAGAAGTGACAATGTTGGACCTATACATTATAATAATAATTATTAATTATAATAATTATTAATAAAAATAAATTAATTAAAACTCAGAATTCTCTAATACTTTAAGATTTGCAAAAACATTTTTTCACAAAAACTCTAGGATAGGTAGGATATCTGTTCTTATTTCCATTTTATGCATAAGGAAAATGATGATGTTCTGGGTAGTCAAGTGACTTTTTCATAATCAAAAAACTACCATCTCTCTCTCTCTCTCTCTCTCTTTTTTTTTTCTTTTTTTTAGGTTTAGTGGCTTGCCCAAGGCCACACAGCTAGATAATTAGCAAGTGTCTGAGACCAGATTTGAACCCAGGTACTCCTGACTCCAGGGCCTGTGCTTTATCCACTGCGCCACCTAGCTGCCCTCATATTCTCTTGTTCTGGGTAGTCAAGTGACTTTTTCATAATCAAAAAACTACTGGAGGAAAGGAAGAAATGAATTTCAGGAAGGAGATACAGCCTGTGGAAAGATCCAGAGTTGGGAGCTGAATTGTTAAATTTGAAGAAGGGAAAGAAGGTTAGTTTAGCTGAACAACAATGTGAATGGGGTTCACAGGAACCAGATTGTAAAGGGCTTAAAATGTACAACAGAGGTCTTTGTAATTGATCCTATGAGAAAAAAATAAGGTGCAATGGGTTTATCAAGCAGGAAAATTCCATGTTCTAACTAATGCTTAAATAATTATGCTACATGCTATGAATCAATATATATTATAAACTTGGAAGAACTGGAATTATGGGTCATCCAAAGCTCAATGGACAAAGGGTACAGCAGATGTCCAACACAATAGTGAATTAGGTGTCCAAATCAGCACAAAATATGTCATTCAAGTGATGTATAACAGGAAAAAAATGGAGGTGCGTCATGTTGTAAAAGCAAGAGCACACATGTTACATTGATACCTAGAAGACATAGAAGAAACCTTAGGATGGAGGCCTCTGGGGAATTTATGGGAGGGGGAAAAAATGAATAGGGCAGGATGAGTTTTGATTAGCTTGTCATCTCTGCCCTGTAACACTCCCATAAGTGAGAATACACTATTGAAGTATTGATATGAATCTGCTTCTCCCATTCTAGCCCTTAAAGATACAGCAATAGAACACTCCAAATTAGTGGAAGAGAGAAAAATCTATTCTGGGGTACTCCTTTCTAAGGAAGAACCAAATTTTTTCACTTCCAACATGAACTTACAGAGAGTTTTCCAACATGATCTTATAGAAAGCTTTCCTATTAAAATAGCTCATATCAATCATTAATCCATAATATGGAAAAAATAGAAGAAAGATTTTTGGCCGTTGCCTATACTTTGGATTCTCTTCATCCTTGTCTCTGTCTTCTACTTTCTCTAACTTCCTTCAAGTCTTAACTAGAATTCCGCCTTCCACAAGAAACATTTTCTTATCTTAGTTTATCTTGGTACTTTTCCTTTGTGACAATCTTCAGTTTATCCTGTGCATATCTTGCTTGTGTATAATTGTTTTCATGTTGTCTTCTCCATTAGAATGTGAGCCCCTTGAGGGCAGAGACAGTTTTTTTAAACCTTTCTTTGCAGCCCCATTTCTTGGAAAACTGTCTGTTGCATTTAATAAAGGAGAGTTGACTTCAAAGTACCTAAGGAAATGTCAAAATGCATCTTTAATCACACCTCCCCCCAAATGCCTATTATGTGCCATGGGAGTACAAATATAGAAATAAATTATCTTTTAAAAAACTTATCTCACCTGAAAATTACTTGGTTCTCTCTTACTTCTGATTAGATACTGTAGATTTCATAAAGTCACAGGTAAAAAGATCATCTAAAGCAACTCTTTCATTTAACAAATGAGGAAACTGAGGCCCAAGGAAGTTAAGTGATGTTCCCAAGCTTGCAGAGGTAGTATTTGATATTAGGTCTTATGACTTCAGAATAACAATTCTTTTCACTCTATCTTTTATTTTTTCTTTAAGAGGTTATATTTAGTTTTTATTAAAAAATATAGACGACTCTGGATTTTCCCTTCTGATAGTCCATTCAAAATGATGCTTGATAAAAATATCTCTTCTATTTGTATTTTAAAATCCATTATCTGAATTTTTTAAAGTAAGAGATAAACATTACTAATATTTTTTTAATTTTACTGAGCAGATGTTAAGAAGATTTGCATTTATTCTTTGATAATCAAGAATATTTTGGCACCTACAGGTCTGCAATTCTGAGCAATGGTCCTTGGTTTTTGGTGCTGTAGATTGGGGAGAATGTTTACTGACATCAAGACATCCTTCAGGAGCTTTTAATTTTTTATTCAAAGCAAAAATGAACAAACAAATTACTCTAACAAAAAGAAACTCATTCAAAATTTTAATAGTATCTCATTTATCTCTTTTGCCTAAAACTTTCGTTCAGTCTGGATAAAAAAATTCTTATTTGAAGAACTGAGGATAATGGCAGGACGAGTTCTGTAACCCTGAGGGTTGCCTCTCTGTCTCTCTTTCTCTGTCTTTCTGTGTATATTGGATGAGCAGGTATAAACTATTTTGTGTATGCACTTTTAAATTTTAACAGAGTTTGTTCATTGGTCTGATTCTAATTCAAGTTAACTCATTCCATCCCCACAAAGAAATCTGCTGTAATATAAATAAATTATTTCAGTTTTAGATTATGTTATGTTGAACCCATTGCAGACTGAGACTGATGTGACCCAACACTCTCCAATAACACATTTTTTTGAAGGCAGAAAGAAACCCCCCAACACCCACTAAGAGTTGTCAGTCTGGCCTTCTTATGTAATGTGTCGAATGATAAGTGACTCTGCCTGGCTGACTTGGCCCTGTTAAATGACAGGGTCATAACTACTATAGAGGAAAAGTAATAACAAGCCTGTGTGTGAATTATGTCATTTCAAAATCTGTCAGAGCCTATATAATTTGAAAGGCACAATCACAGCCGTATGATACAAATGCTGGACTCAAAACCACCAGATGATAGACATACACTATTTATTGATTAATCTGAACAATGTTTAATTTGTGATTCTGAAGTTCTTATGGATTTCAGGTTTCAAGTCACAAACCATGCTCAGAGTTGCTTCATCACGTTTTCCAGGCTCTCATTGTAATTACCGGTAAGATTTTTAATCTTTCCTACTGTTTCTTCATCTATTTCAACCGAGAGATTACTTTGGGAACCCATTACCTGCAAAATCAAAAAGAATGAAACTCAATGAGACAAGAGTCATTTATTGTTACCTCCCCAATGTGTCAGTGACATTTTTTTATGATAAATACTTTAGAAATCTACGAATGATGCCGAGAAATTCAATTCAACTAAAAGAACATATATTGAATACCCACTGAATAAATCATTGTGACTGAAGTCCCACTCTGAGATGACCCAAAATGGTCAAGGCTATGTCAAAAAAAAGAGGTTTTGGCGAGCCCCAGCAAGTGAGAAGAGTTTCAAGTATAGTCACAGTGACAGTCCAAGAACCAGACTAAGGCTAGATATAACAAGGAAGAAAGATGAACTGAGATTGTGAAAGCATTACTATTTTTAAATTAAATAAATACTAATTAATGTTAATTATTTTTAGATGTGAACTTAGGAATCCTCCAAATGCAGAAAGGAAAGAACTATTTTCAGCTACAGACAGTGAAAGGCCAAGTAGCTGGCCATTCCACATAAAGAAACAACTTGGGCTTGGGCTACCACCTGGTGGCTAACTAAGATATTGCACCCCGAGTCACTTCCAACCCCCACTGGATTTTAATGACCAGACCATGAATGGCCATTTCTTTTCCATAGGAACTCATAAAGTCAACTTCCAAAGTTGGTGGACTTGTCATCTTCATTAATGCCCCTTACAGCTATAACCCATGTAGCTGAGGATTCTTATACCAACTTCCACTCTCAAAATTAATCGGGTCCAGTCACTTGGATGAAATTCATCCTCCATTAGTAAAAGTAATGATTCATTATGAGTAATTTTTGAAAGATGTTGAATATTGGAACATTACAAAACTGAAGAAGAGCATATGCTATTTGATTTTGAGAAGAGAACAAAGAACTGATTCAACAAACAGGTCAATACTTGACTTTTATTCCAGGCAATTTGACAGAGTAAAATATTAAAAGGAGGATTGTAAGTAACCAGATAAAGTAAGTGATAATCACAGAGAACCTGCATGTCCTCACCAAGAATAAGGCTATATTAACCTTCCTTTCTTGTTTGACATTACTAAAACAGTACAGAAATATGCTGCAGACACATTTTGCCTAAATTACAGCAAAACATTGGACAAAATCTATTATGTTCTTCATTTAGAAAGATAAAAAGACATGGGTTAGTGCAACCATTTGGGCTCGTTGAATCATAACTCTAGATCCAGAAGGGACTTTAGAGGCTATACAGTCTAGTACTTTCATTTTTTTTTGTTTCATGCTATAAAATATGAAATTCTTTCAACTATTCTACCAAAGCACACAAAACCAAAACAAGAAAACTTTAAACCATGTTAAATTAAAAAAAAACATAATTTATAATCAATAACTGTACAAATTGGCAATTCAGAAAACATACATGTATATTGCATTAGTATTCAAAAGAAAACTTAATTTTTTTTTAGGTTTTTGCAAGGCAAATGGGGTTAAGTGGCTTGCCCAAGGCCACACAGCTAGGTAATTATTAAGTGTCTGAGACCAGATTTGAACCCAGGTACTCCTGACTCCAAAGCCGGTGCTTTATCCACTGCGCCACCTAGCTGCCCCTTGGAAACTTAATTTTTAACATCAGTAACTTTAAAACACAATGCTATTATCATATTAAATAGAAGAAGCCATTATCCAAATAACACAGAAATCTTCTTGCTATGCACTTCTTCAGTAAGGTAGACATTTTATGACTTACAAAACAGCACTTATTTAATGAAGCAATAACTTTGAAATGTACATTGATGGGTAAAATGTGGAAGAGATGTCTTTTTAAATGATGGAACTAATCTGAAAAATCAATAATGGAATAATTGCCATTGTCTACTTTCTCTAAAAATAGAGAATTTTTCATTCTCAATTTTCAAGAAAGATACTTAGTAATGGTGATGGAGAAGAAGCATCAACATGTTCACATTCTGTTGTAACTGAGCATCATTTCTTCTTCCAATGTTTTCCTTTGACTGCGCTTGGTATCTGGATAAAGTGAATGTTTTGACTTGAATTTTCTCAAGTCCTTTGCTCTTCTAGAGCAAGTTCTTTATAAAGTCAGCTTGATGTTTTGCTGGATCTTTTCTACTCCTTTTCATCACCACTCCTCTTGTATTTAGTAGGCTCATTCTACTTTTTTCAAATTCAAATGAATTATTCAGCATAAAGTTCTTTGTCATTTAAAAGTACTTTTTCGAAGATTCCCGACCTTAAGGGAACCATGGTTCTTCTAAAAACCTTTATGATATTTTAACTTACAAAATCTTGACAACTTTCAGTTGTTTGGAACATTATATTGTGTCCCAGATATTATGTTCCAGAAAAGAAATAACGCTTCTCAGTGAACATCTTGACTTCAACCTTTTGGTCTTTATGAAAGCCTCATTCATTTAATTTTATTTATTTATTTTTGAAAGCAAAGTGACTTGCCCAAGGCCACACAGCTAGGTAATTATTAAATGTATGAGGTGAGATTTGAACTCAGGTCCTCCTGACTCCAGGGTCAGTGTTCTAGCCACTGAGCCATCTAGCTTCCCTTAGCCCTATTCATTTTACAGATGAGGAAACTGAAGTCAAGGGAGGTTAAATGTCTTTTCAGGGTCACACAGTTGAAACATATCTGAGACAGAATTTGAATCCAAGCCTTTCTGAATCCAAGTTCAGGAATTTATACACTACAACATGTTGATAGAATGACTGAACTCTGAAAGTGAACATTAATGGTTCAATGTTAACTTGGAAGGAGGTATCCAGGGGAATTCCTCAGGATTTTTATTTGGTCTTATGTTTATATCTTACCAATTTAGGGATAAATATGTATGAAATTGGCCATGCTTATCAAATTTATAAGTGATATAAATCTGGATAGTTATCAAGCTAGATAAGAAAGTTAGGATGAAGAAAGATTTTGTCAGGTTAGAACATTTATCCAAAGAGCATCTGAAATTTAATAGGGAAAAATATAAAACTTTTTCTTAATCTTTAGGGCCAAAATTAAAGATCTCTTACTTTAACACTGATTTTCTAAGTAGTAAAACTTAAAAAAAGTCTTGTTATTTTGTTTTAATATGATTTTAGATGTCATCAATAACTAATTAATCAGTTTAAAAAGCATTTATCAAATGCTCTACATGCTAGGCTTTACTTTAAATACTGGTAATTCAAAGAAGAAACGAAATAGTCTCTGCTTTCCAAGAACTCATATTCTCTCTCTCTCTCTCTCTCTCTCTCTCTCTTTTTTTTTTTAGGTTTAGTGGCTTGCCCAAGGCCACACAGCTAGATAATTAGCAAGTGTCTGAGACCAGATTTGAACCCAGGTACTCCTGACTCCAGGGCCTGTGCTTTATCCACTGCGCCACCTAGCTGCCCTCATATTCTCTTCAGAAAAAAAAAATTCATATCTAAGTGTGTATGAAATGTGGACAAAAGAAATGCATGGTAATTTGGAACTGGGGTTTGGGAAACTCCTAGTAGCTGGAAGGATCAGAATAGAAATTCATGTAGGAGGTGATATCTAAACTTAATTTTAAAGGAAGTTAGGGATTCTAATAACTGGAGGAAAGGAAGAAATGAATTTCAGGAAGGAGATACAGCCTGTGGAAAGATCCAGAGTTGGGAGCTGAATTGTTAAATTTGAAGAAGGGAAAGAAGGTTAGTTTAGCTGAACAACAATGTGAATGGGGTTCACAGGAACCAGATTGTAAAGGGCTTAAAATGTACAACAGAGGTCTTTGTAATTGATCCTATGAGAAAAAAATAAGGTGCAATGGGTTTATCAAGCAGGAAAATTCCATGTTCTAACTAATGCTTAAATAATTATGCTACATGCTATGAATCAATATATACTATAAACTTGGAAGAACTGGAATTATGGGTCATCCAAAGCTCAATGGACAAAGGGTACAGCAGATGTCCAACACAATAGTGAATTAGGTGTCCAAATCAGCACAAAATATGTCATTCAAGTGATGTATAACAGGAAAAAAATGGAGGTGCGTCATGTTGTAAAAGCAAGAGCACACATGTTACATTGATACCTAGAAGACATAGAAGAAACCTTAGGATGGAGGCCTCTGGGGAATTTATGGGAGGGGAAAAAATGAATAGGGCAGGATGAGTTTTGATTAGCTTGTCATCTCTGCCCTGTAACACTCCCATAAGTGAGAATACACTATTGAAGTATTGATATGAATCTGCTTCTCCCATTCTAGCCCTTAAAGATACAGCAATAGAACACTCCAAATTAGTGGAAGAGAGAAAAATCTATTCTGGGGTACTCCTTTCTAAGGAAGAACCAAATTTTTTCACTTCCAACATGAACTTACAGAGAGTTTTCCAACATGATCTTATAGAAAGCTTTCCTATTAAAATAGCTCATATCAATCATTAATCCATAATATGGAAAAAATAGAAGAAAGATTTTTGGCCGTTGCCTATACTTTGGATTCTCTTCATCCTTGTCTCTGTCTTCTACTTTCTCTAACTTCCTTCAAGTCTTAACTAGAATTCCACCTTCCACAAGAAACATTTTCTTATCTTAGTTTATCTTGGTACTTTTCCTTTGTGACAATCTTCAGTTTATCCTGTGCATATCTTGCTTGTGTGTAATTGTTTTCATGTTGTCTTCTCCATTAGATTGTGAGCCCCTTGAGGGCAGAGACAGTTTTTTTAAACCTTTCTTTGCAGCCCCATTTCTTGGAAAACTGTCTGTTGCATTTAATAAAGGAGAGTTGACTTCAAAGTACCTAAGGAAATGTCAAAATGCATCTTTAATCACACCTCCCCCCAAATGCCTATTATGTGCCATGGGAGTACAAATATAGAAATAAATTATCTTTTAAAAAACTTATCTCACCTGAAAATTACTTGGTTCTCTCTTACTTCTGATTAGATACTGTAGATTTCATAAAGTCACAGGTAAAAAGATCATCTAAAGCAACTCTTTCATTTAACAAATGAGGAAACTGAGGCCCAAGGAAGTTAAGTGATGTTCCCAAGCTTGCAGAGGTAGTATTTGATATTAGGTCTTATGACTTCAGAATAACAATTCTTTTCACTCTATCTTTTATTTTTTCTTTAAGAGGTTATATTTAGTTTTTATTAAAAAATATAGACGACTCTGGATTTTCCCTTCTGATAGTCCATTCAAAATGATGCTTAATAAAAATATCTCTTCTATTTGTATTTTAAAATCCATTATCTGAATTTTTTAAAGTAAGAGATAAACATTACTAATATTTTTTTAATTTTACTGAGCAGATGTTAAGAAGATTTGCATTTATTCTTTGATAATCAAGAATATTTTGGCACCTACAGGTCTGCATTCTGAGCAATGGTCCTTGGTTTTTGGTGCTGTAGATTGGGGAGAATGTTTACTGACATCAAGACATCCTTCAGGAGCTTTTAATTTTTTATTCAAAGCAAAAATGAACAAACAAATTACTCTAACAAAAAGAAACTCATTCAAAATTTTAATAGTATCTCATTTATCTCTTTTGCCTAAAACTTTAGTTCAGTCTGGATAAAAAAAATTCTTATTTGAAGAACTGAGGATAATGGCAGGACGAGTTCTGTAACCCTGAGGGATGCCTCTCTGTCTCTCTTTCTCTGTCTTTCTGTGTATATTGGATGAGCAGGTATAAACTATTTTGTGTATGCACTTTTAAATTTTAACAGAGTTTGTTCATTGGTCTGATTCTAATTCAAGTTAACTCATTCCATCCCCACAAAGAAATCTGCTGTAATATAAATAAATTATTTCAGTTTTAGATTATGTTATGTTGAACCCATTGCAGACTGAGACTGATGTGACCCAACACTCTCAAATAACACATTTTTTTGAAGGCAGAAAGAAACCCCCCAACACCCACTAAGAGTTGTCAGTCTGGCCTTCTTATGTAATGTGTCGAATGATAAGTGACTCTGCCTGGCTGACTTGGCCCTGTTAAATGACAGGGTCATAACTACTATAGAGGAAAAGTAATAACAAGCCTGTGTGTGAATTATGTCATTTCAAAATCTGTCAGAGCCTATATAATTTGAAAGGCACAATCACAGCCGTATGATACAAATGCTGGACTCAAAACCACCAGATGATAGACATACACTATTTATTGATTAATCTGAACAATGTTTAATTTGTGATTCTGAAGTTCTTATGGATTTCAGGTTTCAAGTCACAAACCATGCTCAGAAGTTGCTTCATCACATTTTCCAGGCTCTCATTGTAATTACCGGTAAGATTTTTAATCTTTCCTACTGTTTCTTCATCTATTTCAACCGAGAGATTACTTTGGGAACCCATTACCTGCAAAATCAAAAAGAATGAAACTCAATGAGACAAGAGTCATTTATTGTTACCTCCCCAATTTGTCAGTGACATTTTTTTATGATAAATACTTTAGAAATCTATGAATGATGCCGAGAAATTCAATTCAACTAAAAGAACATATATTGAATACCCACTGAATAAATCATTGTGACTGAAGTCCCACTCTGAGATGACCCAAAATGGTCAAGGCTATGTCAAAAAAAAGAGGTTTTGGCGAGCCCCAGCAAGTGAGAAGAGTTTCAAGTATAGTCACAGTGACAGTCCAAGAACCAGACTAAGGCTAGATATAACAAGGAAGAAAGATGAACTGAGATTGTGAAAGCATTACTATTTTTAAATTAAATAAATACTAATTAATGTTAATTATTTTTAGATGTGAACTTAGGAATCCTCCAAATGCAGAAAGGAAAGAACTATTTTCAGCTACAGACAGTGAAAGGCCAAGTAGCTGGCCATTCCACATAAAGAAACAACTTGGGCTTGGGCTACCACCTGGTGGCTAACTAAGATATTGCACCCCGAGTCACTTCCAACCCCCACTGGATTTTAATGACCAGACCATGAATGGCCATTTCTTTTCCATAGGAACTCATAAAGTCAACTTCCAAAGTTGGTGGACTTGTCATCTTCATTAATGCCCCTTACAGCTATAACCCATGTAGCTGAGGATTCTTATACCAACTTCCACTCTCAAAATTAATCGGGTCCCAAAGAAAGGCAAAAATCTTCATTTTTAGACTTTTAGTGGGCGTTACAAGTTTCTTTAATGCCAGTGACTCCAGTCTTCATTGGTGGTTTTGCCCAAAGATAATTGACTGACACTCAGTCATTCAGCATTAAGAACAATTGATACAAAATATCCTCCAGGGACAGTGGGCTCAAGCTTAGAGATTACTTGTGGCAAAGATTTTTTCCTTCCATTTGAGGGGTACTCACTTAAGTTCTATGTAAATAAGTAAATTTGTGTCCTGGTGACCTAGGCTCCTAATTCCGATACTACAGTCTGTGGATGCAGCTGATTAGGCCACTGGAGGGAAGTCCAAAACCCTTTAAGACCTTTCTCAGCTTACCTAAATCAGGAGGGTCTACCTGGGTAAGAAGAACTCACCAAAACTGAGGTTGGGGGTTTCTCCTTACCTCCTTTACAGTAGTTTCAGCTAGAATGTTAACTCACTTCAGTTTTTGGAATGACTCCCTTCTCAACCACCTTGATAATTTATAGAAGATGTCCAAGTCATAGCCAAGTTTTTTCAGTCTAAATGAACAATTCTTGCAGGTCATTTTACTTCAAAGGTTTTTTCCATACTTAGTCTAAGGCCTTTGAAGGAATGATCTCATTGGGTAGGGGGTGAGGTCAAACAAATCAATTACCCTACCCTTACATACCTAAAAGAATTATAAAACTTGTGAAGTATTAATTTAATAATTAAATATTAAATTGAGTAAGATGTAAGGAAGTGAGAAAACCACAAAGATAGAATTTATGATATAGTAAAACTACTAGGAGAGAAAGATAATCATGTTAAAAATTAGGATATTTGGGCACTGGCCCTGGAATCAGGAGGTCCTAAGTTCAAATCCAGTCTCAGATACTTAATAATTAACTATCTGTGTGATCTTGGATAAGTCACTTAACTTGCCTTAAAAAAACCCCAAAAAACAAAATAAAAAATTACCATATTTCCCATGACATTTTTCAATGATATTTCCATTTAGCAAAAAAATAGCTATATGTATATAATGCCTACTGAAAAATTCATTTAACCCATTTTCCAGAGTCAAAAGAAAAACTATTGAATTGATATATATATATATATATTGATAGGTGGTGTTTTTGCTGAATTTAATGAATTAGTTAGGTACCTTGACCACACCATTTCCATTGATATATATATATATATATATATATATATATATATATATTATATATATATATATATATAATACAGATATAGATTTTGATATAGATGTATCTCATATATATATATATATATATATATATTTTCTAAAAAGCAAAGTGAACCTCCTGTAAAAGGAAATGTTTAATTATTACATTGAAAATATATGAACATCTGCTGTCTTTCTGTTTATATACATACATAAATTCTGGGTGATACAGTGGATAGAGTTCTGCGCCTGAAGTGAGGATGATTCATCTTCATGAGTTCAAATATAACTCTGGACACTAATTAACTGTGTGTCCCTAGACAAGTCACTTAATCCCATTTGCCTTAGTTTCCTTATCTATAAAATGAGTTGAAGAAGGAAATAGCAACCAATCCAGTATCTTTGTCAAGAAAACCCCAAATGGGCTTATAGCCACGTGTGAGGTACTATGCTAAGCACTTTAAAAAAATTTGTCTCAATTTATACTTATCATGAGCCTTGGGAGGTAGGTGCTATTATCACCTACAGCTGAAAAGCTGAGGCAGATATTAAGGGACTTGCCCAAGATTTCAGAGTTAGTAAAGTATCTCAGGCTGAATTTTCACTCAGGTCTTCCTGACTTCAGAACCAGTGCACTGCATCATGGTCCCCTCCCCAGTGAATTGTGAGGTAGGCATGTTTATGATTCATATACATAAATAACTACAATAAAAGTTAGAAAGGGATTGTGTGCATGGAGAGATCAAACTTTAGATGCCATCTAAGGAGGGAGGAACTTTTCTACCCAGGGAAAAAAAGAAGGCTCACTCTGATACCTGCTCTAGGAAGTAAGGAGGAAAGGAATATAGGAAGACAGGGTGAGTGGGGGAGGGGATGGATTTTATTAAAATTATTGAATTGAGCATGTTTAAAGGCATGAGAGTTTGAAAGAATAAGACAATACTTGTGAAGCATTAAGTAGTCCAGCTTGCCTGCAGTACCAAGTGTACACAGAGGAGAACTGCTGGATAATTTGGCAATGGAATTTGGAGTCATATTATTGAAAGTATTGGTATATTTGAAATGGAGAATTTCAAAGATTTTTGAGTACAGAAGTGACATTCTCAGACCTATACATTATAATAATAATTAATTATAATAATTATTAATAAAAATAAATTAATTAAAACTCAGAATTCTCTAATACTTTAAGATTTGCAAAAACATTTTTTCACAAAAACTCTAGGATAGGTAGGATATCTGTTCTTATTTCCATTTTATGCATAAGGAAAATGATGATGTTCTGGGTAGTCAAGTGACTTTTTCATAATCAAAAAACTACCAAGCATCTGATATAAGATATAAACCTTAGTCATAGGAGTAGCCATAGATTTAGAGGTAGAAGATCATTATTTCACATGGTACAGAAACTGAGTCTCAGAGAGGTGAAATCCCCTTTTTAAAAATCACAGAGATAGTAATTTACAGGGCCAAGATTAAACACTAGTTATTGAACTTCATATACTCTTTTTAGAAAATTAACAATGTTGCCTGAATCTAAATTTGACTTTTTTTTTTTATTACAGCATAGATATTAAGAAGACTGCTTTGGTAATGATGTGGATAGATGAGAGTTGGACAACTTGCAGTATCATTTTTAGAGACACTTTAATCTTTATTTCCTTATTTCAATTCTCAGTGTTCCTCAATGCTGAATTTACCTCTTTAATAATCCTAGAATCTTAGATAAGTTAAGAATCTGTCAATTAAAACTGAAACAGTATGAGGGAACTCACCATTTAAAGTGGCTATTACATTTCAGGGATCCATGAACTTAGGTGGGAAATAAATTATATTTCTATTTCACTAACCTCTAATTGAAATTTCACATTTTCTTCAATTAGGAACGAAAGGGGCAAACATTATTCTAAGAAGTAGTCGATAGAATTCCCTAGATTGTCAAAAAGATTCAAATGTCAAGAACCCCTGATTTAAAGGAATTCTGTATGTTGTAAAATTAGGCATTCTTCTGTAGAGACAACCACTGTATCCTAATTTATCTGTTTAGAAAGGTCAGTTTCATATTTCAGTTTGATTTAAGTGTATGTGCCCTTTCTTTTTTTTTTTTTTTTTTTTTTTTCTTTTCTTTTCTATGTGCATTTCGAAAAGATATACAAGGTATTTAGTCCAGGAAAATCAGAGTAAACCTTTGGGAGGGCTGTGAAAGTTTAGTGAACTTCGGTGCCCATTTGATCTTCCTGAGTCCTAAATTTGAAATCAAATGAGTTTGAGTCTATCCAGGTTCTAGTCCTGTTCTGTTTATAGTGCAGGCTAAAGTTAACTTCCCAGTTCAAAGAAAAATAGCTTTGAAAGGATATTATAGCTCTTTAGACATCCAATAGCTTATTCAAAATAACATTTTGATGAGTTAAGTATAAATGAATCAGAACCATATGGATTGTGTTTTCCTTGTTGCTCATATGGTTTTAAAAATAAGGGGGAGATGACTTATCAAAATGCTTTTGGGGTTTGGTCACACCCCAAACACATTTGGAAAATAATTTGGGGGAATTTCCTGAATTTTCAAGGATTTCAGATCCACCAAGGCTGTCAGATAATGACCTTATAATGAAATGAAAAAAAAACTTCAATAATTAGAAATATCTACTTGACAGAGAACTGTTGTTTGGAAGCCATTTTACATGTTTTATTACAGGTTACATTTTCAGGAATAATAACCCTCAGGATGCTAGCAAAAAGTTTGCTTAGTTGTTATTAGGTTGGGGGCAAGTGGAACATTTTACAAAGCTGAGCTGATTCCTATTTTCTTCTTAACATGTGAAGTTATCAGTTTTCTCTCTCTTGAAATAGAATTTAACTAATTCAATACAATTCAAATTGAGGGCACCCAGAGGCCCTACTCAATGGTGGGGTTGGTGGTGGGAGATTTATAGCACCTTTGTCTCTCATTCAGCTTTTGTAGTGGTCGTCACTTTTTTTCCCCTTAGTCACTGATGGGAAATTCTATTCCCTTTTTACTTTTCAGCAGAGTAGGAAACCCTGGGGTACACAGGATATCCTTCCTAACCGGTGCGACTGCAGTGTAAGCCTCCTCTCCAGGCAAAAACACGGCTAATTACATCCCTGGCAAAAATGGTTTGGATGAATTTTGAACTCCCTCCTTACTCCTCTCCCCTGTGGTTCCTGGAGTAGCGAGTGGTGCATTAAGAAGACAATGCAAATCCTACCGCACTCTAGCTACGGAACCTGACAAGTCATTAACCTGTCCTGGTGCCAGTTTTCTTATGTGTTAAACTGTGAATATTAATAATAACAATATTGATAATAACTGAATATTGACTTTGTGTGTATTTGTGTGTGTGAATGGATAGATACACAAGTAGATAGGACACCAGGCCTGGAGTCAGGAAGGCTAATCTTCAAGAGTTCAAATTTGGTTTCAAATGTGATTCTGGGCAAGTCTCTTAATTCTGTTTGCCTCAGTTTCCTCATATATAAAAAAATGAGTTGGAGAAGGGAATGGCGAACTTCTCCAGTTATTTCTACCAAGAAAACTCCCAATTTGAGCCATGAAGAGTCAAACAATGAAAAATTACTGAACTAAATAAATACACACATAGGCACATATGTTTATCATCTGTAATCTATCATCTCTTTTTCTCTATATCTCTATTTGCTACTCTGTAATCTTTAGACATTTTAATCACTTTTACATTTTGGTTGTTTAATGAAAAAGTTTTGTTGATACTACATTGTTTATTGTAATAAAGATCATCATATCCTCTTGAGAAGCCACATACAGAATATTAAATTTAATGGATTATGATGGATGTGGGACCATAAATGTCTTTGTATATATTTTGGAAGCAATGCAAAGAACTCAGTATGATTGTTCCAAAGACTTTTCTTCTTCAGGCTCTAAGCAGATCTTCCTGCTTGACCCTAGGCTTAGGTTAATCATGATGAGTCTCTCCTAGAATAACAATACAAAGAATACTGTGAGGTCACACCAAGAGTAGAAGTGCTGAGATAGTTTTTATAATAAGCTTTAGCAGAGCAGCCCTGCGCACCCTGGCCTTTCTCTTTGAATGCAGTTTGATCAGTCAGCTGTGAAATTGGCTTAGGCTTGAATTGTGAAAAAGAAGAGTTTTTATTCAAGTTCAATACCGATGGTTAATTTCCTGGACTAGATTTACAACTTATGCAGCTCCTAGGGAAGAACTTTCTTAGTTGTTGCACATCAAGAGATTCTGTACCCTACAATCCCATGCTATGTATGCAGTATTAGGATGGTTGTGTGTTTTTGTTTCTTTTTTGATACAAAAAAATTAAACTTTACTTTTTTTTTTCCTCAATAAGGTAACCAAAGGTGGTAATAGTTGGGAGACTGCATTCCCAGATAATTTTGTCTAATGGGCTCATCATAGTTGAAGTGATTATGAAAGAGCCAGAGAAGAAATATCGCTCAAGACATTTGATTCTGACTGATAGATACTCCTCGATTAATGATAGATCTAAAGGGGTTAGTCTATTAGTTTGGGGCACTTCCCAACTACCATTTCTAAACCATATTGTAGGTAGTCTGACTATCAATCTCTTATTTTCTCTTCCTTCACTACCTTTCCCTGCCTCTCTTTCTCCAGAACCTTGAACCCTTGGGACCCTCTTAGATTCTGATAAGTGAACTTTTATCTTTTCTTGTCTGGAACCAGGCCTCTGCATTACTTTCTGATCAACATTTCCAGACACATGAGGTAACTCCTCACTCTGTGTTATGTAAAGGGGATACAAAAAATGGCAAAAAAATAAATAATACCCTTTCTTGAGACTCATCATCTACTGAAGAAGACAATATACAATCAACTAAACATGAATAAGATATATTCTAGATCAATTGGGAGTTAACTCAGATGGAAGGCACTAAGATTAAAGAGGACTGGAAAAGGCTTCTTGAAGAAGGTTGAATTTTAGATAAGACCTAGAGGAAGCTAGGAGGCAATCATAAATCATGGATTTATATGTAAAAGAATTTATTTAGTTGGCATCTAGTTCAAACCTCTCATTTTAGAGATTAGGAAGCTGAGGTCCCAGGAAAGCAAAGCAACTTGCCAGATTCTCAAAGGAGCAAATCACAGATTTACACTTCTAATTGAATCTCTTTGACTCCAAATTCAAGACATTTTCTACTCTACTACATACTATTCTTTTGCAATTTTATTTTTATTTATGTCCTAAGGGATAATAATTATTTTTATATAAAAAAGAAACATGTGATTTGTGTTAAGTAACTTCTTTCTTGTGAAGGTTGATTTTTTGCTTCTTACCAAAAGGAAGAAAAGGAGGCACAGTGCAGCATAGTGGATAGGGCACAGGGCATGGAATTGGCAAGATTTGGGTTCAAATCCACCTACAGACTGTGATCCTAAGTCTGTTAATCATTTTTGTGCCTTAGGCAGTTAGATGGTGCCTTCTTATGCAGTGCTTCAGACTAGGAGACTGGAAGACCTTAATTCAATTCTGGCCTCTCTCTCAGAAACCCACTAGCTCTGTGATCTTGAGCACTTAGTTTTCCCTTTTGTAAAAATGGGAATAATAACACCACTTATCTCCCAGTATTATTGTGAAGACCAAATGATATAATGATCTATAAAGCCCTTAGAATAGTGTCTGGAATACAGTATCTAAATATTAGTTATTATTGTTATAATTATTATGGGGGTTGGGCTTTATGGCCTCTGAACAGACCCTTTAGGATCCTTTCATGCCAAATCAATACCATTCACAAAAACAAAAATCATATGTAAATCCCCTGGTTTTTACAACATATACCTAAAAGAAACCAATTGATAAGTTAGAATTTATTAAATATCTACTCTTTGGTAGATACAAGATGCACAACTATAATGAAGGAAACAATCCCTACTTATATGGAGTTTTCAGTAAAATGTGGGAGATATTATGTACATAAATAAGAATATATATGATAAATACAATTAAATCAAAGGTAGTTTGGTGCAAGATTAAGGAAGTATCAGATGACCTTTTCACCCCCTCAAACTCTAAGTACTACATATACTGATTATTGATCCTAAGAATATGGTTTCCCAGGACATCATTTGCACATTATAATCAAGTCCTATCACAATGTATGTTACAAAATCTCTTTCATTGCACTGATATATTTATATTATATTCCTGTGCAACTGTTTCCTTTAGTTTTGTTTAGCTTATCATTGTTTTTTGGGGAGTATCAAATGACAACAGAAGGTAGACTATGCCTTTTTTTCTGCTTTGGTCATTTCTATAACTTCTGTCATTCAAGGGAGCTCTTTGATCTGTACATAAGCAAGAATAAATAAGAAACTTATAGATTCTTTCTGCTTTAATAAATATATAAATTCTGCTTACATAGTCATACTTTTGCTACCACTTAGCTTTAGAGGGAATGATTTTTTAAAAAAGAAACTTCCATGGGAAAGCCCTAAAAATTTGGAATAAGAAAAAATAACAGAATGTGATGTTTCATCGGTATAGGGAAATTCTAGTCAGGAAATTCCCTGTCCCAATACAACTAGAGGATCATCTTTTATTTTATTCCTTTAGCATGCAGTATCGCTGCTACTGCTGCTGCTGCTCTTCCTTTTTACTATAACTACTACAGTTGGAATTTGCATAACATTCATTATATTATAGGTATTATGCTAAGAGCTTGACAATCATCATTTCATTTGAGCCTCACAACAACCCTGGAAAGTAGGCGCTATTATCCTCATTTGACAGATGTAGAAAGTGAGAGAGAACTGACTTGCCTAGACACACGTAGTTCAGAAGTGTCTGAGATCAAATATGAACTCAGGTATTCCTGATTCCAGGGCCAGCTCCATATCCAGTAGGCTACACTGCTACTCCACATGTGTGTTAATCTACACACATGTCTTTTTTCTCCATTGGAATAAAATAAGGGCTCTGTTCTATACAGAGTAGGCACTTAAATAAATGTTGAATTTAATTGATTTGGATTGGTTCTTTCTATCAGTGAAGAAATTGACACTGAGGCAGTATGCCACCAAGTCGAATATAGAAATCAGCTCTAGCATCTTGATCTTATACCCTCTTCAATGTTCTTTTAAGTATGTCTGTCATGGGGTTCTACTTGAAATGTTTCATAAGAAATCAATTGATATTCATACTTACCAAAGATTGCTTTTCCTGAAATTCCTTTTCTTTCTGCATTCTATACTGGTCTATTTCAGCCATTGCTTCTTCTTTTGCTTGTTTTAACCTTTTGCCTTTTCCTGAAAATCAAAAGAGGTATCTGAGAGAAACTGAAAGCGAAGTTCCTTTAAAATGAATTATATTTGGAGTCAGAAAGCCTATAAGCCATGATTTGATAAAATATAATAAGTTTATATATGTGTGCATATATATATGCATATATAATGAGATGGCAGAGTGGATAGAGCAACAGGCTGTGGATCAGTAGGACATGAGTTCAAATCCAGCCTCAGGTATCACTGACTGTGTGACAAGGGAAGTTTTTTAAATCTCTGTCTTAGTTTCTTCATCTGTAAAATGAGTATTATAATGATAGGTTGTTGTGAGGATTAAATAAAATTATAATTAGCACAGTGCCAGTCTCCTAGTAAGCATTATATAAATGTTAGCTTTTATACACACACACACACACACACACACACACACACATATATATATATATATACACACATATGTATGTATGTGTATGTATACAGAGAATGAGCAGATCAGATTATTTTAAAGGTGGGAATCAGTAGAATCACATTACCATATACTGCAGAAATGTTGGAAGCTTGCAAAAAGAAACCTGAAACATTTTCCACTGGATTTCTTTAATGTGATGGAAATGACAATTTGCTTTTGCACTTTCATGTTTAAGTAAAATATCTGTCTCTTTTATTCACAGCAATAACAGCTAGAGAGCAGATTTTAGCTGTCATTGGTTGGGAAAGACATTATTTGGTCAGATTTTCGGTGCTGATTTGCTGCCAGGAACCCTGTTGTCCCTACCAACTGGATTCTATTTAACACTGGCAGCTAGCCAACTCCCTACAAACCTTCAACTCAGACTCTACCAAACTGGCTTACATTTTTATTTTTGTATTTTATTGGGAATTTTCCCTTAACATTTTTCTGCCTGTAGAATGAGTGATTAAGATTAAGAGCACATCAAAGTAGGTCCTGTATACTAACTTTCTATGGGGAGACTTGAAAGGGATTGTAAAACCAATTTTTTTTAATGGCAAAGAGATTCAGTTAAATGGCCCCTCACTTTTATTAAGGCCAAGGGTATAAGCATTAAATCCAAAGACTGGCAGACTGTACTGTAAAGTTTTAGTATAAAGGTAATGTTTTGGTTAGCTTTGGTTAAAACCTGAAATTAATGTTTTGGACTACTGGAATTGGCTCTGTAGATCAGAGAACCAAACAAAGCTTAAATCCTTCCCATCTCCAGTTCTAGGAGCTCAATGGTAACAATGCAGCACTCCTTAGTCATTGCTATGATTAAACATTTTTAGAATCCCTGCCCCATGTTGTGAATCTTTCTTATTTCTGGTCTTTTACAATCCACATATCTTGTCCAGGTAATATTCATTCTGTTCTTCTCTTAAGACAATGGAATGTTACTTCTTTACTCCTCTCTTCTAACATGGTCTGTTGGGTAGATTTTAGTTAAATTAGTTTTTTTAATAGTGATAGTGGCTCATATTCCTGTAAAGATTGAAGACTTAAAGTGTGCTTCCGTCTTAGTGATGCTTCAAGTGGGTAAGTGGAAATGATAGTATTGTGACTTGACAAAGTGGGACTGACAACCGATGCTCAGAGAGGTTAAGCAATTTGTCCATGGTCACGCAATAATAAATGTTAGAGCCAGAACTTTTGCCCAGAACAATATTCTTTCCACTAAACCATGTCACTCATCCATAATGATATCATAGCATAGGATAAGAACTTGGTATGTAGGAAGGTTCTGTGACCTTGTCAGTATGGGAAACTTCCTTTCATAACATAGGATATAGCCTATAAGAGGCAAGGTTGAATCTGATCTGCATGCTGTTAGATTTTAGAACAAAATTATACATATATGTCTTTCAATAGTTAGCAAAAAGAAGTTTTCCTAACCATAGCAAAGAAAGGATTTTCAATAAGGAAACTCCAACATTTGTTTGATTAATGGTGACCCCTTTGTGTTCATATGGAAATACATCTGTAGCCTGTGGTGACTTACCCCATCTTGGGGCTTCTACCAAGTCTGAAGGACATCCAGCTCTACATAGGTTGATCTTTATTTAATACCCTTAAGTGAATAGGTAAGCACATCCTTACAGTGAGAGGACAGCTGGAAGCTGTGTCAAGGGAGGCAAAATTACCCCAAGTCATGTTACCGAGGATAAGGAGAACACTAGTATTACACAGTCCAAATATAAAATGGTAGATGAGTTCTAGAAAGTTGAGTGAAGAAGACAAAGATTAAGAAACTTGGATAAATTGGCAATAATCACATAAATGAGCAAATGTCAGAGGCAAGATTTAAACCCAGTTTTCTCTTCATTCAATTTCATCTCCCTGTCTACTATGCCATTTATATAAGTATATAATCAAGAGAATATTATTTTTAATAACTCTGATTTTTCAGAAAAAGACAACTAATACTCACTCTTCCTTTATGTGGAATATTTTGTTAATCACTGAATAGTTTTTATGACAAAAATTCTATTTCCTGGATAATGAGTAGAAAATATCCATTTTTCTATGATTGCTTATAATATTTAAATTGCTTTGCCTCATATTTTCAGGACATATCACTACAATTGAACTCTTAAAATCTGTGACTTAGCTATAGGACACAAATCTTCTAAGCTCTCTTTCCTTTAGCTCTCTTTCCATTTAGATGCTAAGTCAGAATCCTTTTAGCTTTTCTACTTCTTGGCTGACAGTAGAGTAGGTGGTACTTCTTTTCTTCCTTCCACCTTCCTTTTCTCCTTCCATTTTCTATTCCTCCTTACTTCTTTTTTCTTTCTTCCTTTTTTCTTTCCTTTTTCTTCCCTCCTCCCTTTCCCCCTTCCTTGCTTTCCTATTTCCCTCTCTTCTTTCTGCTTATCTACTTCCCTCCCATACTATCTCCCTTCTTTCTCTTCCCATTTCCACTCCTGACTTCCTTTTCCTTTGTCTGCCCAGTGAGAAGAGAATCCTTGTTCTGAATCTCTTGCTTCTAGTTATCTTTTCTGGTGCACAGATGAGCAGGCTTCAGTTTTGCTTTCACATTCATCTCTAATGGCTTCATAAGAAGCTTCTTTGGGGTCTAATTAGTAAATGAGCATTGATAAAATACCTAGGACAAAGATTGATAATAATCCATCTCATCTACTTTTGGGGCAATACTTGCATATAATATCTTTGGGGTTATAGGCAAGAATTTCATTTTCATTTTAGTTGTTTTCTAATGTATGTGCATTTTTGTACTGAAATAAGCATTACTTTAATTGTTTATGACATTCTTTATTAACTTACCTTGCTTGAGCAAAATCATGTTTCTGCTTTTAGTAAGGTTGAGCCCAGCAGGTTTTTTAATGTCCAGTGTCTAGAAAGATCCTGAGATTATGAGATGTAATATATTTGGTGTAATGATACAATAAAGACATGGAACTAGAACCCAGGTCTCCTATCTTATAGCCTACCAGTCTTTCCTCTGTAGTACATAGCCCTGAAGAGATCTCTTCATAGCACCCAAGGGCACAACTAGATCAACAGAAGTTACAAGTAGGCAGATTTCAACTCATAATAAAGAAGAAATGTCTAAGAATTGCTTAGGTCTAAAAGAACAATATAGACTGCCAAGGAAGACCAAGAATTCCTTTTCATCTGAGGTCTCCAATCGAAGCTTGCCTAGTCCATCCCCAAGGATGTAGCATATACTTTAGTGAATCATTGATATATTATCTTTGCAATCCCTTCTCTCTTTTAAGATTTAGGAACAGGATATTGTAATAGATTTAGAAACAGAGTAAAATGAAATGGTTTAATGAATTGTGGTAAATGATTATTGTGGAGTACTATTATGTTATAAGAAACAGAAATGATGAATGCAGAGAAGCATGGAGAGCTTCATATGATTTGATTCAAAATGAATAGTTAAGAAAACATCCTACATAATGATTACAACAATGTCAGAAGAAAGAACAACTATAAAACAAACAAAAGTGAATGTTGAAAACTACAAAGAATAAGCAAAGCCCCAAAGAAGAATTAAGAGAAGTTAGTTTCACCATGTTTCTTTGCCTAAATGGAAGGTTCACAAATGTGGAATATTGCATGCATTTTTTAGACTTTTTCAATATATTGATCGATTTTGCTGATTTTTCCCTCTACTTTTCATATATATATATATATATATATATATATATATATATATATATATATATATATTATATACATTTCTTATCTGAGATTGCTCTATGAAAGGGTTAGGGAGGGTTACTGGCAGAAATGCAAGTGATATAAATTTTATGATGTATAAAGGGATATAAATACATACATATTTACACATTATTTTTAAAAGATTACATGCTACTATCACTCTAGGGGAAACTTTAAATTCCTGATGATTTGCTTCAAAGGCCCTCTAAAGTTTTGGTGCTGTCTGTATCTCTCTGGGACAAGTATGTAATGTAGACAGGTAGAAATGGCAATGTGACCCTATCCGCTGTGCTTATCTTATCTCAGTATCTTTTTATTCAAGCTCTCATTTATATGACAGAATAGAAGAAACTCAGATTTCACAAACTAGGGAACCTTGAACCCTAGTGATGTTTGGTAGTTATTACAGAAATAACCATTACCTGGTATAGCTTAGCCTTAAGAGATTGAAATTTGGGAAGTATTGACATGTTCACAATGAACATGGATGAGGTTTCTGAATACAGAAATAGGAGCACTAAATAAAGATTAATATGAAAAGCATTTGTTAGCTGGGAGGACCATGCTATTTGTTTTTTTTAATTTTTAAATTTTTTTTGCAAGGCAGTGGGATTAAGTCACTTGCTCAAGGTCACACAGCTAGGAAATTATCAAGTGTCTGAGGGTAGATTTGAACTCAGGTCTTCCTGATTCCAGGGCCAGTACTCTGGGCCACCTAGCTGCTCCATGCTATTTGTTTTTAAGAGCTTTGAACCTAAAACTGAGATATTCCTGATGAGGATATATATAAAATATCAGAATATCCATTTTTTCTCTCTTGAAAAGGTAGCCACATAATTAAGATAGACCAAAAGCATCATCAAAGTAG
Source organism: Macrotis lagotis (assembly GCF_037893015.1). Classification (NCBI taxonomy): domain Eukaryota; kingdom Metazoa; phylum Chordata; class Mammalia; order Peramelemorphia; family Peramelidae; genus Macrotis; species Macrotis lagotis. Next base: position 96,790,808 of record NC_133659.1, read on the forward strand.
TCTAGCCAAGTGGAAAAATACTTATTCAGTAAGCAATGTCCAAGGGGTAAGAGTCCAGCTAAGCTGCATTTTATGGAGCGATGTCTAGGAAAGATCACTGCAGAGCAGTAATTCCAATATATGCTATGAGACCTATCAACTGAAGAATACAAGACCAGAGGGGAAAGAGTCCAAGGAAGAAGCATAATAAAATTATTAAAAGACCATTGAAAGTATTCATTGTTCTTCCATATGTGTATGTCCTGGCCATATTTATTTCTTATATGTGTGCATACACATGTATTTAACCTGGTCACTTATTCTCCCTATATGTGTACTCTGCCATATTTGTGCCCTCAACATAGGTCTTCTTTATATGTGTTTTTCTCCATGATATTCTCTAATCCATATGTTTCTAAACCTGTGTATGAATTTGTGGGATAATATACCCTAATTTTATTAGGGAAATATTTTGTTGTTACTTTTATTTCTATTTCATTTATTAAATATTTGTTTGAATTAATTGGGTTTTTTGGTTGACTTTTAAAGATAAACACTTTACTTGGACCTCCTGAACTTTTTGAGAATGTGGAACTTCTGGGAGGGTCCTTGAACCTCAGAGTTGTTCCAAGTTCCTAGGGGAACTCCCCAAAGTATTAAGGGTAGAAAACCACTAGAATCTTCACCAATATTTTTGAAGTCAGGTTACTGTTCAGATCCATTAATTCTATATTTTAAATAGATTGGGGGGTGGTGGAATGATTCTTCCACACGTTATTTTGTTTGGGAGGTGGGGGAGGTAAAAGATAGAATTGCTAGGATTTTTTTCCCCCAAAGTAAAGGCAGAAATTTAGTAGATAAGGGTTGTCATCAAACCAACAGATAAACATATGTATCCTAGCTCTGTATAAATAGAACAGATCTGACAATGTAGTCACCCAACATTCTGTAAAGGTTCAAAGTAACTCTATTGTTTGCAAACTGAATAAATCCTATTGAATTTCTCTATTTTCTGGAGATAAAGGTTAGTCTTTAGATAATAGAAACACAATCTGTCCTCAGTTAGTAAACTTTCTTGGAAAGGTTGAAAACTTTCCAGGTGCCCTAAGAGGAGAAAGTTCACCACCATATCATGACATAGGAAAAGGATTTAAATGGAAGGGAGGCATGTTTATTATAAAGAATTTTTAAAAACATAAACCTTAGGAATCCATAACTCTAGATTCTAGTTTTGAATTCATTTAATAGTTTGTCAGTAAGGTTTTTGGCAAATCACTTACTCTGTTTAAGGCTTCCTAAGAAAATGAAGAGATTTAATACTCTACATATATCTCTAATAATAGAGATATTAGAAGCAGTATGGCATATTGGATAAATAGTTTCTCTGACAGGTTCTACAAAGTCAGAACAACCTGGATATGACACAGCATGGATTACTGTTCAGAGGATCAACCTAGTTAAGTGCACTGAAGCTCATCATCAGAAAGTTAGCAAGCAGATGATAATTGGCTACGTGTGGGCAAGGGGTTAAACTGGAGTCCATGAATTATAACAAAGAAATAGTGGGATTTATATACACACACACACACACACACACACACACACACACACACAGAGAGAGAGAGAGAGAGAGAGAGAGAGAGAGAGAGAGAGAGAGAGAGAGAGAGAGAGAGAGAGAGAGAATGAGCACCCACACTTATGAAAATCTCTTATATTTTGAAGTCTGAAGTATTAAAGAATCTATAATCTTACACTAAGAACCTATATTTTGTGGAGACAGCAAGATGTGGGGATAATGAGAAATCCAAGTAAATGACAATCTGAAACCATGTTACCTATACACACTTCTAATACAATATATATATCTTAATGTAAGCATAAAGGAAGGAACAGTTTCTCATTTTATATGTGAACATAGAGAATTTGTTACTGAAATAAATGTTCATGTGACCTTTTTTATTTTCAGGAAACAAGTTCTGAAATTTTATGGTCCCTGAAATTTTTACTTGTTAGGAAACATTTTTAAGAGCTGTTCCCTATAAAGTATATTTGAATTGGGAATGCTCAAATTAAGTAGCGATGTTTGTAGGAACCATATAGAAAAACACACATACTTTATTGAATTTTGTAAAGGCTGAATTTGAGTAAAATTAGATAAAACAAACAATTGTATATTCATATGTATAGTTAGAATTTTCATATAAGTGAACTTTTTAATTGTTATTTTTTTAAAAGCAAAGATTTAGAGGTTATTGCCAAAAGATTGTTTGTACTTGAACATCTATTCATTTCTCATTATAAAATAAAGAGTTCACAGAGTTTTAGTGGCTATTCCACCAGAATCCAAGCTCTGGCAAGCTTGACCAAGTAAGAAAGGCTTTGAGTGAGAGGTTATTTCTGATTCAAGGGCCAGACTAGCTATTTTAAGAAAAATATCACCATTAAATTGAACAATAAAAATATTTCTGATTTTTTTAATTACAGTATTTTATGGAATCTGCTAAGGCATGAAGGGGTTAATACTGCAAAGTGGAGAAAGTATCTATGCCGATTAAATAGTAGTATTTTGTATCATTTATGTGTATGTATAAATACATATAATATGTATGTTTTCATTCAAATCTTGGATTATATAGAATACTTGTTTGATATCCCGATTGTATGGTTGGTTCCTCCAACCCCTTTTTCACTAGAGTATCTGTTACAGTTCAAACTCAATCAGTTGCCAGGTCTACTTTCACAACATATAATTTTCTTTTCCCTCCTTCCCTTCTCTTCAACTGATATCACCCTCTGGTTCAGACCCTCATCATCTCTTTTCTAGATTATGACAGTACTCCTAATTGGTATCCATATATCTAAACTCTCTCTTTTCTTATCCATAGTCCATAAAGCAATCATACTGATATTCTTAAGACACAAGTCTGCTCATTCCACTCCCCTATGCTAGTCCCTTTCTCTTACTCTAGGATAAATTTAATGGATAAATTTAATGCCTTTCTTAGTTTATTACGTATTAGTCTTATTGAATTTTATATTCCAGTCAATTCCAAGTCAGTTTGCTTGCTATTCCTTATAAATGACTTTTGATATCCTATAACCATGTTTTTATATAAATAATCCCCCCAAGCCTGGAATGAACTCCCTTTTCAATTCTAACTCATTGAATCCCTGCTTTCCTTCAAAGCTTGATGTCACCTACAACGTCTATCTAATCCTTTCCAACTGTTAGTATCTTATATATATTTTAATGTGCAAGTTGTTTTCACTCAAGAGAATATATGCTCCATAAGGATAAGCATAGTTTTTTGTTTGTCTTTGTTTTCTCATTGCCTGGAATCATATCTAGAACATAGTAGGGCTTGACAAATGTGTGTTGAATAACTAAAATGAAGGATCATCTCATATGCCAGCTCCACAATGAAACCTTCCATAATACCATTCATTAAGTGCAAGTATTTAGAGTGAGGAAAACCTGACTTCAAATCCATTCATAGACATTTATTAGCTTTGTGACCAAGGACAAGTTAATCTGTTTTCTCATTTGTAAAATGACTATGTCAATAGTAGTTACTTCCCAGATTAGTTGTGAGGATAAAATTAGGTGTTTGTAAAGAACATTTAAACCTTAAACCTATTGTTATTATCTCCAATGAGATGCCCTCTCCCTTTCCTGAACCCCAATAACATTCTGCTTGTGCCTCTCTTATAGTATTTATTATAGTCATCATAATCTACTTTGCAGAATAGTCAATGGTATATTTGTCACCTCTCCACTGACTAGATATGTAAGTTCTTTGAGAGCAGGGATATCTTCAAAATATTGAGAGTTAATAGGGTTGTATTCATAATTTAAAATATTTTATAAAATTTTAGCAATTCTTATTCATCATTGTCTTGCAGTTCCTAAAATGTGCCTTGCATCCAATAGGCACTCAATATGTATTTATTGAAATTGAATTAAATATTCTATTTTAGCTTAAAATAGAGTAGTAAAAAAATCATATATTATTATCAGATTTGGACACATCTTCCCTCTCTTTTTCAGTGTAAAGATGTTGGATCTACAGACTTAAAACAAATATGTATTAGCAAAGAAAGAAGATTTTGGAAAAAGGTAATATTTGCTTCATTTGAGACCTGAATCAAGGCTTCCTACAAAATGCCACATATCATATTCCAGTGACAGTCTCTCAGTGTGTCCATGATATCCACCTATCATCACACCAGGCACCTGCTGCTTCTTATTTAATTAAGTGGGAAAGTTGTCTGGAGAGAGTTGCTGGCTCAGCAATTTTCTGGATTGACATGGCAGCTGCCACTGTTTGTGATGCTGCATATGTTGACACTAATTACATTCCATTGAAGGAACTATCTCTAGTAATCACTGTTTCATTAGGTGAAAATAAAAATGAATAAATGGGGTTCACTTCTACGAACCTCTTTTTTGCTGCTCTATCTGTGAAATTGGATCTTCAAATCTGAAGATGGACACCACTGCCTTGGAAGTGGCAGCAGAGGAGTCAACCAAGAAGGGAAAGAGTCTACCTTATAGTCTTTCAGCTGTCCTTGGAAATCAAGGAGAGCTACGGAGTATGTGCTACACTAGATTTAAGCACCTGCTAGAGCTTTGGGGAGAACTTCTCCCCATTGGAGGAAGAGGCATTATCTTCTCAGTTGAGAAAATAACAATAATATTAGGGTTTACATAGGCATTTCACTTACATTATCCTTTGATTCTTACAACAGCTAAATGCAGTCGGTAGAAATAATGCAGTCATATTATACTTAAGGGCAACCACAAAACAATCATGAATAAGTATAGTGACTATTAGTAAAATTACAAAGCATTCCTCCAAAGAGATGTGAGAAAACTGCCATCCCATGCCTTTATAGAAGTAGGAGACCCATGAATGTAATTTAAGACTTTTCATTCTATTGATCAGTTTTACTGACTTGACTATTTTTTCCCTTTTAAAAATATGTGCTACAGGGACAGCTAGATGGAACAGAGGATCTCCAACCCCTGGAGTCAGGAAGACCTGAGTTCAAATATGCCCTCAGTCATTTGTTATTTAAATAACCCTGGATAAGTCACTTAATTTTGATTGCTTCAAAAAAAATATGTGTTTCATGAGATGACTCTCTGGAGAGATGGGGAAAGGTACTAGAGAATTGTTTTTGATGTAACAAAAAAGCAAAAGATATTTTTAAAATTTATTTTAAATTCCTATTCATGGTTTTTTTCTTTTCCCTTAGTCCCAGTCCCTCAAACAGAAAATGACTACAAGTAGACATGTTTAGCACAAATATGTACACTAGACTGTTTGCTGCTGAGGGAAGGGGGATGAGAAGGGAGAGTAAAACAAAATTATGTAACATAAATATGCATGTGGACGAATATTGAGAAGCTTTCATAATATGTAATTGGAAAAACAAAATGAAATATCAATTATCAAAAAATTAGTTTAAAAATATAATCATATTACTTTAATTTTTGAAATGAGCATCAAATCTTGAGATATTTTATATATAAGAGAATCAAGAACTAGGGAGAGTAAGTAAGTTCTCCAGTATCTTATTGATAATAATAGAAGAGATTAGCTTGGAAGTGAGGCCACAGTTTACCTCATCATCTGATTCCAAAAGAACACTCTCGGTTACTATCCTCCATGTGGACATCCCATTCTTTTCTATGGTCAAACCTGGTTCTTATGACTCTCTGTAGTGCTCATTTCAGTCTACCATGTAAGAGTTTCCTTAATGAAAATTTTCTATGAGAATATAGAATTTAAACTTAAAATCCAGGCATAGTCATAGCCATAACCTTGCTTCATTAGAAGCAAAATCTAATTATAGTATACTTCTTGCTATGCCAATAATTCAATTATTAATAATGGTAATATTTATGTGGTACTTTCTATGCCTCAGGCAATATATTAAGCAATTTACAAATTCTATCTCATTTGATTCTTAGAACAACCTTGGGGTGTAGGGGTTGTTATTATTTCCATTTTATAAGTAATCTATAAAGAGAGGTTAAGTGACTTGCAGAGGACCACATAGCTAGTGAATGCTTGGTTCTGGATTTGAACTCAGGTCTTCCTGATTCCAGACATGGTATTCTCTCCACCAGAATATTTCATTTAGCTGCCCCAGTAAAGTTAAATTTAATAAACTTTAACAAGAACCTATAATGTGAAAATAGAATGTGTTGACTACTAGGGAAAAAACAAATGTGAACGAGAAATGATCTTTGTTCATAGAGTTTAGTGATTACCAAGACAAACTTGGCTTACTCTTAGAACCGACATATTTGGGGCAGCCAGGTAGTGAGTGCAGTGGATAGAGCACCTGTCCTGGAGTAAGGAGGACTTGTATTCAAATTCAGCCTCAGATACTTAATTAGTAATTACCTAGTCTCTTAACCCCATTGCCTTGAAAAAACAAACAAACAAACAAAAAACCCCAGTTATATTTGAATTGTGAAATTTATGGTAATGGTTAGTATGTTCAGTGCTACTGCATCACATTTTTAAGGTGGAAAAAAAGAAAGACTCAATTTTCTGGAATTGATGGAGGGGAGGGAAAAGGGTCAGAAAAACTGATGAGGAAATATACTGTGCAAGAATCACAATGATTGGGGCGGCTAGGTGTTGTAGTGGATAGAGCACCTGTCCTGGAGTCAGGAGTACCTGAGTTCAAATCCAGACTCAGACACTTAATAATTACCTAGCCGTGTGGCCTTGGGCAAGCCACTTAACCCCATTTGCCTTGCAAAAACCTAAAACAAAAACAAACAACAACAACAACAACAAAAAATCACAATGATCTTTTCAATAGCTATTCTTAATATTTTTTTTAAAAATATGCTAAGGGTAACTGGTTTTTTTATATCAAAGTATTTTCTGCATATTCCCCTATTTTTGAATCAAATTCTCTCACAATAAAATAAAATCTGCAAAGCACAAATGATGGGTAGAGCTACCATGTTTGGCAAAATAGGCACCATTCTACTCTTTTGGTTGCTCATTTTTTTGTGGAGTAAGTAATGTATATTTCCTCATCTGGTCTCCAGGATTATTATTGGCGTTTATTAGTTTTTAAAGAAAAATTGAACATAAAGAAATGCATATATATATATTTATATATATATATTAAATTGTATATGTTCTTAAACACTTGCTAGAACTTTGAGGAATATTCTTCTTCATTGCAGATGCATTAACTTCTATAATAATAAAATAACAGTAATAATAGTTCACCCCAAATTTTTACATATATCATATATATATATATATATATATATATATATACATATATAAAAGGCGAAATCTTTTCTTTTCAAAACATTAATACTATGTCATTATTCCAGATTTTACTCTGTGTATATCTTATTTGGACATTAATCCATTCTGTTTCTCAGAAAGGGGCTTTTTCCTTTAAGGAGTCTTTGTCTTCCAGTCATAAGCCAGTTCAAACTCTACCTAAAGTACACGATAACTTTGTAAACATGAATAGTCATATATAAAAGACTTTTCTTTTCATTTCTTTTTTTTCCCAAGGAAATGGGGTTAAGTGACTTGCCCAAGGTCACAAAGCTAGGTAATTAGTGTCTGAGACTGGATTTGAACTTAGGTCCTCTTGAATCCAGGGCCAGTGCTCTAACCACTGCATCACCTAGCTGCCCTCATCTTGTTTTCTTTATAAAATGAGGATAAAAATACTTGCAGAACTTACCTCATAGGATTACTAAGATAAAAGGCTTTGAAAACTCTGAAATGTCATGCAGATTATCATTGACTATCTATCTGATCTTGCCTGACTTATTTGAGGTCCTTGATTATAAACATATTATAGTGCAGCACGATCATGTAGATTTTTCCATTGTTTTAATCTTAAGACAAACTATAAAATCAAGTTGTGTTATACTGACAGCAATGCTCTTAATATGAAGTAAAATCATATGGATATAGCTTGGAGACTTACATATAATGGCTGCTTAAGAAATGTTTTGTCTATAAGAAATGTTTTGTATAGGGTTACTGTGGGAAATAACTGCATAAGTTTTAAAGGGCTATATTATTGTGAGATTATATAATAATAATAATAACAATAATAATGAATGTGTACACATGATGAGGAAGGATGGGTAGTCTAGTGGGTACAGTGCTGAACTTAAAGTCAGTGAGACCTGGTTTAAGTTTCATGTCTGATATCTACTTTTCCATGACCCTAGAAAAACTGTGTGTGTCTTAAGCAGAGAGAGGAGAGACTGAGACAGATAGAGAAACAGAGGGGGAGAGAGAGAGAGAGAGAGAGAGAGAGAGAGAGAAGAAACATTCATTAAATTCTTACTCTCTCTGCCAGGCACTGTGGTAAGTGATGAGAGATTGAAATGCCAAGTCAACAAAATAGACCCCGATCTCAAGGAGTTTATGTTCTACTGGAAAAAAGATGACACATATAGGGATTTTAGAAAGCATGAAAAAAAAAGACCATTAGCTATGGACAATGAACCAGGCAAGGAATCTAGGGAGCATATAGGTGAGACTGAGTTATAGAGGAGTTATCCTCTGAATGTTTATTTATGTTCATATTTGAAACTTTTGTGACCAAGAAGGTCACAAAAAGTAATTTCCATAAAAGAGGACATTTTCCTAAATCAAAACCTACACATAAAAAAGCAAAAAGTTCAGTAAATTCAGATATTGACCAAAAGGATGAGGATGATCTTTCCTCTAACTTACTCTTTCTCTAATTTCTTGAATTCTATTGAGAACATTACCATCTTTCCAAGAAGTCAGATGTATAGCCTCAAAGTAATATTTCATTCTTCCAGGTCACTTAGTTCTCATATCCAATCATTTGTTAAGTTTTGCCAAGCTTGCTCCTACAATCTCTCTCACATCTTTCCAACAGATTGTTAATGCCTCCTAGAGAGTAAAAACTTTTTGAAGGCAGGGATTTTTTTTTTTGGTATTGCCAGCACCAAGTAGTGTCTGGATCATTGCAGATACTTAATAAGTACTTAATAAATACTTAAAATACTAAATAAAAACTCCTTGAAGTTACTTAATAAAAACTCCTTGATTGACTGGTGCATCCCATTCCTTCTATTTCAGGTCCTCAGTGTAAGCCTCCTTTTTTTTTTTAAATCACCTTCCTTCCGGTATCCTCATCTAATTCCACCCACACAGATGCCAAAAAATTTCCTTAAACATAGGTCACACTATATAACCTATATGCTCAAGAGTTTTCAATATCTAATTATTGTCTCTAGAACAAAATACACACGGCTTACTGTGGTTTTAAAGCCTATTGAAAATTGGCACTGGCCTGTCTTTCCATACGTGTTTCCTATTATTCCTCTTCATGTACCTCATATTTCAACTAGATTGGAATGTGCCAGACGAATAACTAAGAATTCTGATGTCTGATGTAATAGGAATTAGGGTCAGGTTTTGAAGATGTGGTGAGCTCAGTTGTGGGAAGGAAGCAAGATGGGGCTACACTCTAAAGGAACTTATCTGGGATATGAGGAGACCTTGGGATTGGGGGTTCCCTTGTTCCAATAAAATCCCTCATGAATTGGGTATGCTCGTGTTGGGGGAGGGTTAACCTACCCTTATGGAATCTAGATTTTGTTTATTCCCACAATTGTCACAATCCCCCAATCTTCCTAGGTGGCAGACAAATGAAAGATACTCCTCTTTCTGAACTTTAAGATGTGGCAAGCATATATATGGCAGAAAATGATTTGCATGACTTCACATGTATAATTGATATCATATTGCTTGTTTTCTGAAATGGTGGGAGAAGGGAGGAAGGAAAGGATTTAGAACTTAAAATTAAAAAAAAAGAATGTTAAATTTTAAAACTGGGTTACTGAAAAATATTTAACAAGATAAATTGAAATACATTAAAAATAGTGTGCAGCAGACATGGAGAAAGAAATGGCAAACCACTCCAGTAACATTGCCAAGAAAACACCAAAATGGTGTCATGAAGAGTTGGACATAACTCAAACAACCCAATAAAAACACAACATACAGGGTAAGTATCAAGCTCTAGATATGGGAGAGAAACTTAAACTTGGAGAGCATTAGTAGAGATAGATGGCAATGGCAAAGTACAATGGCAAAGGGGTACTGGGGTCAATCGCAACTGGGAGGACAAATCCTCTGGTTAAATGTTCCAAGTTCTCAGGCTTAGCTTTCTCTGTCTGTTTTGAAAGCTCTTCATCCATATAATAATCCCCCTTTTGTTAAGGTATCTTGGACCAATATGCTTTTGGCCTCTGCCATAGATTTCATAGTAGAGTGGAGGGAATATTTTCCCCTTCAAAATAAGGGCCTTGCCAGGCTTTGGTTTGTGTAGAGCTAAGGGAAAGAGTGCTCTAGAATGATGAATTTTTTCTTTTCATCTTAGAAGACTTACTCTAGTTCACTTACAAACTGAGAAGACAGAGGGGTCTATAAACTCTGAAAAGTAGGATGTAAGCTCCCTAAGGGAAGGAAGGATCTCTTTTTTATATTGTTTTATTTTTCTCTTTTTTATTTCACAAGTGCTCTGTAGCAATAGATGATCCTTGAGTTGAATTAAATCTATGGTGGAACTTGATAATCACTGCAACCATCTATCATGAATATAACTGGTTTGCTACTGCTGTTTCTAAAGGGAAAAAAACCTTTTGTGTAAAACATATATGTAATTAATAATGCTTTCTAAAGTGTACTACTAAAAATTAGGAGTAAGAAAATTGACTTCAGCCAGGAATTCTTAAGCTGGGGTACACAGATCTTTTGAGGTTCCATTTCAGAGAGTCAGAGATCTTGGATGAAAAAACAAATTACATCTCTATATTTGCTAATTTCTAACTCTTAATTAGCATTTCCTTCAATTATGCATTTAAAAAATTTTTGAAATAATATTCTGAGAATCATTACACAAAGAAGATTAAACAAAAGGATATTTAGGGCAAAATATGCATATAAGCAAGAAAAAGCCCAAGACCTTATAACACATCGCTTAGTGTTTTACTCACTGTTAAATATCACATTGAATTCTTGCCAGGATTCATTGAACTCACAAAATTCCTTAGACTTCTAGGCAGTGAACTTCTAGGTCAACTTAAAATAAGAAAAAAAATTTACAGTTCTTGGCACAATATATTCATTGATGTTTGTTGATTGTTTTGTTCTCTCTTGCCCTTCTCCAGGTAGGTAAAGAGGGACTAAATAAAAGTGAAATAAAATAAATTAGTGCAAATGCACAGAATTTTCCTTCAAAGCAGTGAAATGAAGTAATACACCCACAGATCAAAAACAAAGGCATTGTTTAAGCCAATGAATCACATCCTTGATTGGTCGAAATAAGAAGATAACTGGATTTTTCTAGTCCTAGACTTCATTACAGTGAAGTAGAAATCACTGGGGACTACCCTGGTGTGGAGTAACCAGTCCTGAAAATACTGTACAGAGGAATTATATCTCTCTTGTGTCAAACACTATTCTCTGAATGACATTTAAATTGTGTTGGTTTTTGGGACAATAATATCCCTAACTCAATTTTGAGCTGGCTGATTGCTAAAAACCCTAGGGGATTTGAAGAAAGTGATTTTTGTACTATTTTTACAATAAATGATTGTTTAAAAAGATCTTTATCCTTTGGTGGTCAGTCTTTGAATTTGAGGAATATACAACTTCACGTTTCTCCCTCATCCTGCTCATGGCACTTTGCATGGGTTCATATAAGTTTTCCCAAGGTTTTCTGAAACCATCCTACTTGTCATTTTTAAAACACCATACATTACAATCATACCACCACTCACTCAGTAATTTGTCAATTGATGGTCATCCCCCTCAATTTCAAATTCTTTGTCACCACAAAAAAGACGTTATAATAATATTTTGGGGTATAAAAATATGTCCTTTTCCCTTTTCTTTCATCTTTTCATGATATAGACTTAGAAGTTGTATTGCTAGGTCAGAGGGCATGCACAATTTTATACCATTTGGGCACAGTTCCAAATCAGTCTCCAGAATGGTCAGACTAGTTTATAATTCCACCAATAGTACATTAGTATTTTAATTTTTCTACATCCCCTTCAACATTTGTCATTTTTTTTCTGTCATGGAAGCTATTCTGAAGTATGAGGTGGTAATTCAGAGTTGTTTGAATTTGTATTTCTCTATTCAATACTAATTTGAAGAATTTTTTCATGTGACTTTGATTTCTTCTGAAAACTGAATATTTATGTGCTTTGACCATTTATCAACTGGGAAATGACTCTTATTTTTATAAAGTTGTGACAATTCCCTGTCTCTTTGAGAAATGACATTTTTACTAGAGAAATTTGCTTTAATTTTCCCCTAGTTTCCTGTTTTCCTTCCAATTTTGACTGCATTAGTTTTGTTTATAGAAATGCCTTTTAATTTAATGTAATCAAAATTATCTATTTTACTTCTTGTGATGTTTTCTATATCTTATGTGGTCATAAACTCTTAACAATTGATTAGACAAGTATGTTTTTCCATGCCCCCCAGTTTACTTATGATGTTACTTTTTATGTTTGAATCATTTCACCATTTTGACTTTATCTTGATAAACAAATAGTGTGAGAATTTGGTATGCCAAATTTCTTTCTAGTATTTCCAGACATTTTTGTCAAAAGGTAAGTTCATATCCTAAAAGTCTGTATCTTTGATTTGTCAAAATTAGATTACTATGATCTTTTTACTACAGTGAAATAATATATTTCATTGATCCACCATTCTCTTTCTTAATCAGCACCTGATTGTTTTGAAGATTATGACTTTGACTTTTAGTTTGAAATCTGGCACTGTTACCTTCCTTCACAATTTTTTCATTGATTCCCTTGATATTTTTGACCTTTTGTTCTTCCAGATGTATGTTGCATTTATTTTTTCTAGCTCTATAAAATAATTCTTTGATATTTTGATTGGTAAGGAACTAAATAAGCAAATTAACTTGGGTAAAATTGTCGTTTTCACCATATTGGTTCAGCCTGCTCATAAGAAATTAATATTTCTACAGTTGTTAAGACTTTTCTTTAATTGTGTGAAAAGTGTTTAGTAAATGTTTTCATATAATCCCTGAGTTTGTCTTGGCAGATAGACTTCCAAGTATTTTTATATTGTCTGCACTTATTTTAATACTCAGTTCAGCTAAGTTAGCTGGTTTAAATTATTCAAGCTCTTGATCTTGCCTTCATAGGGAAGAAAATTTTAAAACATGATAGCTAAAGTCCCTTTTGGCTTTTACTTTGTGATTCCACTTCTGTTTAGTACAGAAAAGAAAGAAAAACAAGACAGTAAAACATCAAAGGTTAGTTATATAATAACAGATTTATTATGCTGTGAAGGTCAGGTTTTATTTATATTTGCTATGGAATGAATTGCATTGCTTTGGATGGTATGGGTTGGGTATTTTATGTAGCTACTGTAAACTGTTGCCTGCCCACTTTTGTGTGGGAAAATCTGGCCATAGGCAGTGAAAACTGTCTCCAAGCTCCTGCTTTCTGGGGCAGAACAGCATACCTTCACCCACTGGGTAAAACCAAGAACAAAGGTTACCTGTTAGAAGTCAAAACATTTCCTGAAAGGCCTTTGAGGAGGGCCAGCTATTGACTCTCCTTGACTTTATTTTCAGAAACTCAGACATGACTCAAAGAGAATCCTGGCAAAAAACAAAATACCTATTTTTGTTTTAGATTGTGGGCATGGAAAATGTTCATATTACAGACAAATATTGATACAATTTTTATAATTTCGCATAAATGATTCTCCAGAATGAAATATCTATAAATACATTCAATTGTATTTGTATTTGTATAGTCAAACCTTTTCAAGTCCTTCTGTGAGTGCAAAGCCCTGGGGATACAGTGAATGGATAGAGATGAGACCTGTAATTTCTCTCTAAAAGGGAACTCCTCAGTAAGAAAACATGAAGACACTGAGAAATTAAGTGACCTGCCCAAGGTCACAGGAGTAAGGTGTCTGAGGTTAAATTTGAATCTAGATCTTTCTGGTTAAGAGGTCATACTTCTCAAAGCAAAACTCAAAACACTTTCTGCCTTTAAATAGTCTATACTTTACAGAGGAGGATTCAGTGTGTAAACAGATAAGAATGTGCATGATTATTTGAGGGAGGAGAGAACACTAACTTCCCAGCAATTTAAAAAAGAAAAGAGGTTATTGTTTGCCATTACATTGGAATTTGAAGCTGTTCCCCCTCCCAGTAGTCCACATGATCAGTGAGAAAAATATTTTCTCTTTTCACCAGTAAGTTTGGACAAGAATAATTAAAGACATTTGAAAAGACAATGATATTGATTAAAATTGAGTTTATTGTCACATTTTGGGGGCTCCAGGAAACACAGATAAATGAATATCATGTCTGTGAAAGAATTGACTTCCTTTGAACATTTGAAATTATTTTAATTTTAGTAGAAAAAAGAAAATATAAAAAAATCCATGCACTCAGCTTCAAAGTTTGGCTCATCTTCAAAATTATTTCACATTCATAATATTCTCATAATCAATAGAGTGCTAGATTGCTGAAAACCTGGGTTTGATTCCTAACTTTATCCCTTAGCTGTATAACACTGGACAGGTCCCTTAACCATGCTGAGTCTTAGTTTTCTCATTTGAAAAATAAGGAAAATAATACCTGTACTAGCTGCCTGAAAATATGATGTTGAGGAAATAAAACACTTTGTTAATTTTTTTTCCCAAGACAGTGGGGTTTAGTGACTTGCCCTAGGGCACACAGCTAGTAAGTATCAAGTATCTGAGATTGGATTTGAACTTGGGTATTCCTGATTGTAGGGCTGGTGTGCTATCTACTGCACCACTTAGCAGCCCCTTTCTTTGTTAACTTTTAAATGTTATACATGTTTGTGTATTTGTGCTATTAAGTCAATAAATATTTATTAGGAATTACTTATTCTATGCTAAAGACTGTGCTAAGTACAAGAAAGGCAGAAGATTATTTTCAAGGAGCTCACAGTCTAAGGGGATGGGGAGAGACAATATGCAAACACCTAGGTATATATAGGGATAGCTAGATGGCACAATGGATTAAGCACTGAGCCTTTAGACTTTGTGAGTTCTAATATAGCCATATAGCCATACTAGCTATATGTACCTGGGCAGGGCACTGAGCCCTTTTTGGCTCAGCTTCCTTATCTATAAAATGAGAGAAGGAAATGACAAATCACTTCAGTGTCTTTGCCAAGAAAACCCCAAATTGGCCCATGAAGGCTAGTACGCATTGTAACATATAATTACAATCAAGATATATATATATATGTGTGTGTGTGTGTGTGTGTGTGTGTGTGTGTGTATATGTATATATATATATATACACACACACATATATGTATACAGAAAAAATTAGATATTATTAATAAAGGTAAATAGAATGAAAGTTGATTGGGAAAGGCCTTGTTTATCACAGAGGGAAGGCAATATGGTTAAGGAAGATTGAGAACAGCTTCTTGTTGAAAGGGGAGCTTCAGTTAAGATTTGGAGTTAGAAAAATTCAGGAGGTGAACATGAAGAGGGAGCTGGAAAGGCATAGAGGATAGATAGGCAAAGAAAAATGCATGAAGTCAGACAATGGAGTGGAATGAACTGGGAACAGCAAAGAGACCAGTGGCACTGGATGGAAGAATGAAGGGAGAGAGGTATGGTATAAGACTGGAAAAACAGGGAGAGGCCAGACTATGAAGGACTTTAAAAACTAAAGAGACGATTTTCTATTTGGTCCTGGAAGTCATAGTTTATCGAACAGGGAAGTGACCTGGTCAGATCATATATGCAAAATTATAAATGAACTAATATTGTCTCATGTATAGTAGTAGTAGTAGTAGTAGTAGTAGTAGTAGTAGTAGTAGTAGTAGCAGGTTTGAAAACATTTTACAAAGTTAATCATATTGATCCTCAAAGTAATCCTGTGAAATGAATACCATTATTATCTGTATAATTTTGTATATGGGAAAACTGAGTCTGAAAGTGATTAAATATGTCCAGGGTCACATGGATGAGAGTTTCCAAGACAGGATTTGAACTCAACTTCCTGATTTCAAGTCTATCCATTAATGTATAGAATGAAGGGACCTTTGGTCCTTTTTAACCCTGGATCTATGGACTTATGCTCCTGTGGATCTTCAAGAACTAGTCAGATAGAAGTTAGGTCTATGTGCGCCTTGCTTGGAAATCTTAGGGTCATATAATTAGATAATAGCTTATAAATAATGTCTAACTACAAAGAACTTTTATGTCAATAATTTAATATGATCCCCTAAATCACTATGTGATAGTTTCTTCTATCTGTCTTTACTAGTAGACTAGCACAATTCAGAATCTGTGGGTCTCCAGAAGGTGATTAATTCATGACTCAAATATGGACCATTTCAGAGCTCTTAAGTTTTTGGTTTCTGAGGACTTTCTAACAATTCCCTCACTCCCACCCCCTGCCTATTCTACCAATTTATTAAAACCTAGTCCTGTGGTTGAAAGTTTATCTCTCCCATTCCCGGAAGACTAGAAGGAGAAAGAAGAAAATAATTTTAGTCATTTTTCAATTGTGTTTGATTATGCTTTTAAACATTTCCAATTCCTGGTTTGTGTCCCAAAGTCATGAAGTTGATTCCTATGATATATTTTTTTCCAAATTAAAATTTGATTTTAATTTGAATTCAATCATGCTGTTAAAATATTGCCATTATTCTCATAATTAAGCACTTACTAATATATTTGTTATAGTACAGAAAACCTTACTTATATAGCATATATATGGTGCTTATGAGATAAAATCATTTATAGCCATTATTATCTCATTGATTATAATATGAAATAGCTAGGGGCCAGAATCTTATGTTTTATGCCTTGTTTACCTCATAGCACTTTATAAACCTTAACATGCAATAGAAAAAAAGTGAGCTATTGTTTATTATCCTTATTATAAAGATGAGGGAAACTAAGTTTGAGTGGTTTGCCCAAGATCAAATAGTAATAGTAAATAAGGGAATTTTAATCCAGGTTTTATAAATCCAGGATCAGAGTTGCAAAGGATCTTGGACAACATTAACAATGAAACCGACCCATATTCCTTTCTATGATACCTCCAGTAATTGATCTTTCAGTCTTTGCTTGAAGACCTCTAAGTTTAAAGGAAGAAGAATACACTCCCTCCTTCCTATGGTAACACATTCCAACTTATCATAATCCTAATTGTGAGAAATTTAGCCCATCTGCCTTTCAAAAACTCTTATTATTAATATGAGTCCATCTCTCTGTACAACTACATGTTCTTGCCTCCTAAGAATATTTTAAATAGGTTACCTTGTTATTAAGTTTTTCTTCTATAGTTTTTGACAGACCCATTAAGATAGTAACACTAATTATTGCAGAATTCGTACTACATTTCTAGTTATATAGAAAAGAATAATAATTTCTAGCATAATTTTTTCTGAACTGAATTGAAAAGTAAGAGAACAAAATGACAACAATAAAAATAATAACTGACAATAAAATATTTTAATTTTTGCAAAGAACTTTTTCTGAATGACCTTACTTGACCTTCATGACAACCTATTCTTTTCATACAGATGAGGAAGTTGAGCCTGACAAAAGGTAAGAGACTTATTTGCTCAAAAGACTTAATCACAAGTGCACTATACCAATATTATCATATGAAGGAGAGAAAATTAGAAGAACCATTTAGAAACAGTTAGAGAAACAGTTAGAATTAGAAATTTTAGCACTGGATTTTAGCTTCCTGACAGCTGAACCATGTGATTGGAATATTTTTAAATCTTGGAATGAAAAGCTATTAAGAGGGGAATCTGTTTAAGGATTTAGTTACAAGCCCTCTTGGAAAACTGAACTGGAGCATACAGCAGTAGGGACATAGACAGTCTTTGCCTCCCAGTGAGATCTCAATTTCAAAACTTTGGGTTGGGTTCAAGGAATTCCATAGAGTCAGAGCAGATCAGAATTTAGAAACTAGGCATTCACTGAACATTAGAAAAGCAAAAACCATCAAGACGAATGAGAACTTACTCTTTTTGGCTTCATCCAGCTTATCTTTGGCTCGTTTTTCTGCCTGCAAGAGTTGCTGGATTCCCTGAGACTGACTGGCCATCATTGTGTCCTTGGGATCAAGTTATCTTGACGAGCTCTGAACCCTGGAAGGTGGTGAGGGAGATTTATACTTTCAGTTATCATCACATCGCTTGGAATGTTTTGCAAACAGATTCTGGGCATAGCTATCCTGCATCATACTAGTTAGCTCAGGTCAGATAGCCAAAGCATGCATAAAAAGCAGAGAGTAGTTCAAAACATCAAGGTAATTCATTTCTAGGGACTTTTAGAACTTGCAGTTTGAGGAATTGTCTTTTTATGACGAAAAAAAAAACCTCAGTTAATAGGAAAGGTAGCATAAGAGTAGAATGTTGAGTTTGGCAGGAGGAAGATATGGATTCAAATTCCATTTAGACAGAACACTAGTGTGTGTGACCACAGACAAGACATTTAATCTTTCCAAGTCTCAATTTTCTTGTTTGTAAATGTGGATACCTGAAATGCAAACCTATAGACATTATTAGGGTCAAATGAAATAATGAGTATAAAGTGCTTTGCAATGTCTGAAGCAAAATCTAAACGTCAGTCATCATTACTATCTATTTATATATTTAGAACTGGAAGAGACCTTAGTATCTGGTCCAACCTATCATTTTATAGATAAGAAATTGAGGACAAAAAGATTGAGTGACTTGTCCAAGGTCAAATAATAAATGACAAAGACAGTATTTGAACCTAGGTCATTTGACTCCCAAAGCAATGCTTTTCTAGAGTTTTGTAGCCTGAAGTATTAAACTAGATTTGAATGAATATGGTCATATAGGAAATGACTAATATGAACTTGATGAGGGTAAATCTAAGCAACCGGCAACAGGGTAAACACAATCCTTAAACTTTATTGGTGAAGCAAATTGTCAAGTGGGAACTGGGTTGAAGTTCTCTTTGTTGTTGTTCAGCTGTACAGAGCATTTCAGGACCACTTTGGGACTTTCTTGGCAAAGATATTGGATTAGTTTGCCATTTCCTTCTCCAGCTCATTTTAAATATGAGGAACTAAAGCAGATAGGGTTAAATGACTTGTCCAGGGTCATATAGCTAGTAAGAATCTGAAGTCAGATTAAAACTCAGAAAGATGAGTCTTCTTGACTCTAGACTGCAAACTCTATTCATTGTGCTACCCAGAACCCCCTTAAAGTTCTGTAGAAATCATTGTTTAAGATCTATTTATTTGCCCAAATATCATAAATTTCAAATTTTTCTTCAGTTATTTGCTTAGTATGACTAATCTATTTGATGCAGGCATGTTAAAAATTGGAAAAGGAAGGCAATACTTGATTTTTTAAAATTTGGAAGTGGAAGGATATTTATTTTTTTTCTTTCTTCTTCTAGTCCTCAGAGGTTAGAGCTGCTAAATTTTCTTTGAATATCTGTTGACATGTAGCATGTAAGCATTCTTTATAACTCTTATTATGGAATTTGTGATATTCTTCTTTGAAATTTTTGCCATAGGAAATAATGGAATGAAGAAAGTAAATTAGAATCTAAAAAAATGAATATAGAAGTGACATTGTATGGCATTTTTATTAATGGGCAATATTGTTAATAATGAGGCCTGAAATGTCACTAGTGATTTCTGGAGGAAGAATTTGAACTCATGTCTATTGCCAAGTCCGGTCAATTGTATTTTTCAACATACATCTCCTCTTCTCCTCTAAGACTGCCACTATGCTGGTGTTTTAGGCTCAATCTCCCTAATCTATAAAATGAAGGTTTTAGTAACACATATGGTACTTATTGGCCAGGTGCCATAGAGGCTAGCATGCCAGGCCTGGAATCAAGAAGACTCCTCTTACTCTGTTCCAATCTGGCCTCAGACACTAATTGTGTGAACCTGGATAAGTTACTTCACCCTTTCTGCCTCAGTTTCTCATCTGTAAAATGAGTTGGAGAAGGAAATGGAAAAACCACTCTAATATCTTTGCCAAGAAACCCCCCAAAGGGGTCATGAAGAGTTGAATATGACTGAAAAACAATAAAAAGTACCTGTTAGGGATGCTTTGAGTGACGCATGAGACAATATATTCAAAGTAGAGGGTGGCTAGGTGGCACAGTAGATAGAGTACCGGCCCTGGAGTCAGGAGTACCTGAGTTCAAATCTGGTCTCAGACACTTAATAATTACCTAGCTGTGTGACCCTGAGCAAGTCATTTAACCCCATTGCCTTGCAAAAACCTATATACATACATATATATATATATGTATATATATGTGTGTGTGTATGTATATATGTATGTATATTTAAAGTACTTTACAACCTTTAAACCCTATACAAGCATTAATTATTGTTACAGAGTAGAATGCTACAATTTTAAGAGAACAGGGAATCCAAAAAAAGGTGTTCTTTGTATCAAACACTTATGAGTCTCAGATACCAAGTAGAGTCGGGTTATTTTCCTACCCTCTTGCTTAGGGTTATAGCCCCAACCCAGAAAACCTAGGAAAACCTATACCTGGCATTCCCCCCCCCCGTCTCCCCCTTCCCCTCCCCCTCCCATTATATTGATCCTGACTCTTTCATGCTCAATCACACAACTCATATGTATGCAAAGTTCTTTGCAAACCTTAAAGCACTCTCTGAATATTGCCTATTATTATAAATAACAATAATTAGTGTTTATACCTCTAGAGGCCAAGGTTAAGAAGTACAGTTCTCAGTGACAAAAGTCAGAGAAATCATCAGGAAACTGGGACTGAAGAAAGGTGGGCTGAAGGCAAAATAGTTTGCTTGAAGAAGGGAAAGAGGAAAGAAATAAGCATTTACTAGAGACTACTATGTTCAAGGCACTGTGCAAAGCACTTTACAAAAAAAATTACTTCATTTTTACCCTCATAACAATCCTCTGAAGTATGTTATATTATTTTCCTCATTTTCAGTTGAAGAAACTGAGACAGATAGACTTTAAATGTGTTACATAGCTAGTAAATGTCTGAAGTCATATTTGAACTATCTTTCTGATTCCAGATCCAGCTCTCCAGTGGACCATCCAGTTGAAGAAATTATAAGGTGGAGATGAATCTGGATCAGCATTTTACATAAAGTGAAAAGCAAAGAAGCACTGAAGAATATGGCGGGTTTTTCAGATGTTCAAAGTGATATCATAAATCTAAATTAAAATATTGCAAAGTGTTTATGAGACAGAAAAGAAGTTCTATTTCACAAGAGTACTATTTAGAGTGAGAAGAAATTATTCTGAGAAATGTTACAGGAAAATTGACAGTTCTGAAAATGAAATAAATAGAAGAACTTTCTTATCCCAACTTCAAATCACCTTTTATTTATTTAAGTTTTGTTTAATTTTCAGCATGTATACATAAACATAGATATATACAATGTGAGTGAAAGAGGCACGCACACACACAGAAACAGAGAGAGAGAGAGAGAGAGAGACAGAGACAGAGATAGAGTCTTTTCTCTGATAGAATGCAGGCTCCTTGGAGGCAAGTATTCTTCAATCTCAGTGTCTATAATATATAATAGGTGCTTCATAAATGCTTGCTGATTGGTTAAATGAAAAGTAATTACATTGGGAATGAGACTGGAAAATGAGGTGACAATGTTGCTGCTAATAGAGGTGAAATAGTTGGAAAGAGGGAGGGAGGGAGTGAAGTTTGGAGCTGAGGGGAGTTTTGTTGAGAAAATAGTAAATATCATTAGTGTATGGAGTGCAGTGTAGGCACACATTCAATAAATTTGTATTGAAAACAATAGAGAGAATAGGATATTCAGCCTAGACACAGATTCATCTGATTCCAAAGAGGATGGGGGTTGGATGTTGCTCTAATTACGGAAGATAAGAACTATGGATGGGGGCTGTTGTATACTGGAAAGCAATGGTGCTAGATAGAATTGAGAAGCTAAATATAAATCAATAGCTTAACACAGGAAGCAGAGTTCAAAAGGAGAATGTCATTTTCTATTTTGAGATTTCCATATGCATTACTAACTACAGACCTTTAATAATATGCCTTTGTAAGTTATAATTGTAACCTCTGCCATATACATATACATGTTTTAACATTAAAAATGTTGGACATATTTAAATTCCTGAATATTGACCAACCTTTTATAATTAGCCTTATTGTCAACTATACCCTTAGAGCTAAAGGTTCTTGACCTTCTTTTGGGTCACAGTTTTTTGTTGTCTCATCAATGAGATTGTGTACTCCTGGAGGGCAGGAATTGTCTTTTGCTTCCTTTTTGTATTTCAAGTGTTAAGCATGATGCCTAATACATTACAGATGTCTTATAAATGTTTATTGACTGTTTTGTTGATTCATGAACCACTGTGGCAGCCTGGAGAAACTTATGGACCCCTTTTCAGTAATTGTACTTTCAAACACATAAAATAAAGGAATAAATAAAGAAATGAAAGGAAATTATATTGAAATGCAGTTAACAAACTATTTTTAAAAAATGAATTCATGGATGGACCATAAATTAGGGATTCTTTGCCTTAGAGAAATTTGGTCTGGGATCAGGGATAGTGTCACATGCCTGTAGTTCCTGCTAATGAAGAGGATGAAACTGCTGGATAGCTTGAGGTTGGGAAGTTTTGAATTGAAAAGGAAAAAAGTCAAAATCACGTGTTTTCTGGCACTAATATGGTGAGTCTCTGGGACTGGAGTAAAAAAAAGGCATCAGACTGTCCAAGGAAGCAGGGTCAAATCATCTGTGTTTGATCAACAGAGGGTTTAAACCTATGAAGATTTTCACCCCAGGCAAACTAGGTGAAGAAAGGAAGGAAGGAAGAAAAGAAACAGGGAAGAAAGGAAACAAAGGAGGAAGGAAGGGAGGGGAGAAAAATGGGAGAGAGAGAGAGAGAGAGAGAGAGAGAGAGAGAGAGAGAGAGAGAGAGAGAGAGAGAGAGAGAGAAAAGAGAAAGAGAGGAAAGGAGAGAAAGAAAAAGAGATAAGGAAGCAAAGGAAAGGAAGAGAAAGAAAGAGAAGCTGGGACTAGGGGTCAGCCAAACAGTAGTTGTTAACGCAATTTTGGGGGCATAATGGAGGATAATGAAAAGACAGCATTGCCTGGATAAAATTGTGTGATTTCTGACTTCAGTCTAGCCTTAATTCATCTTCTCCCACAAATACACGAACCTAATATTAATCACAGTTTTTTTGAGAATTAATTTTTCAGTGAGTTTGTCTCTACTTCAAACCCTTCATATTAAGAATGAGGAAACTGAACCTCAGATAAATTAAAAACTTGCTTAAGGTCAAATAGACAGCAAAAGTGTCAATGTTTAATTATTATTGTATTTTAGGTCATCTTTTTTGGTAATAGAAGGACATTAAACTACACAATTAGTATTATATTTATCTTTTTTGCCCTTGCACTCCCAACTTACTCAACTCTGGCAGCTGGGGTTCCTAGTGTGTGTGGCTAGTATTCTCCCTCAGAGTTCTGAGAGTAACTCTGGTGAGGTTGTGTTTCTAGTTTTGTCCTTTTCAAGAGCTATCAGTATATTTTCTAGTGATTATCAGCCAGTAACCTCAATTAACTTTTTAGACAATTATTTACCAAAATGATATGGCAAGAACAATTGGTATGACAACATTTCCCCAAAGTGTGTGTGTGTCTGTGTGTGCATGTGTGATTTCTCTTCTTATAAGAGAAGATCCCTTGGGGAAGTAGTGAAGTAAAGAGTAATGAGGTAGAGAGGTAAAGGGTAGTCATAACTGCCGATTTTAGAAGCCCTTGTAAATAAAGGCTTTACAGGTACTGGAGACCCAGAAGAAAATAATTCTTGCTACCAGTTTTTGGCAATTAAACAGAAATGATGCTAAAGCATGTACACTGCTATCTGCCTTATTCCTGAATTTTAATGAGTACTAATCTTTTCCATATATCCTGACACTGAACTTTCACATGGGTTGTGTCACCATAGTAGGAGATGATTTTCATTAGAATAAGGGTAGTCTTTCCTTTCTATTTGTATTCCATTTATTATAATATTTTTGGTACACAGTCATTACAGCTAGATGATTCAATGCACAGAGTGTGATGAATTTGATTTCAGAAGCCATGAGTTCAAATTCTGCCTCAGATATTTACTAGTTGTGTGATCTTGAGCAAATCTCAGCTACAGTTCCCTCATTTGTAATATGAGGATAATAATAACACCTTCCTTCCAGGTTTTCTACATGGCTCAAATGAAATAGTACAATAAAGTACTTTGCAAATATTAATAGCTAAAAGAAAGACTAGCTCTGTAAATAAAATGCTTTTTCATTCATTCATCTACCCATCTATCCATTCATCTACTATTCATCTAGGCAGGTAGTGGATAGAGTGCTGGTCTTGAAGTCAGGAATATTCATCTTCATGAGTTCAAATCTGGTTTCAGTTATTTACAAGCTGTGTGATCTGAGACAAATAACTTTATCCTGTTTGTCTCAATTTCCTGATATATAAAATGAGCTGGAGAGGAAATGGCAAGCCATTTCTATATCTTTGCCAAGGAAATTGCAAATTAGATCACAAAGAGTTAGAGATGACTGAAAAAACAACTTTAAAAGCAGTAAATCATCTGCATTAGTGGAAAGGTTCTCATACCTGAGTTTTCTAGTCTGAATGTATATTAGATCCTTCCAAAATATTTGTTAAAACTTTAATTCAATTTTTTAAAAATTATAATTATTTTGTGAAGGATGGAGTGAAGGATCAAGATACAAGACCAAGGAAATGATTTCTTCTGTCATAATATGATGAAAGGCTTCATGATAGTGTTCATTCTCAATGCTTTTAAACTCATTCTGTATCTAGTCTTGTTTATTTCAAGAAGAGAATAGAACCTAGGAAGATATGGCTAATTTGGATCTACTACTACCAACATAGTATGCATCACTGTTGAACATCTTGCTTCATCTTAATTATCTAAACTATTAAAGAAAGTATTAAAACATTTTAAAAATGTTTTTCCCCTCTCACTGGGTCACCTCAAGCAAGTCATTTAGCTATCTTGGTACAATTTCAGTTAAAGAACAATTTAGTTATAGCTGGAGGTTGTCACCAGAAGACAATGTTGACAGCAGGACTGATGTAGGATGGTTACAATAGGTAATGTTCCTGGCTATTTATTATGCAATTATCAGGGTTATCATTTCAACTGCTGTATTTGCCTTCCTTCTACACTTCAGCATTTATTGTCAAGAAGCTGTCATTTAAAAAAAATCTGTTTCTATTTTCACCAAGATTTTGCAATTAAATACATAAACTCAGACAGATCCATAGACAAGACAAGAAGGAAGTCGATTGTGAAACTTAGTCACCAAACACGAATTTCCAGGTGGTACAAAGATATATACTGACAGCAATTGAAATTGTACGGCATTTCAGAATATTTTGAGTATTTGCCACTCTTTTCTCATAGTTGCTGAGTATATAAAGTAATATTTAATTTATAGTTTTGTGGAAAATTAGAGACAAAGATATAGGTTCCATTAGTATGGTATTTAAGTTTAGGTGCTTACTTAGTAAATGTTCACTTAAGTAAAAGTATATAAACAAGCCAATCAAAATATATAAATCTTGTGTGAAATGGTTTCAACATATAGATTGCTGGAATTATAGAATTTCTCATTTCTCTCATTCATAGCCCCAACTCGAAAAATCTGAGGAAATTTCTACCTAATATTCCATGTTTTTTTGGTGTCAACCTTTGCAGGATAATCATATAACAAAGCAAAGAAAGTAAAATTTTATTGAAAGATCTGAGGAAATGAACTAGAACTTTGGAAAAAAGAAGCACTCTCTGGTGAATAACCTCCTCCCAAAAGCCTGTGGTCCGTCCAGACAACGCCAGAGTCATAGCAAACTGCCAATTCCTGAAGTTCTCCGAAGTTCCCCTTAGAGGTTTTTCCTTCAGGTCTTCACAACTAATAGCAGATGTGTTGCTCTAGGCAGTCCTACTTCCCAATAGACAATGTTCCTCAAAGCAGTTTCTCCTGTAGCTCTGCATGCAGATTCCTGGTCAGTCCTTCATCTGAGGCTCCAGCTCCTACCAGGTGTTGTTTCTTGTCATGGATCCTCCCTAGAGCCATCAGGGAGGGTTATATATTACACAGACCTGGTCTTCTTTAAATACTATCTTTGCCCACTCCTGGAGAGAATGCCTCCATGGATATTCCTGGTTTGGTTGAAGATAACTGTTTTATCTGCTTTATGCTGGGTCATTTCTCCTCCTTTAATACTACTCCTAATGATGATTATAGATCTTGATCCAGGAGCCAGGAATCTTGCTGTTCCTTTACTTCATGAGGATCTCAGTTATTAACACCAGGTTCAGACATGGATCTTATAAATTTTAATGTCTGTCCTCCTTCAGATACCTGGGGAGAATAGCAATATCTCTCCCTTTCCCCATACTTGTACACTTGTTACCTGTCCAAGAACTGGAAAACATCCTGATTCTTCCTGATTTAAATCTCTTATGTCTCCAAGAATCTCTCTGAGGCAATTGGGTAGAATTTTCCAAACTCCCCAAAGTTAAATCCTTGTCTGTGATAGATAAGCTTTTTGCCTTATCTAACATACATCAGAACCACTAGCCTCCACGACCCACCTCCTGAACTAACCTCCCTGACTTCAATCTCCAACCCACTCCAGTCCTGGCCTCCTCCCAGCTTT
Organism: Macrotis lagotis; assembly: GCF_037893015.1. Lineage (NCBI taxonomy): Eukaryota > Metazoa > Chordata > Mammalia > Peramelemorphia > Peramelidae > Macrotis > Macrotis lagotis. Next base: position 96,817,589 of record NC_133659.1, read on the forward strand.
GGTACTTGAGTTTTTTGCCTTATGCAAAAAGGCCACCATGAAACTTCCTGAAGCCTTCTCTCCATGCTCCCCCAAACCCTCCACCAGTTTTCCAGCTATCCATGATGTGTCTTCTCCTATTGGAATGTAGGCTTTAAAGGGCAAAATCTTTTCTTCTTGCTTATACTTATATATATGGAGCTTAACATAGTACTTGGTACAGAATAAATGCCTGAAAAATGGTCTGTCAGTCTTTTTGTCTGTCTGTCTATCTATCAATCTATCATCTATCTGAAGCAAAGTTGAATGCCCATCAATTTGCTTTCAAAATCTCAACTGAGATTTAAGTAAATCTTTTTTGGGAATTGATAGCATGAGGCATAATTAATCTTATGATACTTTGGTCACTGGGTAGCTACTTGATTCTGGGTTGAATGGTTATGTGTACATATGTTGTATGAAGTGGTTTATCACTGCTCTCTTCATATTTTGATTTCTTTCCCAAGAGAACACCACACATACCAACTCCAAAGATACTCTGCTGCTTATCTCTTTAGGCTAGCAGTTCAAATTGGCAAAAAACCTTTCTCTGAATATACCTAGCTAAAGTTTCACAATCTTATCTGAGTTGTCTGCCATTTGTTGCTGATAGGATTGGCTCCATACCTCATCTAGAGTTTTCTTTTGACTTGTGTAAGGTGGAATCCTGTGAGGCTTTCACAGCTATTAACCAAATAGCACAGATTGCCTACATTAACTTTTTACCCCCCAAAGCATTTATTGTTAAAATATCCCTTGGTCTGATATCCAATACATGTATGAAACCAACCCAAATATATAACACCAAAAAAAGTCATATTCCAGTGGATATTTGGTTAAAGTAGATAAATAATTCTGAAAATATGAATCGCAAATTATTAACAATCATGATTGTTCCAAATAACTAAAAGAATAATCACATCAAGACAACTTTTATATTTTACCTTACATGCAGCAAACTGGCAAAGATGACAAAAAATGGAACTAGTCAGTGTGGGAAAAGTTATAGAAAATTGCCTATATTCACTTTGTTAAGCATCTCTTATGCAACTATTCATTAGTAATTTTCAGTTTTTCTGCTGTTCTCAAAGTAGGAGTTTGGTTTCAGTTGAGTTCAGCTCAAATATCTGCCAAATTTCTCTTGTTCAGCAATATGTCATCTTCCTGCAACTCTAATGGAGGAAGAAGAGATGAGTAGTAGAAATGGTGATTCCTTGCTGAGGGATATTGAGGCAGTTAGCTGTGCCCCTAACAACAATGCAAAGATCTAATGTCTTCCTTGTGAATATATTAAAGATCTGATTGTGAGCCTCTGGAGACTTTAAAAACTATAAACCTTCTACCTATTTCAGTGATTCATAGGGATAAGAAGTTGCCGGAAGAAATCCAGGAAGCATCACTTAAAATTTCCAACTATTGGGCAAGAAATTAATGACCTTACAGACATGTAATGTAATCAATGTAATCACTGATACTGGAGGTACTGGTTTCAGAAGAGAAAGATATATTCATAAATTAAGACCTGGTTAAGAGGGTTTGGTTTAAAAACAAGGTTTAGATTTCTGAACTCAGGCTTAAATGACAGATATTCCAGACTTACACTTTAATATGCCTAAACAACAGGTAAGTAAAGTCCATGATAATTCAGAAAAAATCTCTAAATGCCATTAATAGGAATCTAGTTCACCCTACCCAAAACAATCCTAATTTTGACCTTAGTATAATTGTATAAATAAATGCTTTGGGATGAATGAAACTGAAATTTAGAAGAACTTTCAGACTGCTTTGGAATCATGGGGCAGACTTAGAATCACTTAGAATTTAGAAATGTTGAAGAGAGAGTCTAGGGGCAGTTGGATGGAACAGTGGTTAGAGCACCAGCCCTGGAGTCAGGAGGACCTGAGTTCAGATCCAATGTCAACACTTAATAATTGACCTTGGGCAAGTCACTTAACCCCATTGCCTTAAATAAATTTAACAAAAAAAGAAAAAGGCAAAAAAGAAAAGAGAGAGTCTAGAAAACCTGTTAGACATACACACTCACACAAAGACACATTGTGTTGGAAAAGGATATGGCAAACCCCTCCAGTATCTTTGCCAAGAAAATCCCATTTGCATGGTAGAGAAAGTTCCAAATTAGGAGACCCTTAGTTATGAAAATTATCTATGCTGGTAAAAAATGTTTATACCACTTCTGGCACTTGTAAGGACTAAAGACTTGTCCCCTTACATCCGGCACCATAGTTCCCTTTATGCCTGGTAGGGAGTTGTCTCAGTCTGACGGTTCTTCCATTTCTGACTTGGTTCTCCCTTTTCTTTTCCTTTACTAGGAAAGTCAATTGTTTCAGTTTTTAGCATGTGTTGACTTTTCATTTACCTCCCCCTCTAGACACTTATACAGGAAACCTGGGAAACTCTATTGCCTTAGAAAACTCATATAATGTGTTATTTGTAAGTCTATAGTCCTTTCTTTAGCATTCTATTCCTGATGCCTAGATTCCAAAGCAGTCTGCAGGGTCTTTTAAGTGGTGCCCTTATAAACATTCAGTAACATTCATCAGAACATCAGTATTTTGTATGGGGTTTCAATCACTTCAAAGTCATTAATAACAACAATCAGCAACTAGTATTCATATAAAGCTTTAATGATTTCATTAGATCCTAACAAATACCTGGGAGATAGGTGCTATTCTCACCTCCATTTTATCGATGAGGAGGTTGAGTGACTTGTTCAAGGCCACACAGCTAGTAATTATAAGAGGTTAGATTTGAACTCAGGTCCTCCTGACTCCAATAGGTTCATAGAATTAAAGATTAAAAAACAGCAAAAGGATGTTAGAGTCTATTTAGCCCAAGCATTCGTTTTAGAGATCAGGAAACTGAGGCACAAAGAGCTAGTAAATGTCTAATGCATGATTTAAATTTAGTTTTTCCTGACTATATCTTAGAGTCTACCTAGCTACCTGAAAGATGTTTCCTCTTTGTGCAGTTTTGAGTAGCTTCCAGAAGATGGCACTACTCTCCTCTGTTGTTCCTCTGGACCAGCACCACTCAAGTTGAATATTAAGTTTCATTCACACTCCTTAGCATGACTTCTTAATTCTTAACCGAATCTGCTATAGGTCCCTGAAGGCAATTCAGATATTGATCAGAAGACCCAATCTATTGTAGGATCCTATTGCTGAACAGCACAGTGAAGGGAGCCATTACAGCAGGGGTTCTCAATTCTTTGGGCACCTTAGACTCTCTGGCTTTCTGGTGAAGTCTATAGGTCTCTTCTCAGGGTAATTTTTTTTAATGGAAATAAATGTTAAATTTCAGATAAAGACTTGTGAAAATAAAGATGGATTTTTTTTTTGCCCCATTGAAGGTCAAATATGCCCTGAATTCCAGGTGAATTTCATCATTGGCTTAATATTTCAAAAGGGAAGTTTAAGTTGAAAGATAGATTTATTTTTTTTTCACTTCAGTCCAAAATTTTAGAGGGTAGACATTCTGTAGGTAGAATTTGAACTGTAAGTCCTCTGGGGTCCAATTTTAATATTCTAAGATCCTGTTATCATATGAAATATAATTTGTTTGAATAAATATTACATTAGCTGTCACCATTTCTCAATAATTTGAGTGTTTCAGTATTATCAAAGTAGATATAAAATATTTTTTCTACCTTACAAAATAATCATTAAAGGGTTAGAGTAACAAGAAATCGAGCATTTAGTCATATATCTTTACAATATCACTAGGGTAGGAGGAATTTTTTAATATAGAGATGCTGAAATTGCCCTTTTAAGTCAAAGCAAGCAAGATTTTTTGCTTGGCAAATCTTAATATGTTATACAAATACAAGTTGATACAAATACAAGATGATAATTTCAATCAATATCTTAGAGATAAAATAATTCAATCCTCTTATTTTACAAGTGAGGAAATTGAGATGTAGTGCTTTGCCTAAGAATACATAGTTAGGAGCATAGCTTGGTTTAGTTATTTGGTGATTTACTTCAATATGACAGAAAACTAATTATTGAGTGTCAGTGTGAAATGTGCAAGACATATCATGAAAGAAGATGCAAAAATAAAAAAAGAATTGTCTATGTATTATTTTCATTGCCCTCCAAATATAGTATAAAGAAAATCAGTACTAAGATGCCAATGAAATGAACAATGTACAAGTATACTATACTTGATTCATCTTAATACTACTATTTCTTAATTACTATCCTGCTAAATTATACTGCTTAAATTATTTCTGCTATTTTTGTTATTCATTTGCTTTAGTTTTGTGTTAACTCTTTGTGACCCCTTTTGGAGTTTTCTTGGCAGAGATACTGCAAAAGCTTCCCATTTCTTTTTCCAAATCATTTTATAGATAAGGAAACAGAGGTAAACAGGGTGAAATGACTTGTCCAAGATCACAGAGCTAGATAGGATTTGAGGTCATATTTGCACTCAGGAAGATGATTTTTCCTGATTTTAGACCTGGCACTCTATGGTATTGACCTCCCTTATTGTCTTTGCTAATTATTTCCTATTTATCCTATATATATATATATATATATATATATATATATATATATATATATGTATATAGCTTGTTTATACATAGTTGTTGGCATATTGTCTCCCCCATTACACTGTAAGCTACCTTAGACTGTAAGGGAGCAGTTTTTGAACTTATTTTGTATCCCCCAATTTCTAACACAGTGTTTGACTCATTCTTTTTTTAAAAAATAATTTTATTTAAGGCATTGGGGTTAAGTGACTTACCCAAGGTCACACAGCTAGGCAAGTTTTTAAGTGTCTGAGACTGGATTTGAACTCAGGTACTCCTGACTCCAGGGCCAGTGCTCTATTCACCGCACCACTTAGCTGCCCTTCTTGACCCATTCTTAATAAATGTGTATTGACTGACTGACTGAAGTTATACAAAGAGATACAGAGAGAAATAAGACATAGCCTCTGCCCTCAGTCATCTACAATATAGTAGAAAGAAAATGCAGATTGAGATACTGAATTCCAACCCTAATCTCCCTCTTCATGTTCTCTATTGTAGAAACATCTCAATATGGGACTAAATTATATATTTCAGGAACCTGCTTTCAATTTCCTTCCTTAATTTAGAACTTTAAAAAAAAAAGACATCTAAAAATCCATGCTTTCTGATATTGTTTCAGTTAATTGTTGATAAATTCCTCTCATGTTTGCTTATTGCAATGTTGAAAGCTTAATGACTAATGTTTTGAAAAGTTACATTTGTAAATTTAGCAGCTGTTCAGTATATTTTTAATAATTTCCCTTTTTCTGCAGTTTCATTTCTACTCATACTTCCCCTTACATAGCCATGTCCTCATTGCCCCTATCTCTTATCACCTACCATATGCCTCTTTTCTCCTAGTTCCATTTGTAAGACCTCCTTTGAAACAGCTCTTGAATCTGAATACAAGTCAGAATTAGACTCCAGAACTCTGAATGACTAATTCTTCAGCCATCTGCTAGTCAAGCAGCAGCATTTGCTGTGAGAACCCTCAGGGCTGATCTCCCTTTTCATTTCTCTATACTCTTCCATTTTGATTCCTCCCTCCTTCTCTCTCTGCTATCACTCATTACTTTTCTTCTAGACTATAGAAATGACCTCCTAATGGGGCGCTTATCTTTACTTTCTTCACTCTTTGATGTAGTTGTTAAAATAGTCTTCACAGTCTCATATCTTTCCTCCAAACACACCCCTCTTCTATAACTTCTCTATTTCTGCAAAAGTTACCCTGATCTGGCCATTAGCCTGGGTTTGCAGATTCAGGGTCTTCCTCATCTTTTCACTCTTATTCACTCCATACAGATGTTAAGCTGTTAAATAAATGCCATTACTTTCACTTATTTATGACATCCCTAACTTACACACTTGGCAGCTTAGTCCCAGCTTCAACATCTCACTCCTGGATTATTGCAATAGCTTCATAGTGATCTTCTTGTCCCTAATCTCTTTTATCACCATTCTTTTCTCCCTACAGCTACAAAAGTATTCCTTCTAGAGTCAGACTTAGCAAATCACCTCCCTTACTCAACAAATTCCAGTGGTTTTTTAGTACCTCCATGGTAATGAAAACTCTTCATATATTATCCATTACTGACTTTCCTGGCCTTACTGTATATTCTTCTCCACACATTCTTTTAGCCCAATCAAACTACCTTAATGTTCCTCTTGCCCTTGCAATGGCAACCTCTCATGCATGGAGTAGATCTCCTTCTTACCTCCATCTCCTGGAATCTCTTGTTTCCTCAAATGTCAGTTCAATTTCCCCTCCAAGATTCCTTTGTATCATCTGCTCTATTTGTGTTTTGCATGTTTTTATGGTTGTGCAAGCAGTCTTCCCCATTGAGATAGAAGCTCCTTGGGGTCAGGAACTGTTTCAACTTCAGTCTTTGAATCCACAGAAACAGTGAATACCACCTGAATAATGGTTTTCTAACTATGACACTTGCTATGTCATACTCTATTAAAAAAACTCCCTATCAACATAGGATAAAATATAAATTCTTGATAGTGTGGTATTTAAGTTGATTCACAAATTGGTTCCAATTTGATTTTCCAGCTTAATTTCAAAATACAGTTTTTCATGCATTCTGGGTACTAGTCAATTAAAATTGCTTCTTGTTGCCTCATATTATTTTGTTCTTTCCCATCTTGAGGTGCTCACACAAGCATAGCATATAGTCCTTGTACAAATGTCTATTGATGTTCTCTTGATCTTTAAGGCTTTGTTTGGGGAATACCTCTTTCCCCTAATGAAGTCAATCTCTTCCCATTTTTGTAAGACATTGCTAGATCTCTCTTTTTGAACTTATCTCATCTTATAAAGATATGAGTATATAAATATATGCTTTGGAGGCCTTCAGTTACAATTCTCTCTCTCTCTTTAATGGCTAGTGACCTTTGCCAAGGTAACTAAAGTTTTAAAATAATACAGACTATATGTAATAAAGGCAGTTAAGATGAACTGGGATGTTCAAACTCTGACATATACTGTCTGTGAATCTGGGTAGATTAAAGCCTCTCTCAAAACCTCAGATATGTAAGACCCATAAGTACAAAAAATGTTTTTGGCAACATTTTTTATTGTAGCAAAGAATTGGGGAAAAGTGGCTGTCCAAAAATTGGGGAATGACTAATCAAATTATAGTACATGACTATAATAAACTATTATTATATTGTAAGAAATGACAAAAGGGATAGATTCAGAGAAATCTGGGAAAGCTTGTTTGAAATGATAGAGTGAAATTAGCAGATGAAAGAGAACAATTAATATAATAATAGTTGCTATTCAGTCATTTTTAGCTGTGTCTGACTCTTCAAGATCCCATTTCGTATATTCTTGGCAAAGATACTGAAGTGATTGACCATTTCATTCTCCAGATCATTTTACAGATGAGGAAGCTAAGGTAAAACAGTTTATATGATTTGCCCAGGGTCACCTAGCTAGTGACCAAGTTCGAACTAAGGAAGATGAGTTCTTGACACCAGGTTCAGTACTCTACCTGCTGTGCCACCCAGCTGCCCAAGATAATGACTACAACATTATATAAGAAAATTATTTTGAAAGGCTTAAAATCCTTGAACAATTAAGGAATTGAGTATAACTCCAAAAGAATGATAAATAGGCAAACTTCTTCAGGCAGAGAGGTGATATAGTTATAGAATGAGATATTCATGTTCAAATATAGATTATATTATACATACATATATATGAATGATGTAGATTTTTAAATATTATATATATATATGAATATGCAAGTTTTAAGAGCAACATCAATGACTGTATTTCTTTCTTATGAAGGAGAGTTTTATCTTATGTGATCCTCTGAGCAGATGTATGAATTGGAAACTCCAGGTATCATTATCTCTTTTAGATGAAGATAAAGAAATTATCTCTTATGGTCCCACTTGCCCAGGGACACCAAGTAAAGGTCAGAGGGCTCTTATGATTGCAAATCTGTTTTCCCTTTGACCATACTGCTTCTCTATGGTTATCCTCTTCTAAAGTATTGTTTTATCTTAAAGTTTTACCATTTAAACCACTACCTTGAGTTTCCTTAGGCTTTTCACCTTAGGTAGAGATCCTAAAAGGTGAAAAGGTAAAGCCTCTTCATTATATTTTAATAAGAAATTTCTATATCTGATGTTTATTTTCTTGTCTGCCTTTTGAAAAATTTTCGAGACATTTAAAAAGAAAAGTCTTTTAATTATCCTTAGAGATTCTTTGGCATTAAGCTGTGTTACCAAGTGACCAGTTTCTCTATTTCTAATCTATGCCTCTATTAAAGTCACATCATAGAATGTTGATCATTCCAGAAAAAAAAGTTGCACAACTAGTTGCCCACTTCCCTTTCTTATTTGACTTATTTTTAGTACTCTTCTTCCCTCTCTCTCATTCTCTACCCTTATGCTCATAGGAGGAGTTCAAAGCTAATGGGAAGATCTCCTTATTGTTACTCTGGATTTCTCAACTTTGGTCTGGTTTTTATTTACTCTTGCCATTCTAGATATCTGCCTCCAGTATGCTCTAGGTGCAGATTGAACAGTCATGCCATCTCTAAGGAAAGATGGTTCATGTATAGTTTTAGAGAGAACTTAGAAGCCATCTTATCCAAATAGCTCATATTACAAATAAGGAAATTGAGGCCCAATTTGAAATAATTGAGGTAACTGGATTTTCTGAGGTCATCCAGTTACTAAGTCATAGGTTGAGTATTTGAGCCCAGCTGCTCTGACCCCAAATATAATAATCTTGCTCCCATACCATACTATCAAGTCTTACATAGCATGAACAATCAAGAACACTGTCAGAATCCCCTTCCTTTTCCTGGTCAACTGTTTGAAAGCCTTAGACCCTACTTTGGGAGACCAGCAAAGATTCATTGCTGAGGGGCTTTGTGTGTTTGTGTGTGTGTGTGTGTGTGTGTGTGTGTTTTCAGTTGTTCCAGTCATATCTGACTCATTTGGGCTTGACAAGGTACCATGTTGACTTGCCATTTCTGACTCCAGCTCATTTTACAATTGAGACAACTGAGGCAAATAGGGTTAAGTGACTTGCTCAGGATCACACAGCTAGTAAATACATGCCCCAGGCCACCTAGCTGCCTATGATAGAGTTCTCTACTTGGCTTCTATGTCAGAAGAACTGATCCATATAAAACTTATAAAACAGTGCATATAAAAAAGGAGTGGCTCCCAACCTTATAACATCTTGCTTATAATTCTCCAGATGGTAAGATGTGTCTTCAGTGAGGGATGGAGAAGGATGGGTCCTTCTCTACAACCCCTACTTTATTTTATCTCTCAAATCTAACTAACTGATTTATCAAAATAAAAATGTTTACTTTTAATTTATTATAGCTGATACTTTTTTTGCATGTCTTTGCATGTGATTTCATTAGATACAAAGTTCTGTAAGGAAATTCCCTTTACCAGTTCAGATTGAAATTATTATGTAACTTGTGGCTCCACAAAATTGTCTGGAGAGAAGGAAAAACTGAGTGATATGTCCATTTTACTTTCTTTTAAGTTTTTTATTTAGAAATTTTGTTCTCATATCACATATAATTTCTCTATATATTCCCCTCCTTTATATCTCTTTCCCTTCTCTTTTATGTGACTTCTTCATCTCTTATTTTTTATAAGAATACAAAAAGAAAGATATAAACTAGATCAACAAAACTTATCAAGGATCAACCAATCTGATATTAAAATCTGTTCCACTCCAGTCTTTACACTGACAAGAAAAAAAGGAATATAATAAAATACCAGTTTTTTATTATCATTATTATAACTAACATTTAAATTTGTTACTAAGTATCGCAAATCATTTCATTAGATCCTTCTAACAACCTTGTGAGATAGGTGCTGTTATTATCTTCATTTTATGGTTGAGAAAACTGAGGCAAACAGGGACTTGTACAGGATCACACAATTAGTGGATGCCTGAGGCCAGATTTAAACTCAACTTTTCCTGACTCCAATCTTAGCACTCTATTTACTTTGCCACTTTACTGCTCCCGGTACATCCCTATATCTCTTCATTAGAATTAAAGTCAATATAATTTCACAATAAGTTTTTTTTTTAGGTTTTTGCAAGGCAAATGGGGTTAAGTAGCTTGTCCAAAGCCACACAGCTAGGTAATTAAGTGTCTGAGGTTGGATTTGAACTCAGGTACAACTGACTCCAGGGCCAGTGCTCTATCCACTGCGCAACCTAGCCGCCCCTCTCAAATACATACATATAATACATATATAATCAAGTTTTCATTTGATTTGCCATCAGAAAAGATCTAGATTTAAATCCAGAATTATCCAAAACTAATTAGTAATGTGGTTATGGGGCTGTTATCTCTTTGAAACTCAGTTTCTGCAGTGATAATGTGGGAATACAATTCAGTTCAAATCAAAAGGCATTTAGTAAATATTTGCTGATGGAGAGATCCCAATGCCTCAGGTTCAAGTCTAATCTCTGATGCATATTTGCTTTGTGGAAAGGTACAAATCACTTAATATCTTAGAAAATCCTCTAAGTCTAAAAGTTGCCCAAATATGTGGATCTTCACTGGTAGAATAAGGAGCTCTTTAAGCTGATGAAATCATAGGTATGGACAGAAAAATAATAAAAACAGGCACTATGCAAGGGACTAGATATATGAAGATAAAAAAATGAGCAATCCTCAAGAAAAACATAATTATAATTAATATATTAATATAATAATTGATATATAATAATTAATAATATATAATACAATAATTACTACTAAAATCAGTAGTAGTAGTAGTAGTAGTAATAGTAGTAGTAGTAGTAGTAGTAGTAGTAGTAGTAGTAGTAGTAATAAAATATCCCCTCTCCTTCCTTTAATCTCAGGCACTCTCATCCACTAATGCATATAGCATCAATGAGGAAAAATAGAGACATACAAAAATTTATCTAGAAGAGAAGCATATATAGAAGGAACAGAATTACCTCAGGGAAACTAAACGCTATGTACTTCAGGGATCTGAGGTCTTTTTCATCTAGTGGATTCTTTGTTCTATTTTTCTGGATGAATGAGATGTTTCTCTATTGGACAGATCATTCAGCTGGGTTCCATTGGTTTGCTTCTCTCAGTAGATCAACTCCCAATAACTAGGGATAGCTGTCTTTCAATTCAGGAATCTCCTTTAGGTATTTTGTTTTGTTTCATTATGCCTGTGTTCAGTCAGCTATATTGTACCCGATTAGGCAAATAGTTCTGTTGTAAGAAATTGTGGTCCAAAGGGAATGGAGGGAAAAAGTTTTGCTTCCTCTCACCTTTATTTGATAGGGAAAGAATGAATCCTTCTCAAGAGTTGTCTTCTTTCATATAAAATTCTCTTCTCTGATATCAGAGATGATACCCCTCTAATTTGATTGATTTTGACTACAGAACTACAAAGGACAAAAGGAGGCAAGGTATAAGTCATTCTGCATTCTGAATTTAAGAACTAAGTCTCTTGTCCTGATTACTTTCCCTTCATCTTCTGTGAGTTCACCAGCTGAATTGGGGGAAATTCAAGTGATCATGGATTACCTAATCACTTGTCTCCTGCCCCAACAGATATGCAAAGGCATTTACCTTTCTATACTATTTCACTTGCTAATGTCTTTTTATGGTATTAATGCTATACAATAAATTTTTGGCCTGGTACTGCTTACTTCATTCTGTATTAGTTCATATAATCCTTTTTTGTGAGTCTTTGAATCTTTCTTTTTCCTCATGTTTTATTCTATTACATTCGCATTTCATAATTTATTCAACCATTCCTCAGTTGATGGGCAAGTACGTTGGATGGGGAAGGAAAAATAAGCATATTTAATAAGTTCCTGCTATGTATTCTGGCCAAGATGAAGGTGAGAGACTAGGAACTTTCTTAAAATTTTCTTGGTTTCTTTCAGAAACATTAATAAAGCCTCTTAAAAGATTTTGGAACAACAGAACCCACAAAAGAACAGAGAAGACTATCTTTCAGCAACGTCTGTCTTGGAGTGTGAGTGTTAGGGTACCCAGAACTGACAACAAAAAGTTAGTGTATAGATGGTAGGGCAAGGCAAGGACTAAGCTGAGATCCTTAGCTGTTGGGGCCATCTCTAGCTGAGGCTTTTGCAGTTTTGAGTTGGATCAGCTGTGCAGTGGATGCACTGGAAAGCTCCAGAATGGGTGCCCAGGACCCTCCAATTAACCAGCAGTCTGGACTGCCAGATCTAACCAGCAAAACCTTGAGATTCCCAATCAGTAAGGGCTGGTGTTATGGCACAGATTGCCCAAAGACAGCCCCAGGTGTTCTAACATTTCCCAACCATCTTGGGAGTGATCCGCTTTAAAAATGACAATTGGGTAAATGCAAAAAGGAATTAATTCCTTCAAAAATGCAATTTGGAAAAGGGGGAAAAGTTAACAGCTTCTTTAAAAATAGAATTGACCAGGAGCAGCTAGATGGCATAGTAGATAAAGTACCAGCCCTGGAGTCAGGAGTATGTGAGTTCAAATCCGGTCTCAGACACTTAATAATTAATTAGCTGTGTGGCCTTGGGCAAGCCAGCCACTTAACTCCATTGCCTTGCAAAAAAAAAAAAAAAACCTAAAAAGAAATTAAAAAAATAGAATTGACCAAATGGAAAAAAGAGATGCAAATGCTAAATGAAGAAAAAAGCCTTGAAGAATAGGTTGGAACTAGTGGAAGCTAGTCTCTCCATGAAAGGTCAAGAATCAGTTACACACACACACACACACACACACACACACACACACACACACACGAATATGAAAATATAGAGGAAAATGTAAAATACCTCATTGGTAAAACAAGTGATCTGGAAAATAGATCCAGGAAAGATAAAATTAAGAATTATTGTACTACCTTAAAGTCATGCTTAAAAAAAACCCTGAATAGCATTCTTCAAGAAATTGTCAATGAAAACTGCTCTGATACCCTGGAACCAGAGGCATAATAATAATTGAAAGAATCCATTGACCAACTCCTGAAAGGGTTCCCTAAATCAAAATGCCAAGGAATATTGTAACCAAACTCCATAATTATCAGATCAAGAAGAAAATCCTGCAAGTGGACAGAAAGAAGAATTTCAAATACTGAGGAGCTATTCAGGATTATACAGGACCTGGCTGTATCAACTTTAGAGGATAGAAGGGTAGGGAATATAATATTCCAGAGGGCAAGGGAGTTTGGGTTACAACCAAGAATCAACTACACAGCAAAACTGAACTCACTCTTTCAGAAGATGGACATTTAATGAAATAGGTGACTTTCTAACTTTCCTGATGAAAGACCAGAGTTGAACAGAAAATCTGAGCTTCAAACAGGAGACTCTCAAAAGATACATGAAAAGGAAAGCAAGGGAAAAGAAAGAAGCTGCAATTCAGTAAGATGAAATGGGTTACACAGCTCTATCTGGTAGGAAGATTATTATAATTCTTGAGGATTATAACTTTGTTAGAGGGAATGCATTTAGGCTGAAGGAATGGACAAAAGTTGATTTTGATGGGATGATTTAAAAAAATTTAAGACATTATAAAAAAGGGGAATTGTAATGGGACAGGAAGAAGGAGAGACAGAATGAGACAAATTACAACACATAAAGAGGTGCAAAGGACCTATTAAAATAGAGGGTAAGACAAGAGGGGTGAGAACTGCTAGAATCTTACTTTCCTTGGATTTAGCTCAAAATGGGAATAACACATACAACCAGATGGATTTAGAAATTTATCGTACTCTTCAAGTATGGGGGGGGAAGGGGGGGAAATGAAGGAGGGACTCATAGAAGGGAGGGAAGGAAAAGGGGAAAAGGGGAAGAAAAGAGAGGGTGGCACAGAATGAGGGAGGCAGTATTCAGAAGGAAAACACTGATGAGAAGGGTTAGAAATGGAGGATAGCAAGGAGGGGAATAAAGAGTTAGCAATTATAACTGTGAATGTGAATGGGATGAACTCTCCCATGAAACAAAAGGGGACAGTAGAGTGGATTAAAAACCAGAATCTTACAACATACTGTTTTGAAGCAGAGAGATATACAGAAATCTAATCATAAAATAAACAAGAAGGAAGCTAAGGAGGTGAATAGGATGCTAGAAAACCATTTATTAGGATATTTAAAAAACACATGATCAGATGCAGAAAGGTAGAAATATTGAATGCATCCTTTTTAGATCATAATGCAATAAAATCACATGCAATAAAGGGACATGGAGAGACAGAGCTGAAATTAAATAAACTAACCTCATTTTAAAGAATGAGTGGGACAAAACAATAAATCATAGAATTAATCAATAATTTCATTCAAGACAATGACAAGGAGACAACATAGTAGTACTTGTGGGATAAAATCAAAGCAGTTATTAGGGGAAATTTTATATCTCTAAATACTTATATGAATAAAATAGTGAAAGAGGAAATCAGTGAAATGGTCATATAATTAAAAAAGCTAGAGGAAGAACAAATTAAAATATCCCCAATTAAATATCAAATTAGAAATTCTGAAAATCAAAGGAAAAATTAATAAAAATCAAAAGGAGGAAAACTTTTGAATAAATAAAACTAAGAGTTGATTTTATGAAAAAGATAAATTTTTGTTTGTTTAATTTGATATAAAAAGGAAAGAAGAAAACCAAATTACCAGTATCAAAAATGAAAAAGATGAATAAGTTCCTGTTAAACACGAAGCATTATGTGAATCACTTTTTAAATATTATGTCTTTTGTTCATCATAACAATCCTGAAAGGTAGGTATTAATATTATTCTCTATTAGAGAAATACAAAGTATAACAACTTTGAGCTTCCACCTCACATCCATCAGATTTCTGAAGGTGATTAAAAAAAGAAAATTATAGAACTACTGTGACAAAACAAAAATATTGATGTGTTTGCAAATGATAAACCTGTGTAAAGGACCAACCATACTTTTTGGCAGTACACACACACACACACACACACACACACACAACCCCCCCACACACACACCCTAAATGTTTTGACCTAGCTGTATCACTGTTTGGCTTCTATTCCAAAAGAAAGAAGAGAAAGAAAAAAAAATAAAAGAAAGAAGGTCCTTGATGTATAAAATTGCCTCTTTTTATTCCTTTTTTTTTTGAAGAGGCTTAAAACTAGAAACTATGTAGTGCAATATCAAGAAAGCTTGAGTTTAATCTAGCTTCGGACTCTTAATGGTGTTGGACTGTGGGAAAATCACTCATCCTCTGTCTTCCTGAATCTGGGAATATTTTGCACATCAGGGATATTTAAAGGACCAAAATGACTAAAAAGAAGAAAACTATATAGCTCATTTCTTTGCTACTATTTTAACAAGAAGTGTCAAACCTGATAGGCTGGGGTGGTGGAAAAAGCCCCAAGTCTAGCTCCAACTGGATTAAATGAAGTTTATAATTGTTTACAAAATAAATATTGATTGAGATTTTTTATGCTAATAAAAAGGAGTCTCATTTTAAACACAAATCTATTTTTCTAAGAGAAATAGGAATCTAAGTTTGTCACTACTACAAAACAACTGTACTATTTCATAACCCCCTACCCCCACTAACTATAGATATGATCCAGATCCCTATGATTTCTACAAGTGAAAACTAAATCAAACCTAACCTTAGTGTCAGCAAAAGGCTCAGTAAGAAGGAAGAAAAGAAGGAATCCTTAGGTTGTGAGGGAATTAAAAAAAAATTCTTCTTCCCCACTATATTCTCTCCCTCCAAGAATAATGCCTTAGAAACTATTGTTCCAACAGGGGAGGAGCAACCTATGACTTAATGGTAGATTGTAGGAAAAGTCTTTTTTTTCTCCCAAGGAAAGGACTTCAAAATTAAGACCAATTATAGAAGAAAGTAAGAATCTGGTGACCACAGTAAAAGATAATACATGGACTGAAAGAAAGGACCCTAATTTAGTTTAATACCTGAGAGGGAAAAAAAAAAGTTTGGGAGAAAGCTACCCCAGGGCAATGGAAAGGGATTCAACTTGGTCCAATCCTAAGGGAAAGAGAGGGCTAGAATTATCTCATGTATTTAATGGGATTTCACTTCTATATAAGAAGATCCATACCATGATGGATTATCCCAGTATTTTCTAAAGAAAAAGGGTCTGTGTGTGTGTATGTGTGTGTGTGTGTGTGTGTGTGTGTGTGTGTGTGAGAGAGAGAGAGAGAGAGAGAGAGAGAGAGAGAGAGAGAGAGAGAGAGAGAGAGAGACTGAGAAATTGAGAGAATGAGAGAATGAAATGAGAATGAGAGCAGGAAAGCTGGAGAGTGGAGTAAGGGTGATAAAAGGAGAGTATCATCAAGGCATGGTCAGGTGCAGAAACATTTGAGCTAGTCTTGATCTGCTTTACATTCCATTTATTTTTTTCCATTCCCTAGAATAGTAAACTTGAAAGTTTTGTGCTCAGGAGTTTTGGTATGAACCACTATCTACCATTTGACCTATGTATCCTACAAGTTTAATATAATATTCTATTCTATTAAAGATAGTCTCAAAGAACTGTACTTTATGGATGAAAGACCTAAGGGTGACACTAGAGTATCACTATTTTAGAGACTTATGCTAAGTGACACTTAAAGGGGTGTTAGGAGGAGGAACTAAGGAAAGCCTTCTCGTTCCTTCTTAACACAGCAAGAGATGGGTGTTGGCTGAGAAAGTAGAGAGGAAGCAGAGGCGGTGGAGTGGAAACTGTAATATAGTTTAATACGCTTCAGCTGGGGTGGGGTTGGATTCATCTATCTGAAACAGATACTGCCCTGGTCAAACCGGGTGGAGCTCAATGACCTGATTGTAGTTGATGCTGCTACTCATATTTCTCTACTATTGTGGGGTCCCCACTGGTAAAAGCCAAAATAATATGAACCCCCTAAGCAGTGTGGTTTTCCTAGCAAAAGATTATTAAAGATCAAGAATAATGTGTTTCCTAGCAAAAATTCTATTAGTGAAAGTTATAATAATGATGATGATGATGATGAGTCCCTATTAATGAAAGCCATGAATAATGTAAATCAAGAGAAAGCATACTGACTTGGACATGACCACAGTGACCAGTAAAAGAAAGAAGAACAAGAAAGAAGGCAAGGAGGAGGAGGAAGGAGGAAGAGAAGATATGTGGAGAAGGACAAGGAGAGAAAGTAGGGGAAGGAGAAAAAGGAGAGAAAGAAGAAATATGAGATACAAAATTATCAAGGTAGAAATACCACTTTTCTCTATGAACAGAATGTTATAAAATTCTTGTTCTAATATGTATATTCTAAGAACACATAGAGATTTATGAACATTCTAATCAGGAAGTGATTATACACACACACACACATATATATATACATATATATATATGGTTTTGCTTATTTTTCCTCCTTTAGTACTTTTTTTTTTGTCTTTTACAAGGAAATGGAGTTAAGTTACTTGCTCAAGGTCAGACACCTAGGTAATTATTAAGCATCTGAGGCCAAATTTGAACTCAGGTCCTCCTGACTTTAGAGCCAGTGCAATATCCACTATGCCACCATGAGATAGGGGTAAGGAGACCACCCATATCATTTAAGAACACCAGATGATGAATATAAAACACAGGATGGAATTAAATTTTCACGAAGACTTTTCAAGAAGACTTCCCCCCCACTCCTCTTTCATTAGCAGAGGTGAATATGAAATAAAATTATACTTGGAGTACATATTTTCAGGGTGGGGACCTTATCAAGGAAGAAAATATTGTCTCGTATTATACAGAAAGATGCTTATTCAAGGATAAAATCCTATACAGAATACAAATGTATAAACAGAAGCAGAGAATTATAGGAGAGGATACAAAACCACTCCAAAGATAGCACTGGTCACATGCTTATGGTGGTTTTAAAGTTTGATTCCATGACTCAACTCATGTTAAGATTATGGAGAGTAGAATAATACATCAAGATGAAAAGATAAGAATCTTAGATTTTTAAGGAGAAGGTTAAAAAAACAAAAAATTACCTGAAGGAAATGACTGGGAATTTCCAAATACTCCATATGGATAATAGAAATAAATTTTAGGCATCATTAGGAATAAGATGTTAACACTGATCATATAGTTTTACATTCATCCTGAAAGGTAGTTTAAAGAATGTCAATTCCTCGCATCATCATTATATAAATTAAAATGTCATTATGAAGTAGCTTGGCAGGAGTAGAGGGATTCAATGTTAGGTCTGGAGTTCCTAGGAAAAATTCAATAAAATTTTGACTTATTTCCTATCCTGGTAACTACTGTTCTGTCTCCCTAAAGTAGAAGATATTGGCTACCCTGGTGGAACTTGACTGTACTCCATTTCAGAGGTGTCAGACCAGGCTGAAAAATTCCCCAGTACAGATAGGACTTGATAAAAATGAAATTGAGAAATGTCTACCAAAATAAATAAAATGTAGATAATTGCAAATACAATATAGTAAAGTACAATGTAGTAAATACAATGTAGATCTTGCTAATTTATGATTTTTATGATTTTTTAAGACAATATAAGGCCTTCAGGAATCTCTATTTGATACCACTATTCCACACCATACTATGTCATCTATCTAGCCCATCCTCTATACATTTCTTCCTTTTCTCTAGACTCATCCAATATTTATTTGTAGTGCACAATCCTAAGCAAGTTCAGCAAAAATTATCTAATTTTCCTGGTTAAGAATGGAAAAAGGAGACTACATCTCCCAGGAGTACATTGATTTCATCCCCAGAGATATGCTATGCCCAATGATTTATTCCCAAAATGAATTCAGTGGCCTGGAAGTAGTTTCCAACTGATTTACAGGTCCAAATAGTTTGGTTATTATAGAGTGTGATAATTAGTAAATGAAATTGAAAAATAACATATAAACAGATTCAGTAGTTTGGGTTTTCTCTGTCAGTTACTCTGCCACAGTACTATATGTTTCACAGTCTCAAAGCTAATGCTGACAAGATTTCTTTTTTCTTTTGTACCACTTTCAACTTTGGTTTCTATTTACTGTGTCCCTCATAAACATAGTTCAATGTAGGTCATGCTCATTACTATGGAATAGCTTATTGACTCTAGTAGTCTCAGCAAGAACATACCACCCAAGGGCAAAATAGCTTAAATTATTTCTCCTTTTAATTCTTTCTGTTTGTTAAAAATAACATAATATCTGATACTTATATAACAGCTTAAACTTTTTGTTTAGCCTCCCAGAAACCCTGCAATTTTTATCCTCATTTTACAGATGAGGAAAGTCGGAAAAACAGAAGATAATGTGGCTTGCCCAGGGTCTCACACAGCTGGTAAATATCTGAAAAAGTATTTGAACTTAGGTCTTTCAGACTTTTAACATAGCAGTCTATCCATTGTGCCACCTAGCTTTATTGATGGGAATATTCTAAGGGATTTTTTTCCAGACATTGCTGTTGCTCTAGTATGATGAAATTAAGAACACTAAAAAAGAGGAAAAATATATGATGATAGATAGATAGGTTTGGCATTCAGTAAGTGCTTATGTTCTAGATATATTGTTCAAAATATTGGGAGTATGAATTCAATTAAACAAGGCAGATCTTATTTTCATGAGATTTTCTAAGAAAGGACACATAAAAAATAGAGGTGATAGAGATGTAGAAGTGTCAAGTCCCAGTTCTCTACTCTTACAATCTTTCCCAGGCAAGTGTTGGAGGGGCTGGGGGTGGGGTGGGGGGGGGGGAAGACAAGGATTACAAAGGAGACAAGTACTCCATCAAGATCTCCAAGAGCTCCTTTTATTCACCAGAATAAAAGTGCTTATATATCCTTCCCAGAGCCTAATCCACTCCCACTCCTGTGGCATTTAGCAAAACAAGGTTCTGATGCTGAAAGGCACCAGGTGATGATAATTTACAATGCTCCCATACACAACAGTTCCAAACATAGAAGGAAGTTTTTCCATTTGGGGTAAGAAAGTTGGAAAAGAATATGAAATTCAGGGAGCCAACTGAGTTATGACTAAAAACTGAGGATCTACATGAAATGGTAAATAGACAGGGAAGGTTGTGTTATTGGTTGGTAAATGTGATTACAGATTATTTTATTACAAATAGATTTCCCCACCAATGTGGTGGATAATTTAATGAGTTTAGCAAGAGTTAGGTTTTTGTGTGGGACTTCAGACTGTACTTTTCCATGGGAGGTATGGACATGTCCATTGACATCTTGTTGAGAGAACTAAAAGCATCTGATTAAATTTCATAGACTAAGACTGCTTTCAACATGAGTTGATTGCCTGAAACTATTGAGGAAACAGATTCTTGCTGGAGGATCTATACTTTTTTAATAGTTTATAAAAAGAAATCATTTTTGTGAATGCCATCCCCCTCCTCTCTTTTTTTCATTTTCTTTCCTTTCTTCTAGAAAGAACTCTATAGTGTAGGAACTATAAATTGAAACATTTATGAGTCACATAAAATGAGTATATCTATGCTTTCACACATAATTTTGACAAATGACATTTTTGAAAGCCATCTTCCATAGTATAGGAATCAGAGATGGAGTCTTCCTAGACAATTTGATCTCAGAATTTAGCTAGTAAAAGGCATTTTATGGGATCATGCAACTGCAAGGTTACTGCTTTTTAAGTAGCATTGAGTTTGAGGGTCTAAGAAACTGGCATTCAGTTAAAGAAAAAAGGCTTTCCTGAGAAGCGTGATTGTTAACAAGAGAAGAGAATACATTCCCTTTTTTCCATTTTATATTATTTTTCAATGAGCAAACATTTGTTTTATATCTGCATAGTAAAGCAAAACATGGTTCATGTCCAAAAATGTTTGTTTCATTCTTCTTGAGCCTGTCACCTCTCTTTGAAGGAGGTGTGTGATATTGATTATCATTAGAACTCTGAAATCATGGTTACTCATTGCATCAATGAGAGTTCTTAAATCTTCACAATTGTTTATCTCTAAAATAGGGTTATTATTGAAATTGTTCCCCTGGTCCTTCTCACTTTATTTTCCATTCAGATCATACAAGTCTTCCCAGCCTTCTCTAACTCATTCCTTTTTTCATGTCTTACAGCACAATAATATTTCATGTTGCATGTTAACAATATATTGCAGGATATATAATAGTTGCCATAAGTTTTTGGTACATATAACTCTTTCCTCCTTTTCTTTGATTGTTTTGGGGGAATAGTACTAGCAGGGATAACCTTGGGTCAAAGAATAGGTGTAGTTTAGAAACTTTGGGGGACACAATTCTAATTTTCAAGAATGGCTGTTGGGTATTGTTCTTTGTTCTCAAAGAGGAGCAAAATCCATATTATGGTCTTTTATTGTGATTATGTGTGTGTGCCTCATCAGACCGATATGAACACAGAATACTCTACCACAAGTTGGGCACAAATAGTCTGTGTGAACATTAAAAAAAATTTGCTTCAAGGGTGCATTCATGAGGTTTTATTGTATTTAGTTAAATGGAAGACAGTGTCGGTGATGAGAAGGTCATAAGATGCACAAATATTCAGTGGTAAGTAACCATTGCTTTTGCTGTTTCCGACTCCATTCCTCCCAAGGACTTCTTGTCATGTTTGGTATTCTGAGCCTTCAGTGGCTTTAAAAATCACCCAGAAATAGAAGTTTATCTTCTTTTGGTACACTGATGATGAGGGACTCCAGGTCTTTAGAAAATTTTTTCAACCTTATCAGGGATTGTCATGGTGGCAGAACAGGCACTCCTAAAAATAGTGAGGCATTTTTCTGCAAGTGGCAATCTCATTGTCATGAGCTTGTCATGACTCAATTGATTTTGTTTGCAATACCTCCCCAGCTTCACAGTGATCCTTTTTTTTTACAGTGGCCACTCCAGAAAAATGGGCATCCAGCTCTGACTTTAGTAAATTGGCCTTCATTTGCCAACCCAATTTCTTTCAGGGCTGCTATTTGGATGTGATACCAGGTTAGTTCTCTTGCATCAAAACTCATTTACCTAGCAAGGATCCCAACACCAAACCTCTGTGAACCAGCCCCTCCCTAACACAAGGTCTTAGGATAATGAGAAAGGCCAACACAAAGGAGGGTACATAGAAAAATTCTTGGAAGGAAGAGAAACTAACTCAGACTTAAGAACCTCTGAGGAGAACATGATTTCTCTCCAGCACAGAAAGACTTCCTTGAAGAAATCAGGAAGGAGTTTAAAAATCAATTGGAAAATTTGGGAGAGAAAATTAACACCTTGCAACAAGAAAACAATTCTCTCAAAACCTCAATTAGTCAAATAGAAAACTCTTTCAGAAATAGATTTGACCAATTGGAAAAGGAGTTGAAAAAGATAAATGAAGAAAATTCTTCTTTAAAAAAAAAGAACAGTCTGGTCTGTAGAAGCTAATGACTTCATGAGACAGTAAGAGTCTATTAAACAAAACCAAAAAATCAAAAAAATAGAATAAAATGTAAAATACCTCATCAGCAAAACCACTGACCTTGAGAATAGCTTGAGAAGGGACAACCTGAGAATTATAGGCCTTCCTGAAAACATTGAAGAAAAAAAAAGCCTGGACTTAATATTACAGAATTTAGTGATGAAAAGCTGCCCTGATATCATGGAAACAGAGGGCAAAATAGTTATTGAAAGAATACATAGATTCCATCCAGAAAGAGGTGAAACCACCAAGGAATGTTGTGGCCAAATTCCAGAACTATCAGATAAAAGAGAAAATCCTGCAAGCAGCCAGAAAGAAATGTAAATACCAAGGAGCCACAATAAGGATTTTGCAGGACCTAGCTGCATCAACATTAAGGGATTGAAGGGCCTGGAATGAAATATTTTGAAGAGCAAGGGACCTTGGAATGCAGCCAAGAATCCACTATCTAGCAAAACTGAGCCTTTTCTTCCAGGGGGAAAAGATGTTCATTTAATGAAATGGGAGATTTCCAACAATTCCTGATGAAAGGACCAGAGCTAAATAGAAAATTTGGACATCAAACAGAAGGTTCAAGAGATACATGAAAAGGTTAAAAAAGGGGATGGGGTAAAGGAAAAAAAAAGACTGCTATCTAATAAGATGAAACTGGCTATATCCCAGCATGGGAAAAAGATTCTCATAATTCTTGAGAATTATTACTCTGTCAGAGAGAATATATTTAACCAGAAGTGATGGACACTCATGACCTATCCATGAGATTGCTATCCAAGGGGATGAAACTGGCTATTTCCCTACTTGGGAGAAAGACTCTAATAACTCTTCAGAATTGTAAGAGAGAATATACTTAGCCAGAAGTGATGGATACTCATGATTTTCTGTGACTCAGAATGGAAAACACTACCTCCTTAAAAAGGGGATAGGAAAGAGAGGGGAGGATGGAAGGGACTGAATGGGCTAAATCCCATTACATTAAGATGTGGAAAAGACCTATTCTAATAGAGGGGAAGAAGGGAGGAGATGAGAAACACCTGAATCTTCCTTTCATCAGACTTGGCTTAAAGTTAACTTACACACACACACACACACACACACACACACTCAGTTAACTTAAGAAACATCTTACCTTTCAAGTATTAAAAGGGGGAAAGGGGAGGGGGATGGAGACAGGGAGGGGGAGAAAAAGGGGAACTAACAGAAGGAAGGGAAGGATAAAAGGAAAAAAGGGAAATGGAAAAGAAAGGGGAGGGGATGGATAGAGAAGGGCAAACACACTGAAGGTAGCGGTATTCAGAAACAAAATACTGGGGAATATGGATAAAGTGAAAAAAGGGGAAACTACAAACAGAGGGAAGATAGCTTGGAGGGCAATAAAGAGTTAGCAATTATAACTTTGAATGTGAATGGGATGAACCCTCCCTTAAAACATAAGTGAATAGCAAAGTGTATTAAAAACCAGAATCCTACAATATGCTGCTGACAAGAAACTCA
Source organism: Macrotis lagotis (assembly GCF_037893015.1). Taxonomy (NCBI): domain Eukaryota; kingdom Metazoa; phylum Chordata; class Mammalia; order Peramelemorphia; family Peramelidae; genus Macrotis; species Macrotis lagotis. The sequence continues at coordinate 96,841,529 of NC_133659.1, forward strand.
TCTGAAGCAGAGAGATACATATAAAGTAAAGGTAAAAGGTTGGAGCAAAATATTTTTTGCTTCAGCTTAAGTAAAAAAAGAAGGAGTAACAATCCTTATCTCAGACAAGGAAGCTACAAAAATAGATATTATTAAAAGAAATAAGGAAGGAAACTATATCCTCCTAAAAGATATCATAGACAATAAAGTGATTTCAATACTGAATATATATGCACCCAATGGTAGAGCATCCAAATTCTTAGAGGAGAAGCTGAAAGAACTATAGGAAGACATAGACAGCAAAACTCTAAAGGTGGGAGAACTCAACCTCCCACTCTCAGATCTAGATAAATCTAATCATAAAATAAACAAGAAAGAAGTTAAGGAGATAAATAGATTGTTAGAAAACCTAGATATGATAGACTTAAGGAGAAATTGAATGGGGATTGAAAGGAATATACTTTTTTTTCTGTAGTACATGACACCTACACAAAAATTGACCATGTATTAGGGCATAAACCATACTGATAAATTTCAGAAAGGCAGAAATAGGGAATACATCTTTCTCTGATCATAATACAATAAAAATCACACACAATATTGGGCCAGGGAGATATAGACCCAAAACTAATTGGAAACTAAATAACCTCATTTTAAAAAAATGAGTGGATCAAGCAACAAATTATAGAAGGAATTCATTATAGATAATGACAATAATGAGACAGCATACCAAAACCTATGGGATTCACTTAAAGTGACTGTCAGGGAATACATTTTATCTTTGAATGTTTACATGAATAAATTAGAGAAAGAGGAAATCAATGAACTAAATATTCAACTAAAAATATTAGAGAAAGAGCAAACTAAAACCCCCCAATTAAGTACCAAATTAGAAATTCTAAAAAATTAAAGGAGAAATTAATAAAAGCAAAAGCAAAAAAATATTGAATTAATAAATAAAGCCAAGAGTTGGTTTTATGAAAAAAAACCAACAAAATAGATAAACCTCTGGTCAATTTGATTAAAAAAAGAAAGAAGAAAACCAAATTTCTAGTATCATAAATGAAAAAGGTGAACTCACCACCAATGTGGAGGAAATTAAAGTAAAAATTCAGAATTATTTTGCCTAACTCTATGCCAATAATTCTGACAATCTAAGTGAAATGGATGAATATTTACAAAAAATATGTTGCCCAGGTTAAATGAAGAGGAGATTAATTACCCAAACAACCCTATCTCAGAAAAAGAAATTCAACAAACCATCATTGAACTCCCTAAGAAAAAATTTTCAGGGTCTGATGGAATCAAAAGTGAATTCTTTCAAACATTTAAAGAACAATTGGTTCCAATTCTGTATAAACTCTTTGGGAAAACAGGTGAAGACGGAACTCTGTCTAACTATTTCTATGACACCAATATGGTGCTGATACCTAAAACAAGAAGAATTAAAACAGGGAAAGAAAATTATAGACCTCTCTCCCTGATGAAAATAGATGCAAAAATCTTAAATAAAATCTTAGCAAAACAATTACAAATTATCTCTAGGATAATACATTATGACCAAGTAGGATTTATCCCAGGAATACAGGATTGGCTCAATATTAGGAAAACTGTTAGTATAATTAATTATATCAAAACAAACCTGTCAGAAATCATATGATTTTTATCAATTTATGTTGAAAAAGCTTTTGACTAAATACAGCACCCATTCCTACTAAAAAGAGTAGAGCATGTAGGAATAAATGAAGTGTTCCTTAGAATAATAAGTAGTATCTATCTGAAACCATCAACAAGCATTATATTCAACAGAGATAGGCTAGAGGCATTCCCAATAATATCAGGGGTGAAACAAGGATATCCATTATCACCACCACTATTCAATATTGTAATACAAATGTTATCTTCAGCAATAAGAGAAGAAAAAGGAAATTTAAGGAATTAGAATTGGGAAGGAAGAGACAAAATTCTCACTCTTTGCAGATGACATGATGGTATGCCTAGAGAATCCCAAAAATTCATCTTAAAAACTACTGGAAACAGTTAGCAACTATAGCAAAGTTGCAGTATATAAAATAAACCCTCATAAATTCTCAACTTTTCTATATATGACTAACAAGATACATCAGGAAGAGCTAGAAAGAAAAATCCCATTCAAAATAACCACAGACAATATAAAATATACCTGGGGGTCTATTTGTCAAGGCAGACTCAGAAACTTTTTGAAAACAATTACAAAACACTTCTCACACAAATAAAATCAGATTTAAATAAATGGTCAAACATCAACTGCTCATGGATAGGTCGAGCTAATATAAAAAAAAATGAGAATTCTACCCAAACTAAACTACCTATTTAGTGCCCTACCAATCAAAATTCCCAAAAAAATTACTTTAATGAGTTAGAAAAAAGTTGTAAGAATTTAATAGGGAGAAATAAGAAGTCAAGAATTTCCAGGGATTCAATGAAAAAAAGTACAAAAGAAAAGGGCTTAACTCTACCTGATCTAAAATTATATTATAAAGCATCAATCATCAAAACTATTTGGCATTGGCTAAGAAATAGAGTGATGAACAAGTGGAATAGACTAGGTGCTATAGCAGGATATGATTATAGTAATCGTTGATTAAATCGTTGATAAACCCAAACAGTCCAGTTATTGGGATAAAAACTCTCTCTTTGGTAAAAACTGCTGGGAAAATTGGAAGTTAGTATGGAAGAAACTTAGATTAGACCAATACCTCCCACTTTAGACCAATACCTCCCACCCTTACCAAGATAAGATCTAAATGGTTACAGGATGTAGACATAGAAAACAAAATTATAAGCAAACTAAAAGATCAAGGAGTAGTTTGCCTGTCAGACCTATGGAAATGGAAGCAATTTATGACTAAGGAAGAGATGGAGAACATCACTAAAACAAACTAGATGATTTTGAGTGCATTAAAATAAAATACTTTTGCACAGACAAGCCTACTGTAACCAAGATCAAAAGAAATGTAGTAAACTTGGAAGCAAACTTTACAACTAGTATTTCTGACAAAGGACTCATTTCTAAAATATACAGAGAACTGAGTCAAATTTTGAAGCAAAAAGCCATTCCCCAATTGACAAACAGTCAAAGGATATACAAAGGCAATTTACAGATGAGGAAATCAAAGTGATCTATAGTCATATGAAAAATTGCTGTAAATCATTACTTATTAGAGAAATGCAAATTAAAGTATCTCTGAGGTACCACCTTCCTTCTCTTAGACTGGCCAATATGACCAGAAAGGACAGTGATCAATGTTGGAAGGGATGTGGGTTGGTGGAGCTGTGAACTCACTAACCTTTCTGCAGAGAAGTTTGGAACTAAGTCCAAAGGGCAACAAAAATATGCATACCCTTTGATCCAGCAATACTACTACTGGGTCTATACCCTGAAGAGATCATGAAAAAGGGCAAAAACATCACTTGTACAAAAATATTCATAGCAGCCCTGATTGTGATGGCAAAGAATTGGAAATCAAGTAAATGTCCTTCAATTGGAGAATGGCTTAACAAACTGTGGTATATGTATGTCATGGAACACTATTGTTCTTATTAGAAACTAGGAGGGATGGGAATTCAGGGAAGCCTGGATGCTGAGGAAGTTGAGCAGAACCAGAAAAACATTGTACACCTTAACAGCAACATGGGGTTGATGATCAACCTTGATGTACTTGCTCATTCCATCAGTGCAACAATCAGGAACAATTTGGGGCTATCTGCAATGGAGAATATCATCTGTATCCAGAGAAAGAATTGTGGAGTTTGAACAAAGACCAAAGACTATTACCTTCAATTTATGGAAAAAAAAAAACTCATTATCTTATTATGTAATTTTGGTACCTCTTATATTTTATTTTTCTTCCTTAAGGATATGATTTCTCTCTCATCACATTCAATTTAGCTCAATGTATACCATGGAAACAATATAAAAGTGAGTATATTGCCTTCTGTGGGGGCGTAGGGGGAGGGAGGTAAGATTAGAGGGAAAAATTGTAAAACTCAAAATAAATAAAATCTTTAAAATGAAAAAAATAAAAAGTTTTTGTTATTTTTGTTTACATGTGTTTTGACCACAGGGTGGGATCCCTGTGGAAAATTTTTATAACACTTTTTCTAGCCCCTTCCTCACACCAGTAGGTGAGTAGGGTATTCCTTAGAAAGAATGCTGAAAAAGACACCCAGGGGCTGCCCAATATGGCTTGAGTCACATGTGTGTTTGGATTGATTACAAATCCCAGTGTATTCGCACTTGCTTCTTTGTCATTTGCCTGTCACAAGACCTTCAGCAAGATGATAAATGGTATGGGTGATATCTTTTGATTTGTATATAAACTGGATTTAACTGAGGCAGAGTTGCGTGAAGTTTTCAACCTCCCTCTCATTTCCAAAGTTATCATAGTCCATTGGCAAGATGGTTAAGACAACTGCTGATGGCTCTAGATGCAGTCTGTTATCTTGGTGTCTTAAAAGTCTAAGCAAGCACTAAGGGCTTCATAGGACCTGCTTCAGCTGCCTTCATGGCCATTGAAATGAATTGTTCTCATCTGACCATTCCACCAGAGGAATTCTTCATGTGTTTGGGATAGACACCCCCTTAACTCATTGATGGGTTTGAGATTTCTTTCTTAACTTCAACTTAGTCTAGCATATCTGTTGAAATGGTTTATAAGGGGTATAGACGATATATAAGTTATAGTTTCTTGGAGCCACAGGTGAAAATTAGGTGGATCAGGTGGACAACTAATTTGGAAATCAGCGGCCCTTATGCCAGAGGTACTAGTCTTCCTTGAATAAGTCCTATACCCCTGAATGATACAAAATGGCTGTACCAATTCACAGTTCCATCATCAATCTTTTAATGTAGAGGTATCAAAACCCAAGGGAAACTGATTTGGAGTATTGAGATTATTTATTAGTGTGACTGCTTTGTTTTGGTCAGATTTATCAATCAGATGAGCTTGAAGTAGAACTTTACAATAAATATTAATTTAGCTTTTTCTTGTCATTAGTTATTTGGAGCACTTTTTCATATGACTTTTGATTGGTGGTATTCCTTTGAAAAGGAGGCCATTTGTTGTCAGAGTAAACTTGAGTTGAATGGGACTGCTAGGGCCAGTTACTTTGTAGAATGATTGCTAAGTTTTCAGTATGAGCATTTATACCTTTTCACTGGCAAATGCTACAAATAAATGTTTGATTTATTGTTCTGTTGATTGCCTAGACAGTGATGGAGAAAGTGCCAATCATTCAAGTTATAGGGGTGGCTAATTAGTGCAGTGGATAGAGCGCTGGCTCTGCAGTCAGGAGTACCTGAGTTCAAATCCGATCTAAGACACTTAATAATTACCTAGCTGTGTGGCCCTGGGCAAGCCACTCAACCCTATTGCCTTGCAAAAAACTAAAAAAATAATGCAAGTTAAACTTAAATGTGTGTTGCATTTTTCCCCCTGAGAGTTGATGGTTAAACATTTACCAGTGTACAGTGCTATAATTGGGGCTTAGAGGGTTTAAGAGGAGAAATAAATAGATTATTAAAAGAAAACCAGAAGGAAATGAATTAAATTGGGATCTTGGCAGAGTTGGAACTTAGAACAGAATAGGGGCTAGTTCAATCTGCCACTGTGGGCAAAATCAAGGGAATATCAAGAGTTAAGTTTGAGGAAGCTCTGTTTAGAGTAGTTTTGATGTGGAAGTAAGATGGGCACTCCCAAGTTAGCATGTTCTAGTAAAAATAATGCTAAACCTGGAATCAAGAAAGAACTAGGAGTGCTAAATTGAAATCCAATCTCTGTGCCACTTACTAGTTCGAGGTCAGGAAGACCTGCGTTCAAATTTTGTCTCTGAAACTTAGTAGCTATAAGACTCTGAGATTATTCATTCCATTATCTACAAAAAGGAAAGTCTTCTCAGGGTCCTTGAGGTCCCTTTGAGCTCTAAATCTATGATTTTATGACTCTAGAATCCAGACAAAATCTGACCTATCCCTCTAGAAGCCGAAAGGGATCTAAGAAAATAACTTGGCCTTAGAAGTTGACTGAACCAACTCTTGCTAGGACATTGACTGAGAAAGTATGTGCCTAAAAGAGGAAACAGCTGACTTTCAGGGGAGAAGGTGGTGAAACAGGAAGGAAATTAATGAAAATGACCAAATCATCTGCATAGAATTTGTTCTCTGAGATTCCTAAAACTATAGCAAATGACAATTCTACAAGGATCTATGACTTCCTTCTATTTATACAAATTGAAATAGTTCTTTGCCGAAGCAGGTAGTTTATTTGACTTACTCTGGCTAAAAAAAATGAATCATAACCTATTGATTATCACTCTGGTAATAAACCTCTAAAGTTTAGTTTATCTGGGCCTCAGATTATTAATAGTCATTGATTCTTCCTCATCCCATTTGGGATTTTCTTGACAGAGATACTAAAGTTGTTTTCATTTCTGACTCCAGATGTTTTTTTACAGATAAGGAAACTAAGATAATCAATTCAAGTGACTTGTGCAGGGTCATGAGGCTAGTAATTGTACAAGACCAGATTTGAACTCAGAAAGATTAGTCTTCTACACTTTGACTCCAGTACTCTATACACTATGGTGGCATTTAACTAATTGTATAATCCATCATTGCATGGTACTTAGACTTTCCAGTAAGAAAGATTGTGCCAAGGTCTGAGCTCCCTAGTTAGCCTTTGAGATCCTACTCACCTCCATGACATAAGCAATCATTGTAGAGGAATTTAAAGAAGGAAGGTAGTAGGAATAATACCTATTTTGTCTGGTCAGGACTCTTGTCAATAAACCCTATTGTTCAAATAGGAATTTATCAGGAGTATTTCTGTCATGGGTGTCACCATGAACTTGTAACCAGGAGTGCCAACCTATTAAAATACAGAGTCAAATTGTGCTCAAATAAATTAATATGGTAGCTTTAGTGGATATCTGTTTGATTCTACTCTTGTATATATTTCCTTTTATTAAATGTTTAATGGACTAGAAATGTCTCATTTTGTTTTACCCCTAGCCCGAATTACCATAATACTCTGGGTAAATCTGATTCAGAATAAGAAATAAAAATAATTCCATACTTCAAAACCAGTAATGCTATATTTAAAACCAGCAATCCTCTATTCAAGGGATTTGATGTTGGTAATCAGAGTGGGGAAGACTGAAGAACATAGAAGAATATTAGTAATAGAAGAAAATGGGAAAAAGGTTATAAATTCTAAGAAAAATTCTTGAAATGATAACTTCCTGTCTTGGTGGAAGAAAAAGAGTACGCAGAGTAGTCTCACTTGTAATCTGATTGTTTTGACCAAATGGATAGAATTCTTGATGTGGAGTTTTGAGGCTTTAGGTTCTGATTACACCTCAGACAATTCCTAGATATGAGATGTTGAAGAAGTCCCTGCTGCTACTGTTACTGCTACTGATGACACAGTTTGGGACACCAGTGACGAACTAAAGTTCAAAGAGTGAAATAATTTCACAATTCACAATTCAGAGTGATAACAATTCAGAGTGATAAGGGACAGATAAGTTTTAATTTGAAGGTACAGAATTATTGCCTGTAGACTTTCTTCTTCCTAATGAATAAGCAGCTAGCAGGGGGAAAAGTTTTGATTTATATCAGAGGTACAGGGGATGACCTATGTGCTAGGAAAGGTATAGGGGTTGACACGGGTGTAGTGAAGAGGATTATGTCAGAGTGTGAGGTTTCCTCATAAAAAACATTCTGGTGAGAATGACCCTCCATAAAACTTCCTCATGAATATATTGTTATATCCCTTATCAATATTTTTCACTGGGAGAGAAAAACCACTATCTGGTTTCCCTATTCTTGGGAAATGATGTAATTTTAAGAAGAACTAGAATGACTTTCTTTCTGATAGGATATCTCCAAATTTGGCCAAAGGAAATGCATGATGAGGTCTTATAGAACATCACTTTTAATAGGATATGGATTAGTTATGAATAATTACAATAATAAGTTATTGAATACTATCTTTCCATTAGTTATGGAAATTAGTTATTAATAATTAGGATAAGAGATTAGTTATGAATAATTAGGACAATGAGGATTGAATTTGTTTTGCACTGATTGGGTAGAGTTAGTAAAACGATTGTGAGCTTGTTTTAACAGCCAATGATAGCATGACAGAATTTAGAGGTAGGATTATTATTACTAATTATTACTATTATTACTATTTATTTTTGACACTCCCTGGCTGATGCTACTTTGCAATGAGGATGTGCCCTTTTTCTCATGAGAAAAATTAACCCTTTCCTGCTCTCTGACTCAGATTCCAGATTCTTAATTCCTGTGAGCATTGTTTCACACAGGGTAACAGAAGTTCATTTTGGGAAACAAAGTTAGTACTCCTGTCTCTGTTGGACTTCTGTCTCTGTTTCTCTATCCTTGTCAGATCCTCCTGGGGTCTGAGAGACAGAGTACACAAGTGATTGTTATCAATTTCAGGACCAGTAAAAGAGAGGACTTTTCTTAAGTTTGTTTCTCAGAAAAAAGGAGCAAGGAATATTAAAAAAAATCATTTTTTTTTCTCAGAATAACAAAGCTAACATAACTCATGATGTAGTCTCCTATAGAAAGACATAGAATTTAACTTTTATTAGTGTTTCCACATCAACATTTACTCTCTAATAGTTTGGGAACAAGGTTGGAGATCTTATCTTCAGGAACAACTTCTTACTTAGAGGGGCTGTAGAGTTGTCACTGCCTGATGGAAAGGGATCTCATTAGTCATCTATCATGAATGAGAAGCCCTGCTATAATATACCTGACAAATCAGTAAACTTTTGCAAAAAGATTGTCAAAGGGGTGAACTCACTTCTTGCAGACAGCCTATTTATTCCACTTTGGGCTAAGTCTATTTGTTAGAAAGATGAGAACTGGGGTCCATACATGAAAACAAACATTTATATATTGACTTCCTCATGTTGGACATTATGTTACATCTTTTAATAAATATCATTTCATTTGATCCTCACAATCTCCAGTCAAGGAAACTGAGGAAAACAGAGGTTAAGGACTTGCCCAAGGTCATCCTAATCTGAGGATGGATTTGAATTTAGATCTTCCTGATTCTATTCACTGAACCATCAGCAGCCTCTGGCAGCTGGAGAAAATAGAAGTGATTGTTCCAAGGTTATCAAGCTAACCAGGAATAAACTTTAGGTCCTTTTGAGCTAGATTCTCATATATAATTGAGCTTGTTTTACTTTTTCATGATGTGAGCTCCCTTAGGATGACCCACCATAGCATCAGGAAAGGGAAAGGAGAAAGGAGGCTTTGGGAGGAGTTGTATTGACAGGTACAGTTAGATACTCCCTAAATCTGATCATAGAATGACTCAGAAAAAAAAAAGAATTGTGATCACTGTTTGTTATAATAAGAAAACTGGAAGGAATCACCCTTTCTAAGAGGATTCTTTCTTTTTAGGTTTTTGCAAGGCAAATGGGGTTAAAGTGGCTTGCCCAAGGCCACACAGCTAGGTGATTATTAAGTGTTTGAGATGGGATTTGAACCCAGGTATTCCTGACTCCAGGGCCGGTGCTTTATCCACTGTGCCACCTAGCAGTTCCTAAGAGGATTCTTTCAATAGCTGTACTTCATTAGAAGAGACATGAACTTTAACTTGACATTCTCTGAAAAATGAAGAAAAGAAAAATGATCCAACTTTTCACTCTCTTTTTGCTCTGTTTAATTATTTTTTCACTGCCATTAAAACTTTTCTTCTTTTTTTTTCAGTTCATAATTCTTGTTGACATTGCTCTTTGGGTTCCATGCTTAATTAACTCTTCAGACTTTCACTGCCATGGGTCAGAAGCTTTCTCACCCTGAAAATTGAATACATCCTTGGACTTCTCCCATTGAAAGTACCGCACTCCTGCAAATTCTTCCACATATTGTCTGCTTCCTCCCTTTATTATTTATTTATTTATTTATTTATTTATTTATTTTTGTTTTTGCAAGGCAAATCGGGTTAAGTGGCTTGCCCAAGGCCACACAGCTAGGTAATTATTAAGTGTCTGAGAGGGATTTGAACCCAGGCATTCCTGACTCCAGGGCAGGTGCTTTATCTACTATGCCACCTAGCTGCCCCTCCTCCCTTTATTTTAAAGGAAATATCCATTCCAGTCTTGGTTTCACTTCTCTCAAGGCTCCATTCTTAACTTTTCAGACTTTATCTACCATCCTCTTTTCCCTTAGCTTTTCAGCTTCTATTTGTGTATTATTTTCTGCCAATAGAATACAAATTCATTAAGGAGGTCTGCTAATATTTGTGCCTATCTTAACATAGTACTCAACACTTAGGGAGCACTTAAAAACATTTGTTGTTGACGAGCAGGATAAATTAGGAGTATAAATTGTAAAGTAGGGAATTTTGGCTTCATTTTAGGAAAGTTTTCTGCTACAAGAGTTATCTGAATGCTCCAAGGAATTTTCCCTTTCACTGGCATTCTTCAAAAATCAATTGGATAAACATTTGACATTGTATTTTAGATATATTCTTGTTTTGCAATGAGTGGGACTAACTGGTTTCTAAGGTGCCACATAGCTTTGAAATTCTAAAAGTCCATAACAAAGGGATCATAGAGATAACTTACAATTTTTATTCCCTCAATTAGTAGAAGGAAATCTGCTCTCAGAAAAACTATGTGATTTATAATGTGAAAATAATACAAGAAATTAAGCCAATTCAATTGACACAGAGGCAGTTTCTAGAACACAAAATAATTGCTAAATATCAGGGTCCAAGGACAAAATTCTCATAATCTAGTTAACACTCTGCATAGAATTTTTGGGAATTAATCTCTGCATATAATGCTCCCTAAATAGAATGATATTAAAGCAAGGTTATATATAACAGACACTAGAAGAGTAATTTTGGGAAGAAAATTATTTTCTAGTATATGACCCTTACATGCACCTGCTGAACTTCTCAGTAAGCTATCATAATAGTGCTTCAACTTTGCATTCATAAAAATTATATGAAATAGTGAATATCTTAAAATTGTGTTATATGGAGCATTTTCATCTTAGACAACTAAATGAACCAGAAAATCTATTGTGTATGACACTCATATGAATTCTCAAATTTTAACTTCATGTTTTATGACTGTCTTAGTGATTCCACCGACATCTCTTACTTCTCATTATTCTTCACAATAATGAAAAGACAGTTCGCCAAACAAGTCCACACAATTAGTTTTGACTTTTCTGCTCAGAATAGACTTCTCTGAATATAGATGGTAATTCTTACACTAGAAAAATGACTATGTCAGTATTTGAACACTTAAAACAGCAGGACAGTCCTTAGTTATTCACAGTTGCCTTTGATATTTAAGACTGTTTTCAATAACAATTCTCCCCCCCCCCCAATGTCTTGGAATCATAAAAAAAGACAAATTTCTCATCACAACAAGACTACAAGATTGCAAGTGTAGAGAGATGCCAAATAAACTAAAAAATAAAGAGAATCAACTGAGTATTTGAATTACACATAACAGGCAAAAATACCAAGGAGTTATTTCATTTAGTCTGGTTGGAAAGGAGAAAGCTTCAGGTGTGACAGGGAAGGATTTCATTTTTTCTAAACTAGATTCTCTTTGACATTCAGGCTTTGGATTTATAGCTTTCTTTATAACGTTGATTGCATAGCAAAATATACAAATAAACAGACTCAGGGGAGGAAATCACATGTGCTCTCCCTCCTGGTCCCCCTTTTCCCCACACCACCCAGCTATGGTGGCCCAATGCCAATTCCTGTGGCAAGACATTTAAAAACAACTATGTGACTCTGTATTGATTGGCAGCATGCAATTTGGCTCCATAAAGTCTGGGTAGCAAAGTGGGAGCCCAGGTTTTTACCTGCAGGACTTCAATGTATCTTTGTTTGCTTACCACGGGAAAAACAATTTAACGATGGGCAGTTTACAGGATTGATTATAGAGGGCTGCTGAAGCCCAGGCCTTTTTCATGCACTGGCAAAACTCAGTCAACAGGTTTTTTTCCCTTTTTTATAAAGTTTGTTTTTAATGACCCATTTGTGATTGAATCCAGAATTTCATAGTCTAAAAATACCAACTCATCTTATGACCAGAACCATTGAAGTTTGCCAAGAACCTCTAGCTTTGACTATAGTTACCAATAGATCCCACTGGAAAGTTGGGTGGAGAGAGTGGGAGGCACTGCTACTGATTCACTTTTGTGTCATTTCTTAGAGTCCATCAAAACAAATCAGTTAAGCCTGGGTACCATCTATCTAGGATGCTGGGCTATTTGGTGGTATATGACTAACCAGACTTTGCAGGAAGAGCCAATAGTTGCCCTCATTTGTAACAATCATTTCATTCCATTCACCAATAATTTATTAAGTGACTACTATGTACAAGGCTTTGTGCCAGACCCTGGAGATCCAAAGGCAATAGTATAGTCCCTGCTCACAGGAAGCATGCATTCATCTGCAGTGATATAATATATTCACAAAGAAAATACAAAATAATTTTATAAAGGGACAGTGATGAAGATAGGTTGCACACAAAGTCCCCATGCTTCACTATCAGTTTTTTTCTATGGAATATAAGTGAATTAAATGAAATTATTAAAGATTATTTCCATATAGTTATGTAGGACAATGTAACAAGAATTACCTGACTATTTCTTCTGGGAAATTAAACTGTATAGAGTTAATACATGATGTTTTTATAATTTACTTCCCATACCCCACCCCTGTAGTATACATATATATATATATATATTCATATACATATGAATATTTATATGTGTATTCATATAATCTTTTAAAAATTAATTTTTGAATTTATGAAATAAAGTAAATATCTCTTTAATATAATAGAATAACAAAAAAGATCATTACACATGAAACAATTATGAATAACTTGCTATTCCTTTTAAATGTATAATACATTTGTCATGCAAATTTCTTTTTACTTCCTCTGTACCCACCCTAGAGATAACTATTATTAGGCACAAATACACACACACACACATACACACATATGTGAATATGTGTGTGTATGTAAAAATCACTCTGTACATATTTCTATTTATCAATTCTTCATCTGAATGTAGAGAGTGTCTTCCTTCATCTGCCCTTCATAGTTAATTTGGATGTTTATAATAGTCAAAATGACTTAGTCACTCAAAGTTCATATAGTCTTAAGAAATTCAGTGTTAGGAATCTATTAGAAATACTGCACTTGACTTGTGGTTCATGAAGGTAATTTTGTGGGTATGTGGGATAATAAAAATTTGGTTTTTAATTTATGTTTGCAGAGAGGCAAAAATAGAGACAGAGACAGAGAGAATAGCAGAGAGACAGGGAGATAATGTGTGTGAGAGAGAAAGAAAACAAGAGGAAAAGGTTTAGGGGCAAAGAGAGGGAGACTCTCAGCATGACTGTTTTTTCACTTGAGTGTTTTTTAAGCCCTTTCAATGCCCTCCCTTCTCCTTCCCACACTTTGTTTTGTGGAATTTTGTAAATTCAACTCAGGAAAACTGATGGACTCTGGTCCAAGCCAAATCATCTAATTTGTGCCAGAATCCTTTGAGCATTTATTACAAAATAACAATGAAACAGAAGCATGACATAAAACATAGAAGCATTCAAAAATCTAAACTTTTAATTTCCAAGTGTTTCATTTCCCAGGTTTTGGTCTGTCTTTTTTCTTACACATCTCTTTAAACTACCTTGTGATTCTTGGCTTCCTGCCATATTTACATTCTTTATTTCACACTAGTAGGATGTATATTTTAACACTATAGTGGTTATTATATTTAAATTTTTTACTTTTAAGATATTAAGGCCATTTAATCAAAAAAGGAAAAAGATATAAATATGATTATTAACCCTCTCCCCATCATTCCTTTCCATCAATTCCTCCTCCCTAATTTAGATTCATTAAATATAAATTTGATTACAATCTATTTTCTCCAATCTTTTAGGAATGTTTATAATAATGGAAATGTATCTGTTCCTCATATTTTCCCCATTTTCTTTTTCTTTCAATTGTCATCTCAACAACAAAACCCCAGCACTTTTTGCACTATATTCTGTTCAGTGTAAAACTTCTGTGTTTCCTATACTTGTTTTCTTCTATTCTTTTTGTTGTTTATATTCTGCAACCAAATTCTTCTTGATTTGACCCTAACACATATGAAATCTACACGAAAATATCTATAGTGGGGCTGTGTTTGAATAGGGCAGCTCTTTTGTGATGGCTATTTAATTTGGGAAAATGAATTCCCTGATTCATCTGTACCACAGATTCTCCCTGGACAATATCTCAGAGATGTAGGAGCTGACCTCTTGGGTTGTAGGTTCAGGAAACATAGGAGACTCTATCTTTCATTAAGACTCCTTTCTATCACATAAATGTAAATGTTGTTTGCCAGCAAGGTGAAGGAATTTAGCACCATGAATCTTTTAAATTTATGTGCTGACTTTTTGTATTAAATTCCTTATGGAGCACAGATTAAACTGCTCTCCTCTTCACTTTCCTTGAATGGACATCTACTTATCAGAATTTCAGTTGCTACATGTGAGAATTATCTTCTTGCATATCAAAATATACTTTTTCCAAGTAATTTTAGAAGGTTCCCACTTTAATAGGTGGGTGTGGATAACTAGTGATTCATAGATACAATTGACATTATCTATAAAAGTCCCCTAAAAGGGATACTTTTAAAAACAATTTTGATTTCCAAATGAAAAGGATTGCACTACTATCACAGGCAACCCCAATGAAACAAAAGGAGTCATTTCTTGATAATACAGTACTCTATCCACAGGTTACTCCTACACTATTATGGCTATACACATAATAAGTACTCAAAAGGCTCAGGAAACTTACTAGAAAATTACAAAAGTCAGTTATTTAGCCAGTAACAAGCATTTATTAAGTGCTTACAACGGGTGTTCTGTACTGAAGATAAGTAGATAGGCAAATAGAAAATCGAATCTCTGCATTCAAAGAACTCACAGCCTAAGGTGTGACCAATTAGATATATACAAGTCAAACACAGGATAACTTGTGAGTAAACTGTTTTATATTTGATGTTGGAGGTGAAAAAGAGTCACTTGTGTTCACTGAGTGTGTGTGTGGAGGAGAGGAAGTAATATGAGTAGAACTTTGAATTAGAAAGATCACTTTTGTAGCTAAGGAAAGAATCAATTGGGCTAGATGGGTGGTACGGGGATAGAGCACTGAGTCTTGCATCAGAAAGATCTGAGTTCAAAGGTGACCTCAAATATTTGACACTTACAAGCTGTGTGACCTTGGGTAAGTCACTTAATCCCTATTTGCCACAGTTCCACATTGTTAAAAAGGGACCTTTAAAGAAGGAAATGCTAAATCACTCTTGTATTTTTGCCAAGAAAACCCCACAAAGTCCATGGGATCATGTAGAGTCACACACAACTGAACAACAACAGCAAAAGATGGACCAGAGTGGGAAGTGAGGTACAGAAACCAGAGGTCTGAGGATGCTTCAGGATTTCGAGAAGAACCACATGGACATCTGCACAGTTTATATAATTATGTTCAATTTGCATGCATCTGAATTATTAATATGACAAGGCTTAAAAATATTCAAATAGGCAAACGTTTAAAATTGCTTCTTCCATCACACCATTTTCCCAAAGAAAGTGTGAACATGATATTAACTTTCAAAAAGGTAGGTATAATACTGTCCTTGGCAGGTTTTAAGTATTTCCTCCAATGCTTGACTCATTATTAAAAATATGGACAGGGTCTATGAAGAGTAGAGTTTTCTGGAATTAAAACTATGTGCATTTATTAAAAAGTCATATGAAAATAATATCATGTCATGCCTCCCTCTGTGTTCCACTGGGGTTGACTGCTGTTCTTGCTCTAATTCTGATCTACCTAAATTATATTTCTCTCTTGAAGTGATAATTTCTTGATTTTTTTTCATTTTTTATAAAGTAACATTTCAGCTTCAGAACTTTGAATTAAAAATATATATCTGGGGGGGCGGGGTTGACCAGAGAGAGAAAGGTAACACAGTGGGACCAAGTAAGTGGTGGAGATAAGAGATAGAAAAGTGTCTTTGAAGAATGCAATGCCATTTAATATTTAGGAAGATCTGCTATGTACAAAGTGTTGTGCCAAGTGTGGGAAATACAAAGGTAGAGAGGAAACAGCCTCTAATTTCAAAGAGCTTATAAGATAAAGAAGGGAAGAAAATTATAATAATATCTATTTATGGATCATTTTAATTGATATTTTATTTTTCCAAATATATATTAAGGTTTTCAACATTCATCCATAGGCATATGTATATTTTTAAGTTACAAAATTTCCTTCCACCTTCCCTTCCCACTCCCCTCCCCTCAGTGGTGAACAGATTAATATTGTACATACACATTTGTGTTAGATGTTTACAGATTAGTCATTTTCAGTGTGAGGAATTGGGATTGAGGGAAAGAAATACATAAGAGATATTTTTTTAAAAAGTGAATATGGTGTTAATTAGATTCTGAAGAATTTTTCGTTTTGTTTTATTTTTCTTCCTCTGGATGGGGATAGCATTATCTATAGCTGGTATAATAGGGTTGTCCTAGTTCTCTGAACTGATGAGAGCAGCTTCATCCATCAGGGTTGATCATCTCACAATGTTATTGTTAATGTGTACATTTGTTCTCTTGGTTCTGCTCCCTTCACTCAGCATCAGATCCTGTAATTCATTTCATGCCTCTCTAGAGTCCAACCATTTTTGGCTTCTTGTAGAATTGTATTCCATAATATTCATGTACCAGAACTTGTTTAAACCATTCCCCAATTGATGGGCATCCCCTTGATTTCCAATTCTTTGCCACTTCAAAAATAACTGCTATGAATATTTTGCAACATGTGGGACTTTTATAATTTTTTTATGATTTCTTCTGGATATAAACTTAGAATTGGAATTGTTGAGTCAGACTTTCATTGCTAGGGACATAGTTCCCTAGTGCTCTCCAGAAAGGTTTGATCTGTTCACAACTCCACTAGCAATGCATCAATGTCCCAATCCTCCCGTAACCTCTCCAACATTGAGCATTTTCCCTTTTTCTCAATTTAGTCAATCTGATAGGTATGAGGTGATACCTCAGAGTGGTTTTAATTTGCATTTCTATTACCAATAATGATTTGGAGCATTTTTTTCACATGATTGCATATAGCTTTAATTTCTTCATTTGAACACTACCTATTCATATCCTTTGATCACTTATCAACTGGAGCATGACATGCAACCTTATAAATTTGATGAAGTTCTCTCTATATTTTAAAAATGAGACCTTTATCAGAACTCCTAGTTGTGAAGATTGCTTCCCAGCTTTCTGCTTTCTTTCTAATTTTGGCAGTATTTATTAGTGCAAAATCTTTTCAATTTAATAAAGTCAAAATCATTTATTTTGCAGTTTATAATGTACTCTATTTCTTGTTTGGTCATAAATCTGTCCCCTTTCCATAGATAAGATAGAGTATTTCTTGATCTATTAATTTATCTATGAAGTCAGTTTTTAATGTCTAAATCCTGTATCCATTATGACCTTATTTTGGTATAGGATATGAGATGTGGATCTATGCTTGATTTTTGCCACACTATTTTCCAGTCTTCCCAAAAATTTTTGTTAGATAGTGAGATCTTATCCCAGAAGCTGATGTCTTTGGGTTTGTCAAACAGCAGATTACTGTAGTCATTTATTACTGTTTCTTTTGAACCTATCCTAATCCACTGATTCATTACTCTATTTCATAACCAGTATCAGGCAGTTTTGATGACTGCCACTTTATAGTATAGTTTTAGATCTGGTAGAGCTAGGTCACTTTCCTTTACATTTTTTTCTCCACTTCCTTTGCTATTCTTGTCCTTTTGTTGCTCCAGATGAATTTTGTATTATTTTTTCTAGCTCAGCTAAATAATTATTTGGTAGTTTGCTATGACACTGAATAAGTAATTCAATTTGGGTAGAATTGTCATTTTTATTACATTAGTTCAATCTAACCATGAACAATTGACATTTTTCCAACTATTTAGATCTGATTTTATTTGGTTGAGAAGTACTTTATAATTGTGTTCGTACAGTTTCTGGGTTTGTTATGGGAGGTAGATTCCCAAGTACTTAATGTTGTCTAGAGTTACTTTAAATGGAATTTCTCTTTCTCTTTCTTGCTCTTGGGCTTTGTTGTTCATATACAGAAATGCTAATTATTTATGTGGGTTTATTTTCTATCTTGCTTCTTTACTGAATTTGTTAATTGCTTCAGGGAGTTTTTTTAGATGATTTTCTCTACTTCTCTAAGTATGCCATCACATCATCTGCAAAGAATGAAAGTTTGCTTCTTTATTGCCAAATTTGATTCCTTCCATTTTTTTCTTTCTTTATTGCTGAAACTAACATTTCTAATACTATATTAATAGTAATGGTGATAATGGGTGTTCCTTGTTTCACTCCTCATCTTACTGGAAATGCTCTGAGTTTATCACCATTACATGTGATATTTGTTGATGGTTTTAGATAGATTATATTTATTATTTTAAGGAAAACTCCTTTTATTCCTAAACTTTCTAGTGTTTTAATAGGAATGGATGTTGTATTTTATCAAAGGCTTTTGCAGCATCTAATGAGATAATTATATGATTTTGCTATAAAATATGTTCAATTATATTGAATGTTTTCCAATTAATGAACCATCCTTGTCTACCTGGCATAAATCCTACCTGATCATTATGCATTTTCCTAGTAATAACTTGTATAATCTAGTTACTAAAATTTGATTTAAGATTTTTGCATCAAAGTTCAGTAGATAGATTGATCTATAATTTTCTTTATCTGCTTTGGTTCTTCCTGGTTTAGGTATCAGTACCATGTTGGTATCATAAAAGGAATATGGCAGAACTCTTCTATTTTGGGGAGGTTGTTTTTTTTTTCCCTGCAAGGCAATGAGGTTAAATGACTTGCCTAAGATCAAACAACTAGGCAATTATTAATTGTCTGAGTCCAGATGTGAGCTCAGGTCCTCCTGACTCCAGGGCTGGTGCTTTATCCACTATCCCCCCTTCTTCTCCTATTTTTAAAAATAGTTTAAGTATAATAGGAATTAATTGTTCCTTAAAAGTTTGGTAGAATTCACTTGTGAATCCATCTGTACCTGGAGACTTTTTCTTAGAGAGTTTATTGATGGTTTTTAAAATTTCTTTTTCTTAAATGGGGCTATTTAAGTATGTTACTTCTGTTAATCTGGACAGTTTTTATTTTTGTAAATACTCATCATTTCATTCAGGTTATCAAATTTATTGGCATATAGTTGGGCAAAGTTCTCTGACTTACCTAATTTCCTTCTCCTTGGTGGCTAGTTCACCCTTCTCATTTTTGATACTGTTAATTTGGTTATCTTCTTTCTTCTTTTTTTAAAGTCAGATTAGCCAAAGGTTTATCTATTTTATTGGCTTTTTCATAAAACCAATTTAGTTTTATTTATTAGATCAATGGTTTTCTTGCTTTCCATTTGATTAATCTCTTCCTTGCTTTACAGAATTTCTAATTCGTTATTTAATTGGGGTTCTTTAATTTGTTGTATTTCTAGCTTTTTTTTTAGTTTCATACCATTCATTGATCCTCTTTCTCTATTTTATTCACATAAGCATTTAGAGATATAAAGTTTCCCCTCAAAATTTCCTTGACAGCATCCCACAAATGTGGTATAATGTCTCATTATTATTGTTTTCTTGGATGTAGTTACTGATTATTTCTATGATTGTTGTTTGATATACTCACCATTTAAAATTAAGCTATTTAGTTTTCAATTTGTTTTTGGTTTATCTTTCCATGACCCTTTATTACATGTAATTTTTATTGCAACTTGGTCTGAGAAGTATGCCTTTATTATATTTATGTATCATTTTAAGGTTTGCAAATCACTTTAGAAATATTGTTTCATATTATGCTCAAATCAGTCTTGGGAGATATGTGCTATTTCCATTTTGCAGATGAAGAAACCAAGACAAGAAGACGTTAAATGACTTGTTTGGTATTACACAGCTACTAAGTGACTTAGGAATTGACCAAAGGTGTTCCTAACATTAGATCCAAGGTTCTAGTGTCACATAGCTTCCCTGGTAGGTGCTAATAACTCAATAAGAGATAGACTAAAGTGAGATGAAGATGTCTAGGCAAAGTGCTAGGAGAAAATTTAGGGATGTGGTCTGGGAAAGTTTATGGCAGAGCTAAACCTTAAAAAGGAAAGGAAAGACTTCAATAGATGAATATGGGAAGGGAGACTCTCAAATTTGGGGAACATAATGAAAAATGGCAGGATAGGAGTAAGATAGTGGGCCATGGAGATTAGACCAGGTTGAATGAAACATAGAATACAAGATAAGAGAAGGACATGGGATAAAGCTAAATATTTTGGCTGGAGGCATTTTAGGAGTGCATTTATTTATTTAATAATAATTATTTAATAATTCAAGTGTCCACTATATATCAAGTTTATGTTGATCCCTCAAAATACACAGACAAAAATGAAATAGTTCTTGCTTTCAAGGAATTTACAGAATGTTGGTGGGAAAGAGCATGAACATAGTAATCATAAAATATATATAAAGTAGCTTTCGGGGCATCTAGCTGGTAAAGTGAATAGAGTACTGACCCTGGAGTCAGGATGGCCCGAGTTCAAATCTTATCTCAAGTACTTGATATTTCAGAGTTGTATGACCTTGAGTAAGTCAATTAACCCTGATTGTATTGCCTCCAGGGCCATCTCCAGTTGTTCTGATTTATTTCTGGTTACTGGACTCAGATGGCCTCTGGAGGAGAAAGTGAGACTGCTGACTTAGCACAGCCCCCCACCCCATCCCCATTAAAATCCAATCCATATACTTGCCAAGACATTACTCCCTGATGTAATGGTCCTCTTTGAGAATGAAGGACAAATATTATCATCATTATCATCACAAAGTAGCTGCAGAGAAATTTCAGGCTGTGTGTGGGGAACACAAACAACTATGTGGATAATATAATTGGGTTTTTTTTGGTAATTCTTTATATTTTATTCTATGCGTTTAAAGTCTTTATTCTTCGAAGTAATCCATAGACTTCACTAGACAAAGGGGTCTATGACAAAAAACAGAATTGTTATAGGAGGTAATTTTTGAAGGAAACTAAGGTTTGGTGAAGAGGGAATGAATTCTAGGCATTGACAATTAATGAATTCTAAACTGTGCAAGGAAAGACAGGAAAGATAAGACAGGAAAGCAGGTTCACCAGTTCATTTGAAACATAAAGTTGGGAATGGTGGGTGGTATTACTTTTTAAAAATCCAGTTAATGATGAAACAGAAATTTGCATTTTGCAGTAAAGGCAGTAGTGGTTCACAAATGCTTCTTAAACAGGGGGAATAGCATGGTCATTTAGAAATATAAATTTTGCATCTGAGTGGACCATGGATAGGAGAAGTTAGAATATGAATTCAGAGAGACCAAATAGGAGACTGCTAGACCCTTAATTGGTGAGAGATAATAATACAAGGGAGAGTTAGTCAGGGTTAGGATTAGAATGGTGGCTTTTTAAATGGCAAAAGGGATTACATATGAGAAATGTTATAGAGGTAGAAATGTAACACAGCTACTTATTTAGTTATGAGGGATAAGATATAGAAAATAAAATTTAAGTATGGATGAATATTAGGTTGCAAATCTAGGTAGCTGAAGAATAGTGGTGCCTTTAATAGAAATAGAAAACCGAAGAAGAGTGAAAATTTTGAAAGAAAAAATAATGAATTCTATTTTGAACATGCTCATTTTGAGATATTTCATTGATATTAAAATACAGATGTCCAATAAGTTATAGGTGACATAACAACAGAGTTCAGCAGTCATGTGGCATAGTGTATATAGAGTTTTGAACTTGGGATCAGAAAGAAATGAGTATTTTTACTAACTATGTGACTTTGGGCAAGTCATTTAACTTTTTGTATACAAGTTTTCTCACCTGTAAATGGGATTAGTAATAGCATCTATCTCCAGAGTTGTGAAGAAAAGATATGATGATACTTATAAAGTATTTTGCATTATTAAATGCTAATTATTAACTAGGTTTTATATATAGATGTATTTGAAATTATCCATTTTAGCTTTGAAAACTTTTCTAGGTATGAACATTTTTTATTGAATAAAAATTGAGTATCAGTTGAATCCAGAGGGGAACAAGACTTGTATACTTTGAGTCAATCAAAGCTATTGTGTTGAGATACCTGGTTATGTCTTAAATAAGGACTTTGAAGGCTGAAGTGGAAAAATTTTCCATGTGAACAGCAGTTGAAAATGCATCAATCAGTCCTAAAAGATAGATGAGTGCCATTCCAACAGGACTGGCTATAGCTTCCATGCCTTCAACCAATGGAAAGAAAGTTGGACTCAGATTGCTCGAACCTGAAATTCTGTGGTTGGCATGCAAAGTGACCTGTGTGGTAACTCCACTGATCCTGGAGAAGCCATCAAGAACTTTATTACCCATGTATTTTTAGTAAACTATAATTTTCCTAAATCACAAAGAAGATGGGGCTAATTATATTGAGAAATATTCCACATCATAATTGATTCAAGTGTCATTAAACATCCATTTTTTGGGAAAAAAGAGAAAGATTATGCTCAAGCTCACACTTGGGTGTGGGGAGAGAAACTTAACACATTAAGAGAGTTCAATTGATAGATAAATGAAGACTTTTTAACGTTCTAAGTACTAAAAGTCATAAGAATGCACCAGAGGAGCAGATTGCATGATACAGGCTTTAGATTGTCAGTCGGTCAGATGATAGGAGGAACTGTAAGGGTATATGAGCAGGGCAAGTGGTAAAAAGCCAGCAAGTCCTTAGAAAGCAATGTAAGGGGTAGATGGCAAGATTATTTCACAGTACATACTATCTGAAGGAAAAGTTGTGACTCCCATTAACCCAAGTCATGTGGAGGCAATCAGGATTAAGTGACTTGCCCATGGTTGCACAGTTAGTAAGTGTCTGAGGTCAGATTTTAACTCAAGTCATTCTATCTCCAGAGCCTGTGCTCTATTTACTGCACCACATAGCTTCTCCAATCTCAGTAAATTTTTTAATGCTCTTTTATTTTTTCAATAATTTGAGAACATAATTTTCAACATTCATTTTTGGTAAGCTTTTGAGTTCTACATTTTTCTACTGCCATCCCTTTGTGAGCAATTTGATATAGGTCATATAAGAATAATCATATTTCCCTATTAGTAATGCTGTGAAAGAAGAAACAGAACTAAAAGGGAAAAAAGACTATGAGAAAAATAAAAATAAAACATAGAACAAGTTTTACTAAGTGAAAATAATGAGCTTTGGTGTATATTTCAACTCCATAGTTTTTCCTCTGGATGTGGATGGCATTTAGAATTGTATTTAATCATGGAATTGTTGGGAGAAACTGAGTCATTATGGTTAATCATCTCCCAATGTTCTTAAGGTGCACAATGTTCTTCTGGTTCTTCTCACTTCATTCCACATCAGTCCATGCAAATTTTTCCAGATTTTTCCGCTTATGATTTCGTATAGAACAATAGTACTCCATCACTTTCATATACCATAATTTCTTCAGCCATCCCCCAATTGATGGGCATCTTCTCAATTTCCAAT
This sequence comes from Macrotis lagotis, assembly GCF_037893015.1. Classification (NCBI taxonomy): domain Eukaryota; kingdom Metazoa; phylum Chordata; class Mammalia; order Peramelemorphia; family Peramelidae; genus Macrotis; species Macrotis lagotis. Next base: position 96,865,238 of record NC_133659.1, read on the forward strand.
TCTTTGCCACTATAAAAAAAGCTGCTATAAATACTTTTGTACATGTGGGTTTCCCCCAATTTTAGTGATCTCGTTGAGATATAGATCTAGTAGTGGTATTATAGGATAAAAAGTTTTCACAGTTTTATTGTCTTTTGGTCATAATTCCAAATGACTCTCTGGAAAGGTTGGACAAGTTCACAACTCCACCCACAGTGCATTAGTGCCCTAGTTTTCTCACATCCTCTCCAACACTGATCATTTCCCTTTTTTTCTCATTTTAAGCAACCTGATATTGTGAGATGGTACTCAGAGCTGTTTTAATTTGCATTTCTTTAATCAATAATGATTTAGAGCATTTTTTCATATGACTATAGATAATTTTGATTTCTTCATCTGAAAACTGCTTATTCATATACTTGTATTCTTATAAGTTTGATTCAGTTCTCTATATATTTTAGATATGACATAATGTTTGTCCTTCATTTTTGAAGAAAACCATTATATTAAGGAGGTGATATCATGACAAGCACATCAACTGAATTTGAGTGAGGGGATGCTGTGCTAAGTCATCACCTTCACTTTCTTCTTTTTTTAGATTATTTATATTGTTTTACAATTTCCCCTCGATCTTTCTTCTCCCCTCACCCCAAAAGGCAGTCTGTTAGTCTTTAGATTGTTTCCATGGTATACATTGATCTAAGTTTAATGTGATGAGAGAGAAACCATATCCTTAAGGAAGAAAAGTAAAGTCTGAGGTAGCAGAATTACATAATAACAGTTTTTTCCCCCTAAATTAAAGGTAACAGTTTTTGGTCTTTGTTCAAACTCCACGGTTATTTTTTTTTTTTTTAGGTTTTTGCAAGGCAAACAGGGTTAAGTGGCTTGCCCAAGGCCACACAGCTAGGTAATTATTAAGTGTCTAAGACCAGATTTGAACCCAGGTATTCCTGACTCTAGGGCCAGTGCTTTATCCACTACGCCACCTAGCCTCTCCTCCATGATTCTTTCTCTGGATATAGGTGGTATTCTCCATTGCAGATACTCCAGAATTTGTCCCTGATTGTTGCACTGATGGAATGAGCAAGTCTATCAAGGTTGGTCAACACCCCCATGTTGCTGTTAGAGTGTACAATGTTTTTCTGGCTCTGCTCATCTCACTCAGCATCAATTCATGCTAATCCTTTCAGGCTTCCCTGAATTCCTATCCCTCCTGGTTTCTTTATTTAAAATTTTTTTATTATATTTATTTTATTTTTGTACAAATGATGTTTTTATACATTACTAAAATATTCTTGTTCAAGAGTATACATAATACCCCCTGCCCCCCAAAATATAGAACCTCATGAGCAATAAGGTAAAGGAAAGAGGAAAAATTCAAATTAAAAAAATAATAATAATAGGGGAAGCTAGGTGGCACAGTAGACAGAGCACTGGCCCTGGAGTCAGGAGAACCCAAGTCCAAATCCGTCCCTAGACACCCAACAATCACCTAGCTGTGCAACCCTGGGCAAGCCACCCCAACCCCACTGCCCTGCAAAAACCAAAAAAAACCTAACATAAAATAAAAATATAATAACAACAACAACAACAATAATAGGGGTGGCCAGGTGGCACAATGGACAGAGCACTGGCCCTGGAGTCAGGAGCACCCAGGTTCAAATCTGGCCTCAGACACCCAACAATCACCCAGCTGTTGGGGCCCTGAGCAAGCCACCCAACCCCATATGCCCCACAACCCCCAAAATAATAATAATAATAATATGATGATGATGATAATAAATGTGTGTCATGGGTAGATCACATTCTTTAGGATAAGGCTATCACAAAAGCTGCTTCCATATTTTTCCACTGTTGCCATTGCTGATCGCAACTCCCTCCATTCATACTTCCCTACTACCATAAACTATATTTTCTCTCTCCTTTCACTCTCTCCTTCTTCTTAACTGTGCTGTAGGGTAGCTGAGTGGTACAGCAGACTGATCACTGGCCCTGGGGCCAAGAGATCCTGAGCCCACCTACCACCACCTACCACCCCTAAGGCCCAGCAACCACCTGACTCTGTGGTCCCTGACAGGCCATCCAATCCCAGCCCCTTGCAAGAAGTAAAAAATATGTTATATCTGATTACTCTCCCCCATGATCCACCCTCTCCTCCATCACCCCCCTTCCCTCTGTACCCCTTTTCTCCTTCTTACTCTAGATGACTATACCCCATTGATATATATATATATATATATATATATATATATATATATATATATATGCTGTTTCCTCTCCAAGGCACCTCTGATGAGAGTGAAGGTTCCCTGACCTTCCCCTTTCCATATCATTGCAATAGCTCATTGTAATAAAAAAAGCTTATTATATGAAATATCTTAGCCTATTCTACTTCTCCTTTCTCTTACTCCCATTACATTTCCCTTATAGCCATTGACTCCATTTTTACAATATATTATATCTTCAAATTCAGCTCTCTCCTGTGCTTCATCTAAAAAGCTCCTTCTACCTGCTCTATTAAATGATCAGTTTCTTATGAGTATTATCAATATCATTTTTCTATGCAAGAATACATGTAGTTCATCATCATTAAGTCCCTCATATTTTCCCCTTCTCCTCCACTCTCTATGCTTCACCTGAGTCCTGTATTTGAAGATCAAACTTTCTGTTCAGCTCTGCCCATTTTAACAGGAACATTTGAAATCCCCCTGGTTCATTGAAAGTCCATCTTTTAGGGGCAGCTATGTGGCATAGTGGATAAAGCACCGGCCCTGGAGTCAGGTGTACCTGGGTTCAAATCTGGCCTCAGACACTTAATAATTACCTACCTTTGTGGCCTTGGGCAAGCCACTTAACCCCGTTTTCCTTGCAAAAGAAACCTAAAAAAAATCTAGAAAAAAAAGAAAGTCCATCTTTTTCCCTGGAAGAGGGCTGAGTAGTTGATTCTCGGTTGTATTCTGAGCTCTTTTGCCTTCCGGAATATTATATTCCAAGCCCTATGAGACTTTAATTTAGTTGCTGCTAAGTTCTGTGTGATCCTGACTTCAGCTCCACAATATTGGAATTATGTCCTTCTGGCTGCTTGTAATATTTTCTCTTTTGACTTGGGAGTTCTGGAGCTTGGCTATAATCTTCCTGGGGGTTGTTTTTTTTTTTTTTTTTGATCTCTTTCTGGGGGAGATCGGTGGATTCTCTCAATTTCTAATTTTGCCCTCTACTTCTAGGATATCTGGGCAATTTTCCTGTAGTAATTCTTTAAAAATGATGTCAAGGCTCTTTTCCTGATCATGACCTTCAGGTATCCCAATAATTTTGAAATTATCTTTCCTGAATCTATTTTCCAGATCAGTTGTTTTTTTTCAATGAGATATTTCACATTTTCTTCTAATTTTTCATTCTTTTGGTTTTGAAGTATTATGCCTTGACTTCTCATAAAGTCAACAGCTTCCTTTAGTTCCATTCTACTTCTGAAGGATTTGTTTTCCTCAAAGAGATTTTTTTTTTATCTCTTTTTACTTCTGGCCAATTCTGCTTTTTAAAGCATTCTTCTTTTCAAAAATTTTTTGAACTGTTTTATCCATTTGACCTATGCTGGTTTTTAACATGTTATTTTCTTCAGCATTCTTTTGGATCTCCTTGATTAAGCTGCTGACTTCTTTTTCATGTTTTTCCTACATCACTCTCATTTTTTCCCCAATCTTTCTTCTATCTCCCTCATTTGATTTTCAAAATCTTTTTTCAGCTCTGTCATAGCCTGAACCCAATTTCCATTTTTCTTGCAGTCTTTAGATGCAGGAGTATGTACTTCCTCATGTTCAGATTGAATATTTTGATCCTTCTTGGGATCATAGACAATCTATTTCTCAATGGCGTTCCCTCTTTTTACTCTGTTTACTCATTTTTCCAAGCTGTGCCTGGTTTGGGGTGCTTCCTGAGCTTTTGAGTATTATTGGGCCACCCACCCACAAGGATCTCCATGTGTGAGGCTCTGTTTTCTCTCCTGGTCTGTGAATGACCACCAGTGCACCTCTCTGCTATGGGACTGAGGTGGGGGTGCCTTGATATTCTATGGGGGGCCTAGATTGTGATCAGGATCTGAATGTGGTCAGAGCCCCAGAGTCCTGTCCTGTTCCCAGGTACAAAGGACAGACCTTGGAAGTCTCTCTCCACTCCCCTACCTAGACTGAGTACTCAAGACTCAGTTGCCTGGGAGCTCCCGCTCTAGCTCTGCTTGCTTCCAGTTCCTGGATCTGGGCTTCAGTGGCCAGGCTGCTCGCGGAGTTCCCTTAAGGCTGGGCTTCATGTGCTTCCTCTGGCAGAGGTCCCCCTGCTGATCTTCCAAGTTGTGCCCAGTGCTCTCCGGGGTGTAGGTCAGGAAAACTGCCCCTGCTGCCACCAGCCGTGGCTCCCAGGTGCCCTGGGGCTGCCTGAGGGAGGCTGACGTTCCTTTGCTCTTGGGGGCTGACCCTCTAACCCTGTGGAGTGGAGCCTTTCTACTATTTTCCAGGTTACTTTGGGCTGGAGAACTGCCTCACTGGATCCCTCTGTGGGTTCTGTCTCTCGAAAATTTAGTTAGAGTCCTTATTTTATAAGTTCTGAAATATTAGAGAGAGAGAGAGAGAGAGAGCACCTAAGAGAGGCTCTTCTCCTTTCTCCTCTTGGTTCCCCCTTCACTTTCTTCTCCAGAGCCATCTGAATCCAATGTCAGATTTGAATAAGGTCCGCTGGAGATGGACCTTGATGGGAGGCAAGCAGGGTTAAGTGACTTGCACAAGGTCACATACTATGAGCCAAGTGTCTGGGCAGGATTTGAATTCTTGTCCTCCTGACTCCAAGGCTATTGCTCTATCTACTGCACTAACTTCATTCGAACAACCTTAATAAATTTTAAGGATTTAAAGAGATTCTGATACCACAAATGATTGGTGTGGTAGGAAGTAAACTGGTTTGGATCATAGCAGAATTTGAAGCAGGGTCTTTGGACTCCCAAATGCTTATCATTTCCTCTCCACCATGCATTATTGTGCTGCTCCTATGGAACTGGGTATGAAAATATTGTAGAAGTAGAAATGACATGATTTTTCAACTCATTGTGTGCTTAGGGTATTGGAGAAGAGAGATTCAAAGCTTGGTCACCATGAGGATATGCTGTGCTAGTAACAGATATAGAGAAGTTGGGGAAGGTAATGGGGAACTGAATATCAGCTTTAGAATGAGGAGACAGAATGATAGAGATGAGTGTTATAGTATGTAATAAATGCCTTGAAAGAAGGGAGTTGTTCAATTACTTCACTTGTGTCAACTCTTTGCAAAGGTACTGGAGTGGTTTGCCATTTTTTCTTCAGCTCATTTTACAGGTGATGAAACTGAAACAAACACAATTGCCAGGTCTTGCCAGGATCATAAAGCTATTTGAGACCAGATTTGAACTTACTGACTCCAAGAACAGTTCTCTATTTACTACTCCAAATAGTTGGCTAACAATGGATTTCAATATTTTTCTGTTTCCTACTTAAAAACAACTGATGAACAATCTAGATACTTTGTTGTCACCTCTCCCCCTCTTTGTCCCCACCATGATATGGAAAGACCCAAAGTAAGTCTCAAGTGTTTTGGGTACTTCCTCTATGGTTGATTTATAGAAATATGTGGATAATTACAGAGAGATTGTGAATAACAATAATAACTAGAATTTAGGTAATGCTTTGGGGTTTTCAAAGTTCTTTAAAATTACCTCATTTTATTTTAACAATAACTGTTAGGTAGGTGTTGCTATCATTCTGTTATTTAAATGAAGAAGGTAGAAATTAATTGACTTTCCCAAGATTGTACAGGTATTAAGTACCCAAGTCCATATTGCAACACAAGTCTTTCTGACTCCAAGAATAGCACTCATCCCCTGAGCCACTGAGCTGCCCAATACCTTGCTGAATGAATGGATGAACTGACATACCTATGAGATCACAGATAAATTAAAATACCTAAATATTTTATTTTATTTCTTACATGTAGAGGTATTTTAAATGATGTACCATAGGGTTTCTGTTCTTAGATGTTTCATATTAAATATTTTTAACAATGTGTTTAATGAAGACATGGGCATATGCAGATTTATAAATAACAAGAAACTATTTGGGATGGCAAATGGGAAAAACAATGGAATAATATTTTAAATGTATGGTATTCTGGAATAATAAGTAATATGTGATTCAAAGGTGAAAAGTTACTGTATTCACCAAGCTATCTAGCTGCTCTGGTTTGCAATTACACAGTATCACCACTTGAATACTCGAATTGAAAAAAAAAAATGGATTGTGAAGGCAAGGAGTATATTGGAATAGCTGAAAGCATGGTGTAGTTTCCCAAATATAATTTATACTTCATTCCCCCTCCTTTTTGGTCTTGGGAGTATATCATTGCTTATTTGCAGTATGTGTTCAGATTATCCAAGTATCAGCTAAAATTTAGTAAGTGCTGAATGTAGAGTTAATAATAGATTAGAACACACAGGTCATTTAAGTTGAATCTCTCCCTAAGTTGCATTTTACCTATGTAGAAAATGAAGGTTAGACAATTAAAACACCTTGGTCAAGGGCAGTTATTACTAACAAGTTTTCATCATCATCATCATCATCATCATGACCACCATTGTCAATTAAGTATATTCATAATCTAGTAAAAATCATTAACTTTCCTATGTGAATTATATGACTTTTTTGAGTGGTCATGTGTTCAAATGTTTATTTTTACCTACTTTGGAAATTACTGTGTTAGGTGCTCAGAATATAAAAACAGCAAGTGAGGCAATCTTTTTTTTTAACTTTCATTATTTTCCTTGGGTTTTTATTTTTGTCTGTTTTCTTTTTTTAGTTACTTTTTATTATTTTTTCCCCACTCAATTTTATTTTATTTTTCCAATTATATGTTATTTTATTTTATTTTATTTTAGGGTTTTTTATTTTATTTTAGGGTTTGCTTTTCTTGCACGGCAAATGGGGTTAAGTGACTTGCCCAGGGCCACACAACTAGGTAATTATTAAGTGTCTGAGGTCAGATTTGAACTCAGGTACTCCTGACTCCAGGGCCGGTGCTCTATCCACTGCGCCACCTAGTCGCCCATTGCAATTATATGTTAAGAAAGATTTTCAACATTTATCTACATGAATATGCATGTTTAAAAGTTACATAATTTACTTCCACCTCCCTTTCCCACTTCCCTCCCCTCAATGGTGAATGGTCTGGTGAATATTGTAACATATACATTTGCATTTAACATGTTTATAGATTAATCGATTTCTGTATGAGGAATTAAGCCTTAAGAAAAGAAAGAAAACCATTAGATAGGAAAGAAAAACGTAAAGAGAAACATTTTTATTGCATCATGATCTAAAAAGTATGCATTTACTATTTTTGCCTCTGTATTTGATTGTAAGGTTATTATGCCCTAGTACATGGTCAATTTTGGTATAAGTGCTAGTATTGCCAAGAAAAAGGTGTGTTCTTTTCTATATCCATAAAGTTTTTTCAGAGATCTATCATAGTTATGTTTCCTGAAATTTTATTCATGTTTTTCAACTTTCTTCTTGCTTGTTTTGTGGTTAGATTTATCTAAAATCTGAGAGAGGGAGGTTGAGGTCCTCTATTATCATGGTTTTGCTGTCTATCTCTTCTTATAATTCATTCCACCTTCTCCTCTAGGAATTTGGAGGCCACACCACTAAGTGCATTTATATTTAATAATGATATAATTTCATTGCCTATGGTACCTCATAAGAAGATATAGTTTTCTTTCTTATTTCTTTTAATGAGGTCTATTTTTGCTTTTGCTTTATCTGAGATCGGGATGGCTACTACTGATTTTTTTGCTTCACCTGAAGCATAATATATTTTGCTTCAGTCTTTTTCTTTATCCTGTGTGTATCTCTCTGCTTCAAATGTGTTTCTTGTAAGCATATTGTAGGATTCCGCTTTTTAATCCATTCTGCTATCTGCTTAGCTTTTATGGGAGAGTTCATCCCATTCCCATTTACAGTTAAGATTGCTACTTCTTTATTTCCCTCTAAATTATCTTTCCACATTGGTACTTTTCTCTGTCTTTTCCTCTTATTCCTCCTCACCAATGCTTTGCTCCCTTTCCACTTTAACTTTTTTTTTTTTCAATTTTTCAGTTTATTTGAATTGATACCTTTATCTTCCCTTTTATCATTACCTTCTTCCTTTTCTTTCCCTTCCCCCCACTTGCCTGTAGAGTATGATAGATTTTTTTAAATACAATTGGGAAATGTATCTTATTCCCTCTCTGGACTAAATCTATTGAATAGACTTTACTCAGGTTTCACACCCTCTCTTCTTGCCCTCTAGTATAATAGCTCTTTGTGCCTCTTCATCTGATGTTATTTATCCACTAATGCCTAACTTTCTCCTTTTTATATTTTTGTTATTTTTAAAGTACTATCAAAGTACAATCTATCATATGTTGATTGATTGATTGCTAAACAACTTTGCCCATAATCACTAAATATTTTCCCCCTCTTCTCTCTCATTAGAAATACACTTCTCAAGAGTCATTATAATCACTTCATACCTTTCCCCCTTTTTAAGTTCCCTCCATGGACACACAATCCTCATGAGCCAAAGCATCAGGCAAAGTCAAATAATTTCATTAATCATTTGTTACCCCCACCCCAAGCATACTCTCTCCCACAATCCCCACCTCTTTAGTTCCCTGACCATGGTACATAAATCCTCATTAACGTTAAGTATGGATTAAGATAAGATCACTTTCTTATCTCTGTATGTCTGACCTTTGTAAGTAGGCTCCCCTCCTCTGCCCCTCTAAGTATCTAGTATAATAACTTCTTTAAATGTTTTTTTTTTAATTAGGTTTTTTTCAAAGCAATAGGGTTAAGTGGTTTGCCCAAGGCCACACAGTTGGGTAATTATTAAGTATCTGAGGTCATATTTGAACTTAGGTCCTCCTGACTCCAGGGCAGGTGCTCTATCACTTTGCTACCTAACTGCCCCTTGTTTGATCAGTTTTTACCCTGTTCATAAAGTTTTATAATTTATGCACTTTTTCATCCTACCTCCTTGTGTGCAAACTGTGCAAACAGAGCCCAAATTCTGGAGATTGAGTTCACTGAGTTCAATACCAAATATTTTCCAAATGCTCTACTCTAATTCTCCTCTGTGACCTTGAACCTTGATGACTTCATATAGGCTCATCAGAAGGTTGGTCATCACATAATTAATTTTGGATGTATCAACTCACAATGATGGCTTCTTAGGTCATTCAAGGTTTGTAATGAACAAAAGAAATGCTATTAACAAGGAAATCACACATCTTTTCAATTATAGACTGTGGTCATTCAGATTTGATTAAATATAATACTTACAAAAATTTCTGAAACAAAAGTTTCAAAGATAAACATTTTAGTCCATAATGAAATATCCTACCACAGTCTCTAATTTGTATAAGAAAACTAATTGCCCTAGAAATTTTTCCGAGTCAAAACAAAAATCCTGGACATCAGTTTCTTCATCTATAACATGCAAATATTTCTGGGACAGATGACTTCTGAGGTTCCTTTCAACTTCAAATGAATGACCCTTTGATCTTAAAGGCAAGAACTACAAGTGCTCTATTGCAACTTATTGATAATTTAACTAGAAGAGATTAAGAGTGTGAGGAACTGAACGATTTAAAGTTCTGGAATGAGTGGTTAAAGCAGGCCTCCATCACTTTAGCATGATTTATGGGATATATGATTCCATAGTGTCTCATCTAATTGAAGGATAGAGGCGATGAGAGAGCATAATTGTCCTATTGGAAAGTCCTACTCCCTCAAAATAAAATGGAGATTTGTATAAGTTTAAAAAAGAGAGAACAAAGAAACTATGTAAAACTCTTCATTAAACTTGCTTTGCATTAAATTTTGAATTAAAATGTAAAATTTGATTTAATAAATACAAGAAATAATTTAAGATTCTATTCTGGGGAACAATAGTAATGATATGGAGAGGTAAAGAAAATGAAACAAAAGAATTAAAATGGAGACAGAAAATAAAGATGGAAATATATAGAAATATAAAAAGGACCCACATTTACAGTCGAGGGGAAATATCTTTATCTATATTATCTACATATATATATCTATATCTACATCTACATATGCAGCTATATATCTACCTCTGTCTCTATCTTTCTCTATCTCTTTGTTTCTATCTCTATTTTATCTCTAAATCTAATCTATTTACATAATACACACATATCCACATATATAGTGGCCCGCATTTTTGATACCCATGTTATAGACATTGCCATTAGG